>NC_080736.1:10670000-11045000 GCF_019097595.1 Hemibagrus wyckioides | reverse complement strand
AAAGAGTAAGAAATAACTGGGTGTTATTGAGAAAGAGAAAAAAATGATTGCAAGAATTAATGAATTACAGATTAAAGAAGTGAACGTGAGAAAATAACAAAAAAAGACCAAAAAAGAAAGAAGAGAAAGCGTGGAAGAGGTGTGAGCTATACGAGTCTGAGTGTTTTTTTTTTATCGGCTCCAGTTCAGAGGGAGAGTGAGAAGTGGTCGATCTGAAGCACTCTCCAGTTTACTCTCAGCCTTTTCTTCATAGTTGGACATTAACCAGCATTGTGAGAACTTTACAAAGCAGAGTACCAACAACACTGCAAGCTGTGTAAGACTCAGTAGGTGCCCTTAATCAAAGTCACAATAGTTTTCTGAAGGTATTCTCAGGTCAGTAAAAAACACAACACTCTACATTCCCAACTAAATCAGATGCAGAGCCAAGAGTCTTGACAATGAAGTTTACAATACTCCTAAACACAGAGCAGAAACAATAAACCTGTCAACAGCAATCCACAACTCAAACCATAGGGCTTAATTCTTCTTTTCTTTCACATTCACAAATCCAAAATCTGCTTAATCCACTCTCAAATCATGGAGGCCGAAATGTAAAAAAGCTGCAATTTGAGTGGAAAAACACCTCAAAGCCATAGTGAACTGAGGACAAACGTATTTTAATCCTAGGCGTGTAATATAGTGCAGCCCTCCGAGGATTAGTTTGCATTAGAGTCACTCTATCCATCTCACTGATGCTGTGTGTTTGTCCAGGAAACAAAAGCCAATGTCAAACACCATCCTGTAGCCTGAAGCTTCATACTCTGAACTGCTTTGATTAATTTCCAACACACAAACACAAGACCAAATTATCGGTTACACACAAAGAATATAATGTTACAAGTGCACATTTAATGGGGACAAACACGTTCAGCCATCTACATGCATCCAGTGTCCTTCAATAAACAGATAAATGTCAAGTGAACTGATAAAACACAGGATCTTTCTGCACAATGTTCTCAAAGACATTGCTATGCTGTAGCTGAAGTGATTCATTAGTTAGGACACTACAGAGCTGCAGTGATGAGGCAATGTCCATTCACAGACTCAATTTTAGGATGTGCATTTTGGCAGGATAACCTGCTGGTCTGTCCTCTCTTCAAGCCATTTCTTGCAGTCCCATTCACCAACCCAGTGCATCACCCCCAGGGCTGTCTATTCATATGCACATATAGAACTGTTCAAAGTTACCCCTCTTTCTCCAACAGATGGACGACAACAGAGCATGACTTCACAGCAAGATAAAGGTACGAACTCAAAAAGCAGGCCGCCCATGGCTTTGGAAACTTTATCAGGCGCTCACAAAGTACTCTCTCTTTGACTGGGGCAACAGCACCAAAGCCTGAGCTTCTCTCCAATTCTCAGAATAAGACTTGGTCTGTTCCTTCATCCTGGCCGTATGCATTACAATAGGCCTTGCCTGGAACAAGAGCCTTACAGATGCAGAGGAGCAGGAGAGCAAGCAGGAGCAGAGGGCGGTGAAGAAGAACTGTGGAAATTAAAGGGCGCTGCTTGAGAGCTACTGGCTTCTTTCCAGTCAGGATAAGTCTCTTGGAATAGGTTCATGTGCTTAGAGTCGTGAGAGGAGAAAGTCCTTGGATTCAGGAGTGGTTTGTTGACGGTTAGAGTAAAGGGATTTCAAAGAACTGAAAGGACAAAACTTTCCACAACTGAGAAGTAAAAAGAAAAAGAATGTATTTTGAGCCTTTTACACTACAGTCAAAGGAGCAAAACATCACTCAGGAGTGGCACAGGCATCACTGATCTTTCCATCAATTCTTCACCAAACCTATAGCAAACTGAAATGATCTGTCAAAGCCTTTTCTTGCAGTTTCTTAAATTCTAAGAACATTCTTATAACGACAGCAGACTAAATGTTAAACTGTTCGGAAAGTCTGGATTTTGAAACGTGAAAAAAAGCTTGAAAGGAACTGACAGATATAATGCATCACATTCCAGTCTGAGAAGCAGAAAACCATACTCCAAATGCAATATCAAGGTAAGCCAAGACACAACTGCCCAGTGCAGCAGAGACATCACTGCCTCTTCAATTAGTAAGTGGTAAAATGTCTTGGCTTTTCTCCAAGCCCATCCAAAATACGTCTAGTTCTGCCAGCAAAGCCAATCTCGGTGGGAATCTAAAAGAAAATCCGCAGCTTTTAAACCCTAATCTTAATCCTCCCAAGTCTCAGCCTAGATGCACAGAGCTCTCTGGGGGTTACTGTGGAGAACCTCAGCCTTGCACACAATTTAGTAGTGGGGGATCATGAATTGGTCATCCCGGATACTCATGCAGGAAAATAATGAGGAGAAGAATCCAGGACATTGAAAAAATTTGTTCTTGTCCTGCTTTAACCCCAAATCAGCCCATTTACAGTAACCAGATCACAACCAATAACATATGATAAAACAAAGGTAGTAGCAAAGAGTGTATTCGAGATACAGAATATATACGAGATATACACAGGCTGTACTGAAAGAATCTCCAGATGAGCTCCAAAACTGATCTGGGGAAGGGCAGGTTTATGATAGAAAGCAGATGGAATATCAGATTTGTGGATTCTGGCAGAACTCCAATAACGGAATCTCACGACCCTCATTCTTTCTCTCTCTTCTTCTCTTTATCTTTCTCTCACTCCCACCTTTCTCTTGCTCCAAACTCCTACCGATCTATTCTCATTCCACCTTTTCTGCTGTTCCAAGAGTCCTACCCCCCATAGAAAGGTCTGGAATAGCCCCGAAAACATGCCATCAATAGCTGAGGAAACACATGGCATCCTGTGGGACTCCCCTTTCCTCCAAACAGCCCAGTCACCTCAGTCACACTAACGGAAACAAGATCGTCACACAGACAGGCAGCTAGCACAGGACCAGGCCAAATCACATCATATAGTCTTCACCGGGAAATGAGGACATATCCTATTCTCCAAAGGAGGAGACTGTAAAGCTAATTTGAAGACTCAATATAGAAAACTGAAGGACACCATGGACCTCCTCCCCACCCCTGTGCCAGTGTTACCAAGATACAGCTAGTGTATCCTACTGGAGCCAAACCATAACATATTGTTTCAGTATTCAATTGATTCCAGTTCCCTACAAGTTTTCATTGTTTCCACTTTAATGCTTTGCTTCCCAGCTTCTTTGTTCACACGGTTCCAATATCTCCTCATTACAATGATCTCTAGAAGTTTGTAACATTCCACTGTGCTTCCAATTTTCAATATCCTTATCAGAGTTTCCTCATTTGTTATCATCACGTCTGCTCATTCGCAGGAATTCATCTCTCGTTTTTTGGTTTCTAATTCCTCTGTTGTAATGTTCCTCTAAGTTTCCAGTGCCTTTTATACTTCTACTGTTCTGTACTTTCCATTGTATATTTTCACCACTCCTTCATTTTCCAAATTTCCTTGTTTCTAATGTTTTGTTTTTGTTCCTTATATCTAAATGTATCACTGTTTCCAGTGTACCATTTTATTTTCTTGTCTCCAATCTTCCAAATTTCCTCCGTCTCTACTGTTCACACGCACACACAAAGAATGCAAGCGCATAATAATCTTCTTTCAAAACCATCCATTTCAATTTCAAAAAAGCACACCCATGTACTGCCCTCCTGTCCCCCTCTCTTTTTCAGACCCCTGTATCACTGACCCACTTACAGCATATTGTGAAATGTCACTATACAAGAGGGCACTGCAACCGAGTGAGAAGAGCAAGAGCAAGCAAGCAAAAGTGTACATAGAAAAAGAGAAATAAAGAAAAAGAGAGGCCCAGGGCAGCGGGTTTCCCCATCAGCACCTCATTATATTAGTGACGGCCTGCCACTGCAATTAAGCAGCAAAGAGGGCGTTTTAGTGTTCCACTTTCCAGCATTGTTCTCTGCATGGGGCCGACTTGTCAACACTAACAAAGCCACAGAAAGGAAGAACTCGGTAACAAAAATTCATCCAATCAGTCTGGTGATTAGTGAAGCATTGCATTTACGAAAAAACCACAGCTGAGGAACATTCCAGCTTTCTGTATTTTATAGAGACTAGGGTAAATGCATATGATTTTGCATGACAAGTATGTTTATACCACTAAAAGTGATCTCATGACAATTGAATCCTGTGGACAGGAAGTGCTTTTGAACTGAATAGGAAGTGAGCCCAGCATTGGGGGGCCACACTAAAGAGGAAAAACCCCATTCAGCAGAGAACAGAGTAGAGAACATGAAGGAACTCCACCCTGCAAAAACAGGATGCTGACAAACAAACAGACGCAACCCGCGGCTGCTGCAGATCTCCCTTTCGTGTCCTTCCTCAGCGTTTAGCTCCTCATTGTATTTGTATTTGGCAAAAGATGAAACTATCAAATGCTGTTTATCGGAGTATCTCCTGTCCATGTAAACAAGCTTTGGTATTTTGGTGATAGTTCACATGAAAAACGATGACGACAGCTTATAAGCTGTCATCCACCAGTGAGTAAAGAAAAAAAAAAGCATACACAACTAAATATGATTGACAGATGATAGTGATATCTTTTTCTTAAAGTTCCCTGCACACATTCCTTCAGTACTTGAATAAATACAAATGTTACTGAGAGTTTCATCGCAGAGACGTGAATGTGACAAAACCACATTACCAATACTGAAACTAGAGCAAAATGATAAAAAGAAAACAATTTGAAACGGGGGATGGGAGTTCATTACCTGCTTAACTTCCTCCAAAGATCCCTGAAGTTTACGGATCTCCTTTTCGTATTGCTCCCTTAGTTTATCCACCTCCTGGTCATGAGTGGACACCTCCTCCTTTAGTGCCCCCTTTAGAGCAGTCAGCTCTCTCTCACGCCTCCTCAGCAAATCCTCCTGCTCCTCTTTCACCATCACCATTTCCTGTAGATCCAACTTCAACCTCATGAGGTCCTGAGGTACCGAAAGTGTTACAAGCAAAACACATAAAAGATGATGAAATATAAGTATGAAAATATAAACCAATAATATAATACACTGGAATGCATGTGTTAGGAAATCTATAATCTAATAATATATAACAAGCATCATAGATTTATTCAGGTTCCTTTTCCTATATTAAGTACCAATAGTAAAGGTACCAAAAATATCTTAAAGATTCAGCTGTAGAGTGTATTATTAATCCGACAGGCTTGTTTATGTGCAGTTCACCTCCATCATGGACTCCTTCTCTGCACTGTCTAACTGCAAGTGTTTTGCTCCATCCAGCTCGTCATGCATCTCTGAGAGCTGATCCTGCAGGTCCCTGATCTCTGTCTGATACTGTTCTCTCTCCATCTTCACCTGGAAAAGCCTGTAAACACACACACACACACACACACACACACACACAGTCTGAACACCTGCACACTGTAATATGTCTGACTGGCTACTGACGGAGTGTTTGCAGCCTATTAAGCATTGACTGTGTCTGTATCTCACACCTGGACCCTCTTCCACCTGCCTGAGCAATTGTTCCTTTATATGTGCAAGAGGCTCTCTAAAGAAATAGAGCTCACTAAAAGTCTAAACAGACAAGCCATTATGGCAGAGAGATAGAAAAAGGCTTGTGAATGGGATAACTGCTCTTTGTAATTACAGCAACTGGTCAATATCTACATCATAACATCATAGCAGTAGTTATATGGGTTTTTTTTCCCCTACAAGAAATTAATTTAGGGTGTTTTGACTCTTGGCCTGAGGGACAGTGTCACCATTGCAAGAAAAAATCTGCTCCACCACCAGGGCTGATCTTAAAAGTCTCATTATTTCTGTCATAAAGTTGTTTTCTCAGTGGCAGACTATAGATACAAACCTTAGACTTGTGCTTGTTGGCTTTCTAAATAAATTGTAAATCTTTCTCTGTACCTTTACTAAAGTAAGTGTGGACCTGTATGAACGATTTAGATACCTTCTTTACATGCTAACAGCTTCCAGGAAAAACATGGTGCAGTATTTGCTGATCCTATATAGCAAAAGATCTCACAGAGCTCTCTTCTGTCCAGCACTGGTTCCAGAGACCCTAAGAAGGAACCATAAGTGGTACCCAGGGTTCAAAGAACTACAGGTATATATGTATCTAGTGTTCCATTTCTGCACTTCTACCATCAGGGGTGGATGATAATGTCATGAGTAGCTGGACACATTTTCTGGACTAACTGGAAAGGTTTGAGGAAATGACTGCTGCAGTGACGTCACTGGGAGGAGATGTGCTATTTGTGTACAACCTGGAGAAGGTGCTGGGTGATGCCTCAGAAACAGGCATGCTGCAGTAGCTAACAATTACATCTTAGTGTAGTTAGGAACTTTTTGTCGACTAGCAATTCCGGATGAAAAATATTGTGTGTCGGGAATTGGGAAATACATTTCTGTCCATCTATGCACGTCTTTAAAATATCTAAATAAAATCCTTGTACTGAACTATAGAGAATTGAGTTGTAACCAGCATTGAGAGCACTAGTACATTCAGTGCTGCCAAATGTGTAACACTATCAAACCCCAATCGGCCTGCTGCCATTTTAAGCGTGGCAGCCTGGCAGTCCTGCTTACAAGCTCACAGAGACGTCTCCAGACCCAGTTTCATACAGGGACAAGGCTGGAATTCAATATGATGGTTCAACTGCTTTGTTATTATCACTAGGGGACTAACTGCTAATTTATCTAGCAGTTAATATTTCTTAGCTAGCTAATGATTGCTCTATAGCTGCAAAATAATTTATTTGATACTTAGCTTAATGTCAGTAACCAAAACACCAACTTGTAGTCGGCAAGTATTTTGTATTTTGTATTAGTATATTGTATTTATTATATATAAAGTATGCTAGTTAGCTATCATTAATATTGGGCAAAATATCTGAACTGCTTTGTTTCATAGAAGATATGAGGTCATTACCAAATTATCTTTAAAACCTTGAGAAAATGCCTCATTTAATTTTAGCATTTCATTGTGTTAGCTATTTAATGTTTGCTTTTGTCAGGATAGAAATACAGTAATTTAAAAGAGCAATTAAACTCTGTAAAAAGCTGGGGCTTCGTCCATCTAGCCTTTAAATCACCTAATCCCTTAAATCATTAGGGGATTCTGCTCAATGCTATTATATACATCTGAAGCAAAAATCAGGGAATAATTTAACAGTTTAACAATGTTTTATTTAAAAAGACTAAGTCTTGACAAAACTTACTGAACATTCAGGGCAAGCAACTGCTGCAAGCATGGAAACATTTCCTTTGGTGCCTCACAAAAAAAAAAAAATACACTTGACAACTGACTCTTACTCTTCCAGTGTGGTGCGTAGATCAGCCTCGGCTTTGGCCAGCTTGTCCTGCAGTTTGTCACATTCAGTCTGATTAAATTCCAGCTCTTTCTGCAGTTTCTTGATGCCAGCTCCAGCCTTTTCCTGTTTTTCACTCAGTCCCTTTTGTTTCTGTTTAAAATGATTTAATATTAGGTATAAAGCAGGCCCACGTCATACACTATTACAACGGTCTTGTAAGATGCAACACTGACAGTTCATGAAGATTTAACCAACATTTAATCTCAGGACACAATTTTATTCATAATCCAGTCTAATTGCTTAATGTGGTTATTTCCCAAGCAGAGGTGAGAACAGCAGGCTTTTCTGTGTACATGATGAATGCATGGAGTAAACAGACTCTGGGGGCTTTCACATTGGCAGCGCAGTCAGATACAGGGCATGAAAATGAGAAATTGGTAATGTGAATGTAACTAGTACTGAGGTTTGCATTTGTGCAGGAAGTAAAGTGATCTGTGTATGGGTTTAAATCCTATAAAGACATAATAATAATAATAATAATAATGTGTGTTTTCACTTAACTGTACATAATAGCAACAAAAGACTGAATAAAAAACAAAAAATATGGTGAATCGTGTTTTTGTTCTTCATGCACATTTGGGATCATTTAAAATGAACACAAATGGACCAGAATTTGATCAAATCAAGTGAGCAAAGCTTCAGGGACAGCAGCAAGAACTCAGATTCGGACCACAGCAAACCTGCCCAATGTGAAAACCTCCGACAAAGACCAAAGGTGCAGTTAATGAAGTTCTGAAGATTTAGAACAAACCACTGTATGGATAAAGTACCTGGTTTTCATCCTCCAGCAGCTTTTTAAGACTTGCGACCTCTTTTTCCAGTTCTGCCTTCTGCTCCTGCAAGGCTCTGGCCTGGGCTGAAAGGTCTGGTGACTACCAGGAGAAAATTGATATGTGACTAGCTAGTAACATTACATAATAAACAGGCTAATGCCCGGTATACTGAATTGTGATCTACTATAATACTGGCTTATTATTATTACTCGAAAATTATTTTTTGAACAATCGGTATGCATGCACATGCACATTTATCTAACGTAAAAGTTTATGGAGTTATATTTTTGCTGCTTAACGGAAAAAAAGAAAGCAGGATCATTTTATTTTGGCAAGAAGCAGAGGTTTGGATTTTGGCAGCGTGTTGCTACTCACAACATTTGTACTCTAGAGCTTTCTCATTCAGCATGCACATGTTTAAACATTAGCCATGATCATAGCTCTGGCTGGGTAAATACAGGCGGTGAGGTAAAAAGCCTCTGTGAGTGGACAGCCTGTAATAAGCAGCTCATAGTTTTGCCTTGTTCTAAGCCCAATTACTGCAGTATAACAACGGCTTACTCTGTTGTCCGCTTGCACACTTCCTGTAGCCCGTGACTTCAGTGTCTGGATTTTTTCAAACACTAGGTTGACCTTCCTCTTGGTGGTGTCGTCACTGTCGCTGCTCCTAAGAAACATACAAGGACACATGGTGCTCTCACACATGTCGCTACTATGAACTCTCCTGCCTCGCCACCCTGCCCTGGGTGTGTGTGTGTGTGTGTGTGTGTGTGTGTGGAGAGAGAGGATCAGAGTTTAATCCTTGACATTTCTTAGAAAAAAAAGGCAGTCTGGCTCATAGCCAGAGCAGAGCGGGCAGAACACTTAGCTTTGATGCGTCACTTCATGAACTGCCCACTCTAATTCCCCCCTCGTCAGGCACATGCCTGCAAATGTGTTTAAGAAGCAACAAGCAAATGTTTCAGAGAATAGAGGACCATATTATGTTAGTGTGTTTGCATTCATTTTACTTAAATTGACCAATGGTTACAAAGTGGCCTTGAACCTCTTCACACACACACGCCTCGGTGAGCATGATTTAATAGTGTCACCTAATAGGGACTTCTCTGCTCAACGTCTCTGAATAAAACATGCTATCCTGACGCAGGAAAGACACGCGTGCACGGATGCTCTCTAAGAACTGACCCGACTTTTTCCTACCAAACGCCCGAGCTTTCTATTAAAGAGCAGACATCTGATCCGAGTGCACCAGCTGTAATCGCTGCTTCATCTTTCTACATTCAGCACATCAGGAATGCAAAGAGGGTGGAACTTTTGACACGAAGAACACGATATTGTGTGAGTGTACGGTTACAGACGTGTATTCATTAAGCAGTACAGTACTATGGGTCTCTTCTACTGCACCTTTGATGCAGAGCAACAAACATACAGAATTACACAGGAACAGGAAACAAGGAATTTTAGCCCCTGGTTAAGCAGAACAGAACAAATCTCCAGAACAGGTGGTAGGAGATGCCTGATTCCTTGTAACCCTCTCACACTCACGTCCACCTCCCTTAATTCCACAGAATGAGTCATGTAGGGAGGAGGACAACCGATGTGGTGTCTACAGGAGGTGAAAATGAATCATCTGGAAAAAATAACACCTCACATTTTTGTATACGGTACAAAAAAAACTTAGAGATAAACGGAATAGTGCTGGTATGTGTCATGGTGTAATCACTGGTAGTTCTGATATATCAGGGAATTTTGTACATCATGTACTCGGAGTCAGAGACTGCAGAGAGGCATGTTTTGGGTGTGTGGGTGTACATGTATGAATGTTAAACAGCTGAGTCTGCTCTTTACTCATTCGGGTATTGAGCAGTCAGAAACCTTGTACACTGTAAACTAGTCTCTGATAACTTTTGGACATTTGTATGTATAAAACTTGACAGGTTGTTGTGTTTAAACATATCAGTATCATATCAGACTATAGTGCTCTAGTGCTAAGAAACACACAAAACTGGGTTTAACCTGTCAATTTAAAACAAGCCGTTTTGAAAACTCACCCATCTTTGAGGTAATTGAATAAAATCTGCTTTGCAGTCTCTTCATGCGTTTGTTGTGACAGCTCTTGTTGGCCTTTCAGAAGATCAGGTGTTGTCTGTTAGCAGATAAAAAAAAAAAAAACATTAGTGCACAGCTGTTCATTGAGATATTTCCTCTTTAAACCAGGCATGTGTGTGAAACCTTATATAAGTGAGCTGTCTGATCAACACAAGGATTTACTCAACATTGATCATTTATACAATGCAATCCATTCATTTCACACCTTTAGACGAAATGATAAGATCTTACATACCTCAGCAACCATTTCATTTGTCTTCTTACTGTGGTTTGGAACAGCTCTGGACAATGATGTTGTAGCCACACTGGTCACAGTCTTAGTACTTTGTGTTATTTTCTTGACCTCTGTTCCTTTGTTCTCCACAGGCAGAATGGAGGGTCGACTCAGCGGTTTCTTGTAGCCTAGGATGGAATCTGTTACACTGGGCATTGCTCCTTGCGGAGAGGCCGGTTCACTGCTCATCCGTGACACTTCTCTGTAGACCGTCCTCCGTCCAAAAGAGGAAAATGGGGACTTGTGCACAAGTTGCGAGGGCCTGAGCAGATGCTCGTTGGACCGTCCTCGGTTACGGCTCACCTCATCCAGGTACTCGGCATCACCTTGCAGGCCAAAAGGCAAGGCACTATCAACACTACGAGAACGTTTGCGATCTTCTGGGTTGATACGATTCCTCCGTCCTGTGCGTCCTCTCCTCTGGCTATCTTTTCCATCAAACTTACTGATAAGCTCATCCACACCTGGGATGGGGCCTGTGTCAATGTCTCGGCCTGTTCCAGGCATAAAAGGGATATAGCGGCGGTTTTCATGGCGATTAATGCTGTCCCCATATAGTGCCTCTAACTGCTCCTCCTTGGTAGGGGTGGTAGAGGATATGGAAGAATTGCGTGAGCGTGATGACTGAAGCACAGGGCCGCTGGAGTCGGTTCTTCGTAAAGGAAGTATGTCTGGCTCTCTGTGCCTTCGCTCCAGACTGGAGTTTGTGCTGCTTGTTGTACTTGGAGACCTGTAGGAGGACGGCTCACTGGGAACGCTGGTGTTGGAAGAAACCTGAGGAACCGGAAGCCGTTGGGCATTCTGGGATACCTGGGAGGGACCTTGGAAAGTGGACTGTGGTTGAACCTGGGAGTGAGATTGAGGTTTGAATGAGGGTTGTGCTTGGACTTGAGGTTTAGCTTGAGGCCGAGTCTGGGCTTTAGGTAAATCCTTTTGAGGCTGGACTCTAAATGGGTATGTTTGAGGGTTAGCCTGTGGTTGAGCCCATTTTCTTGTGTCCTGTGCTGGTGGATCTGTGCTTTTGGGTTGCTCTGGATCGGATGCTTTGAAACCTGGAGAGATTTTTTCTGTTTTTGGTAAAGACTCTGGATATGTATTTCTACTCTCAGGTTGAGGAGAAGTTGCCTGGACGTTACCGAAGGTATTGCGCTTCGGGTCATAAGGTTGGAGGATCTCTGGATGCTTCTGACAGTTTAGTATAGGTTTCTTTGCCTGAGTGTCTCTGGAGTCAGAGAGGTCACTGTAAGGGTTGACGTATGGAATCTGATGCTGGGCTCGGAATTCTGCAAAGGGGTTTTCAGAGAGATTTTCTATGGGTGCTTTGAAGTTATAATCCTTATAGTCGTCAATAAAGGACCCTTCAGAGTCATTGTAGCCGTTATTGCTATTGGGGGCTGCATAAGGATTGAGCCCTCTGTCTTGGTTATTCAGAACAACATATGGATGTCCATCTATGCCTTGAACCCTGATACTGAGGCCATAGCTGCTGTTGTTTTGGCTTCTTGCACGTGCAGGGTGAGTGTAGCTCGACTGTAGTCCAGTATTTGGAAGACCACCGACTTTATAGGACTCCATCAAGAATGCTGAGAGAAGGATTTCAAATCCTAATCCCTGGAAATGGCCAACCTCTGCAAACAAAGCCATAAGCTTATTATTGTCCCAAAACAGATACCTTCAAATCCAAATGACTTCTGTGAATGTTTTGAAATTCTAACAGCCCACTAATGAGATTTTAACGTCTGGTGAACTTTGATTCGTTCACAGGGTTTATTTGGCTGCAACAATGAATGGTGTGTATGTATGTGAAGACTGGAGTCTGTATTAAATCCCTTTCACAGGGCATTGCAGTTGACAATCCTAACCAAATAAAGGTTTCTGGAAGACAGCAGTCAAACAGTTATTAGCTAAACACTGTCATCACAGAGCAAACATAGCTGGCATAATAACCACTCTGGTTACTTTTAAACAGTCAGCAATGATTCATTCATGGCTTTTCTAGGTACAGTACATTACATAAATCCACTGGATTACAAGGGCATGGCAAGTTATAAGCAAGATGTATTTCAGCTTTCTATTATTCTTAATGGAAAATGCCAGCTGTTATGGCCTGTTCCACATCTGTACCATTATAAGTGGCAGACTGGGAAAACCTGTGGAATATTCCTACAGCTATAAAAGTATTTCAACAAAACCAATGTGGATTTGTTTTATTTCATTTTTAACCTTGCTTACACTTCCTATGAACATCACATTAGACATAATCAATTCACATAAGATGCTGGCTATCAAAGTTGCTGTGACGATCCGCTACCAAGCTGAGAGCGTTCAAATGCAACTTTCACATTACTACACTTCACAATACTATAACTGTACTGCAGTTGAAATAAAGGCAAAGGAGGAACAAATCAGTTTTTAGAAATAATTAGGAAAATAAATGCAATGATTTCACCATGTTTAGGATTTTCTCAGGCCACCAAACATTTGCAATTACCTTGGGCAAAGATGTCTGAGAAAAGAAACCTGTTTAAGCAAATCTACTTTATTTACAATTCTATAGAATCTTTTGTACATGGACAAATCTGTGGTTTGTGCGTTATCCATTTGGTCATTTTTATAGTGAATAAAACTAGATAAGAACAGCTTGGTAAAACATTTTTCATGTATGCATCATAGAAAGACATTACTGTTAAAGTGTAACGGTTGTTTTGAATTCCTGCCGTAAAGCATGAACATTTATTTGAACATTTATTCACAGAAGTCAACAAGTTCCTTCAGAAAGTAAAAGCCATCCATCTCAGCAGAGCAATGTAGAGTAGACGGTATTATTCCAAGGGTATTTAAATGCTGAATAACCTATCTGCCCTACATGCCAACCATTCATGTATCAAGTTACACATCTATCAGTCAGAAAAGGACACTTTAATAAATTAGCTTGGTTCTGGCACAAAGCAATATAGATATCACCCCTAACCAGGCATCAGAGCTGCAAAATGCCTTTATCAGAGTGACTAAAGGCTGTATTGTTCATGCTATCAGCAGACCCCAGTGATAACACCAACAAATAAACACATTTCTCCCTGGTTCACCTAGGCCTACATCACACAAGCCTAAGACTGAAAGGTTTCCATGACGAAGTACCGCACTGGCCACAACAAACACACCTCACCACTATATCTGCATATTAATACCCCTGCCTAGTCTCTTTACTACTCTTCATAACACAAATCCAAAACATGCCAAAGTGCATGCAAGTCACTTTTCCTGGTTTAATACATAACGAACCAGGAAAATCCCAAAGCTTCCAATATTTCCAAAAAATATATATACAACAATGAGCTGTGACGTGTCCACTAATGCTTCAGAAAAAAAGAAGAAGTGGAAAATGGGATACGATAAGTTTCTTTTAGATTCAGGATCATGTTATCCGGTGCACAGGAGCTGCAGTGTGATAACACAGCTTCTTTCCTTCCATTGTCTCCTCTGGAAGTGGTAAAGTTCTGGTTTCTGACAGGGAGGAAGGCCACATGGCCTGTGCCAGCTTACAATCACTCCACGCTAATCCCTCATCCAGCTGCCTCCGACAAAACACTTACACCTCTCCAGCGAACACTTCTTTAGTATATACTTCTCTAAACTGTGTATGCCATCACAGATCATGACAAAGCTTAACCTTCAAACTTAAAGCAATTACCAAAGCTTAACCTCACCCTAAATTAATCCAGAAACATCTGTGGGAAATTTCAGCGTTTAACAATGTGATATTTGAGCCTATGCTGAGCTGCAGAGAATCTCATTGCTTACACAGCATCCGGGGTGGAAAACACTTCAGCAAATGTACTTTGTTACTATACACAAGTATTATTTATACATTACTTCGGTATTACTGGATTTGAGTACTTGTAAAGTTGTATAGGTGCATTTCCAAGAAAAATAACTTTTTACCCCTTGCATTATTCTTTAAACCTTCAATGTACTCAATGCTTCTCTCATCTAGCCAGTTCCTATATGATATACATCAGACAAATGGGCACAGTTTAGCATCCAATCATTTCGATTTAGCATCCAATCAAATCAATCAGTGTAAATGTTCATAGCAATCGTAACAGTTCGTCATCTGTTGTCAGGTCCTCATGCTACACAATGTGGTAAGAGCTATAGTTTTCCATGAGTATCTGCAGACTGACTACAGGACTGTAGTGTGGAACTTGAGGATGAGCGTCCCTGCCCTACTTCAGCAACATTTCTATGACCTTCACAAAGCAAAGAGGCAAATAAAATGAGACGTCCCCTTTGTGTAATGTCTAAAAGGCATTAACTCCTGCTTGAGTAACTTTTTTCTAGTTCATTCAATAGCTACAAAACATTAGTTATATATACATACACATATAAATAGATACTTTAATAGGAAAAATCATCTAACAATTTGCTAAAAGCAAAAACTTAATTTTCACATGAAAACAGATTAATACATGTGTTAATCACGTCACAGAGAACAGTCAGGTCTCAGAGCAGGGCTTTGGGCAACACCATTTTTCAAACATATATTTAAAATGCATATAGAGCCGTTTTCAGCCAAATGGATCCGACTTCACACAGACAGTGTGGTTTGTTTGGCTCTTTAGCTAATCATAAGAATAACGAGATTTCAGAAGCATGCTCATAACTTCTTGTTGTCTTTACATTTTGGGTTGTTATTTAAAGGAAACTGGCCCTGTACAGCTCATGTCAATAATCTGATGCTGAGTAAAAGTACAGAGAGAAGGCGCTTATGGTTGGGGCTGGTCATCCGTTTTCAATAAAATGAAATAAAACCTAAGGACAATCTTATCTTTTTAGGATAACTTCTTATAGGGTGATTTCAACTTGCTGATCCTGTGATGCTCTGAGCAACCGTTCGGTCTAGGCCATAATTGACCATACTATTAAATGGACAATACATCTCTAGCAGAAGGCTGTACATACTTCCTCACCTAAAAAGGTAGAAAGTTACAGTATCTTGTCGTTGATCTTGATCAGTTAAGCAGAAGGTTTACATACAGGCAAGAGTAAATAAACCGGTATGTTCTGTTTCTTGAACAAAAAGCCCAGTGTTAAAGAAACTCCTGACTGTGTTGAAGTAACACCTGAAGTTTTCATGTAACTCTCTGACCTCCTTGAATCCACTTTAGCTCTTCAGTGATTATATAACTGCTTCTTATTTCATGTCCAGTTTGACTTATATACAATAAGCATTTAATAGGGGATAAATAACTCCGGGGAGTTGTTGTTGTTTTTGTTGTGTCCAATAATCCACGATTTATTTCTTTTACTCATAAAAGAGAAATAGAATTAAAACTCTGACGCTTGCACCAAATTGTGAGCAGATCTAAAGTTCTCCAAGCTGCTGAAATGATAACAGGTGCTACTCGTGCTGCTTGAATTTGATTACTGTTTCTAAATAACGCTGAATAAAAATCCTCAGCACATAACACTGTACTCCCAGTTTGTGACTTTCCACCCAGTTTGACTAACTTGTCGGGATTGTTGTTAAATAAATCTCCTGACTCCACTGCTGACTAATAAAGTTCCCACACTCAGGTCCTCCAGAAAGAAGATCAAATAGGACAAATAAACACTTAAAAGTAAAAAACCAAACTTACCGATTGCAGTTATTTAACACGCGGAACACGCACTTGTTTTGGGGGGGATTTATCAGCTTGTGATAATAATCGCAAAAGGAAAACACAAGCCCATGCTCCACTGAGTTTCTCAAAGTCAAACTTATTGCTTTTGTATTCAGGGTTCACTTAACCCAACAACTACGCACTGGAGATTTAACCCCGCCCCTAGAACAGCGATATACTCCACCCACTTCTTCAAGTCTAAATGGACGCTCTGGGTGATAGGAGACCGCGTAACCACGCCCCACAAATAATAATTAAAAAAAAAACTAGCTGCGTCTCTGACTTCTATCACCAGCCAGATAAACGCGGCACGTTAAGCCCCGCCCACTCCACTACAAACTCCACCCACTTAACTCCACCCACTTTGTCTATCTAGCCATCTCTCTATCTACCCTCCGTCTAGTAAGATTCCCGACAAGCTTTACTGTAGGAATTGCAAATGACTTGTAACCAAGGCAACCACGTAGCACGAAACAGGCGTGCGTCTTTATTCTCGTCATAAAATGTATTCTTTTAAATGGTCCTTGCATTAATTGCACTAAAATGTTGAAATAAATGATCAATAATATTTTTTTTATAACAAAAAATGACTTGTAAAATGAACTATGAACTACTACTACTACTTCCACCACTACTGCTACTGTTGTTGTTGTTGTTGTTGTTGTCCTGTCAAGCCATCTAGATTGAGCACAATAATATAGAGCACAACAAACAAGAAAGTACAACAAACACTTTCTAAATTTATATATATATATATATATATATATATATATATGAAGTTCACTTTACATTTGACCTTAGAACTAAAGATAATAATTTAATTGTCAATAACTAACTATAAAATCTGAGTAAAAGCACGTACTGATGGTGTGAGTTAATTTTTCTGTTTCATTTAATGCCTCTTTCGTTTCACCTTAGTGGGTTTTAACCTACATATCCCTACTATCACACTAAATATTACACCATAATCATAATATCAGGCTACTACAGTCTATCATAGTTTATTGCTAAGGATTACAGTATTATACTTTTAGCAACTTAAAAGTCATTAAGGCGACTCCTGACACTATTTAAAACCAACAGCTCCATCTAGTGGCCGAGTATAGACTACATCATACGCATGTAAATCAGTACTTCTGTTTTGTTTGTTTGTTTGTTTGTTTGTTTGTTTTCAATTCAATTACTTTGCACTCCTTATGACTATGCGGTTGGTAAGTTCAGGTAAACTTCTTAAATAATAGCAAGATCAAAGAATATCACAGCAGATATCATTAATAATAGTACATGTTTGGTTGGATAATGTTAAAAAAGACCACATATATTGCCCCCAAACACCCAACTCTAAACTATGTATTTGAGGTTTTTGTTGTTTTTAAGCCACACATGCAGTTTCTCATCCATCAACCTCTGGCTTCACACCCAGCAAGTCCTTGAAGTGATTTTTTTTCTTCTCCTATTTGCCTGCATCTGAGACTTCAGTGGCTTCGTGGCAATGGATTCAAGGACACTGAGAAATATTAAAGGCTTTCTGGCCAACACATTGTGTAGAGATACAGCTTCCCCTCCTTTTGTTGTGGCTTAATGCTTTTTTTTTCCGTATGTGTATGTGTGTGTGTGTGGTGGTGGTGGTGGTGGGGGGTGTTAAGGGAGTGGGAGGGCAGTGTTCAGTGCTCTGAACTCTAGTACTGGGGTCGAGTTACACAGCTATACAAAAGAGTCTCTGTTCAGGGCAGAAACCCTGTTCACTTTGTGCCCAGTAGGGAGCGCTGTCTTTCTCCGTTTGGAGTGAGGAGGCATGAATCTGGTCCAAACTATTAACTCTGGTCAGGAAGGAAAGGTTCAGCCAAAAATAAAGCATACATAAATCCACCCTTACCACAAATGCAGTCAAGCATTCAACACGTGTTTGTCATACAAGGCAAGTCTGTGTGTGATACTGAACAACTCAAAACAGTTTGATTTAAGAATGTGGTTTGTATGATGCTATGGTTTTCATAACACCAAACATTTCCAGCTGATTGACAACATTTGGGTTAAGGGGACAATTTCATTTTTGGCCAAAATGGTTGTTAATGCCATCAATCTGCATAAGCGTTTGGATCACCAGCTGCAAAAACATCCCCAGTACACTAATGATTCAACACCATATCCTACAGGTATCAGGATCTTTCACCTGTCTGCAGTCCCAACATGGCAGGTATGTGATCAAGAAAAAGGGATAAGGACTACAATATAAAGTAGCCGCAGTTGGTGGATTTTATGGATCAAGCATTCATAATTGAAAGATACCTATCTGGATTCTTTTCAGCTGTTCGGGATTTTTAAGACTTTGTTATGCCATTGATTGTGCTTAATGATTGATCTGAATGAATGAATTGTTTATCCATAATTCCATCCATACATTTTCTGTACTGATTATCTTACACGACTCGAATATGAGTCTCACCTGTGTGTTATTAAAGAGAGTTTACTTATGTGTGCTGCACCCGAAGCCCTCACCTAGTCCCATGTCCCCCCACAACCCCACCATGTCCTGGTAATAGACAAGTAGGGAGAGATTCCTGACAAGCTTAGATTATTTATTATTCATTTATAATTTATCAGTGACACTACAGAAAGCTGTATTTTGTTGCAGAGAAAATAAACGTTAAAGTAAACAAGTAAATAAAGAGGATAATAAAGGATCCATTTGAGTTGTCCCAAGCCTGTCTCCTATTAATAAAGCTATTAAAAAGTTGAATGATGCATTATATCTACTTTTAGTTTTTTCTATCTACTTTTTTCCCCACACTAAACCACTTTTCCCCATACAACCATGATAGAGAAAATAATGCATCTTGTTCTTGTTCATTATACCTGCAACGGCATTCCACCTGCAGCTTGTCCCTGAAACTAAATGGAGCCTAAATGGAGATCAAGTCTAGCGACATGTCACTCACGTTTCACTCTGTATAAACACCTGAGGTATCTGTCACTGATTGTCTGCATGAAGCTACATTTCTGGGCTAGAAAGAGATCAGCCTTAGCTTCCCTTCTCCATAACATTTTGTAAATTCTCCATTTTGCTATATTCCACAAAATCTGTTAGCAGCAAATAATCTGATGTGAAGGTCAAAAACAAACCTGGTGTCTTTTCATTTACCCGGGGGCCCTGCTAGCACTTTTACACCAGACACTCAGTTTATATTCCCCCAACCCCCCCGCCCCAGTAAGATAAATTGTATTTATTTTATACACTATTATTAAATATATAACTAAACCTAAGCTTGACCAACCATTTAAGGGAAAAAAATAGTATGAAAAATAATGTGGTCTTAATCAAAAGACTATCATGGATTTCACAATCAGGAAATCTGTGTTTGCAATGTGTGTGTGTGTGTGTGCAAAAAAAAGTGATGGCTTCAGTAAAATGTTCTGTTCTTTTAACTCTGTTGAAGGACAAAAACAACAAGAAATGGAAAAACAATACATTCTTAATAATAATTTTGCTGATTGCTGCAGTAAGAGTATGTACAACGATCAGGCACAACATTAAAACCACCGGCCTAATATTGTGTTGGTTCCCCTTTTGCTGCTAAAACAGCCCTGACCCTTCATGCACTGTGTATTCTGACACCTTTCTATCAGAACCAGCATTAACTTCTTCAGCAACAGTAGCTCGTCTGTTGGATCGGATCACACGGGCCAGCCTTCGCTCCCCACGTGCATCAATAAGCCTTGGCCGCCCATGACCCTGTCGCCGGTTCACCAGTGTTCCTTCCTTGGACCACTTTTGACCACTGCAGACCGGGAACACCCCACAAGAGCTGCAGTTTTGGAGATGCTCTGATCCAGTGGTCTAGCCATCACAATTTGGCCCTTTGTCAAACTCACTCAAATCCTTACACTTGTCCATTTTTCCTGCTTCTAACACATCAACTTCGAGGACAAAATATTCACTTGCTGCCTAATATATCCCACCCACTAACAGGTGCCATGATGAGGAGATCATCAGTGTTATTCACTTCTTATACACCTCTCAATGCTCATAATGTTATCCCTGATGGGTGTATCTAGTGTTGTTAGGATTTGTTTTTGTTTCTGATTCAACTCACCAGCTTATTGCTGGGGATTTTATGGGATGAATTGGGGATGGTGTTAGAAGAGAAAAAAACCCTAAACCTATTTATACATAGTGTGGCTTTCCAGGCTCCCGATCTAGAACAATACAAGAACACACATTTTTAACCGTTCTGCCTGTTAAGAAAGCTTAACTATTCTTATATGAAAGAATATCATTTATTTTATATAATATATGAATTGCGAAGAAAAATAAAGCACAGAACTGGCTACACATTAACCTGCTTAAAAAGATTATAAAACAGGTACTTGAGCCATTGCAAAATCCTTGACACACACACACACTCCTGCATCACAATGATTGAATTCTGTATTAATGCATCACGTTTTAAAACCAATAAACAGTTACAAAAAAGCTATTGTTCAGTCCAGAGAATGCCTTAATATTTGCACTTTATGTTACTTAGCAACCAAAGACTACTGTTGACAGATTATGTTTCATGATGGAAGAATTTTTTTATTTTAAATATTTAAAAATAAATTAAATTTTTACTCGACACCGGATTTATCATAGCTTCGGTTTTGGTTTTCTAAAAGCAATAAGCCATGAGAGGGTGTTTTCAATACGAGTTAATGGGGTTTTAGGTGCTCCGCTTCACGTTGTAGCTAGGAACACCATTCCCTGTGATAAAACACACACACACACACACAACCAACTTATTACTTTATTCTATGAATAGGAAAGTTTCTATATTAAAACATAACTGAACACATCTGACATTTTCTAATGCCCCCCTACCCCCACCCCCAGTGACATACCAACTTTCCAAGGACATTTTCCACCCCTGAAAAGCTTAAAACAATGTTTTGGCCAAGTCTGTGCACTCAAATTTATTATGATAAAAATCACATTTTAAAAGGTTTAGGGTGGCTTTAAGGATATATTGAGAAAGAAAATATTTATCCACTAAGATACACAAATGGAGACGTGGGCTGGACATCTGGTCAGGAGTAGCTGAGTGGTCAAAGTGCTGTGCAGGTGACTGGATGGTTTGAGTCTCAGCTCTTTTCCTCTTCTTGACTGTTCTGCCTTGTGCTCGAAACGTAGCGTTGTTTTGGATCAAAAGTCTCTGCCAAATATATAAATGTAAATGTCCGGCCAAGAACAATAATCACCAAGTCGAACTGACTGTCCAGCAAGGATATGCTCCTGCACATGGCAGCGCTTGATCAGACAGCGGCGACGTGAGCCAAGATGGCTGTCTGGCTCGTCTCAGTCAAACACACCAGAGCTCAGGCCCGGTGGTCCGGCGCTCAGAGAAAACATGGCTGTTTCACTAGGTGACCGCAAGTAAACATGTAAAGGCATGTTAAAGTCAGGAAGCAGCACACACACACAAAGTGCACAGAGGAAATGAGGCAAAGCGTTCCCCACCCTCTCTGAGCCACAGATGAAGTGTCGCCCTGGAAGAACGACAGCACGAGCTTCCAGGACGAGTTTCATTGACCTGGACGTTGCAGAGTCCTCCTGAGCATAACTCCGGCTTCAGAGACGAGCCGGTGAATCACCAAAACCAATCGACACGGCCTGGACGCGATGAGAAAACATCTTGCGTTCACATGTACAGAAACATAATGAGAGCCAGATGTGTTGGGCCTGTGAGAAAAGCAGTTTAGTCTTTTAATTGGACAGCCAGGACTGATGTCAGTGCACAAACACGCATATATATGAGACAGGGTCTTTATTTCCTGTCCATGATACACCGTTTAACTCTACAAGCTGGCCTTCTCAACACCTTCACTCTAATGTACTAAAGGAAAAACTTATGACATTTTGATCATCAGCCAGCTTATGGGACAGAGAAATAAAGGCATCTTTTTTTATACTGCATTCCAGACCATCACTGATGTTCTCTGGTGATTGTAAAGATGATAAATTTAAAGACAGATACATTCACACCTCAACAGATTCAGTCTCTTCCAACAGAATAAAAGCATCAGAAGTGGAACGGTGTGCGAGACAAGACTTAAAAAACATGGCACTGGATGCAGGCTTGCTGCTATCACACTTTATTAAAAATAGAAACATATGCTCCATAGTACTTCTTTTGATACAGACTACAATGGTCCACTGATATGCCTTCAAAAAAAAAAAAAGAAAAGAAAAATCAGGTACATAGTATAAAACACGCTCTTGCATGGACTTGCACAGAGTTCTTCATTTGGCCTAAATCCACTGTAGAAAAGTCTTCTAAAGAGGAGATGCTGTGGCAGGACCGGATACGTAAGAACCTTTTTTTTATTCCGAATACATTTTTTTCAGCTCAACAAAACATACATGAGGTATCGATCAACAAATCAATAAAAAAAAGCACCGGAGGATGACCGGGGAGAAAAAAAAAAAAAAAAAAGAGTTTGTCGAGAGAAGGAAATAAACGCACGTACAGTCTTGTTAAAAAAGATGGCACATTTATTGCTACATAAATGTTATATACATATCGTGTTTTCTGTTACAGAGACAGAAAAGAAATTTTTTTTTACTTCTTGCTGCTGGTTTCTTTAAATTCTTGATGTTCGACAATACCTTGGATTTGGACAGGGGTACAAATCTGTTCATCCACCAACAACGCAGACTAGAGCCAGAGATGAGAGCACATCCTATAGAACATGGAGCTCGTACGACACCTCATACACACTACACCTCGAGCTACGATCCTACTTTATGCTCTTAAGATGCTATTCATAAATTCTCAATAATAGTGGACAGGTTATGGTAAAATAACCGTACATTTGTTTTGTTTTGGTTTTTTTTTACTATCTAATATAGTAAAATAAAGTAAGAAACTTTTTACTCAAAACTTTCGATTTCAAAAATCTAGAAAGAGTAATATTTAGAATTCAAGAAATGTTCTTACAATATTATTGTATAAAAGGCTAACTACAGTGAAAAATAAGCCAAATGGTTTTTTTTTTATTATTATTTTTTTTGCTTGTTTTTATCCTTTTCATATACTTTTTTTTTTAATGAGGGAAAGCATGAGGGCATACAGCAAAGTCTAACATAATCCGAGAGAGAACGAAAAGCAGAAAATGAACGCAGGAAAAAAACAGAAAGGAACACAGGACAACTTAAAATAAAGAGATGACAGAACCTCGATCGACCTTTAGCCAGTAACAACACGAGCTCTTCAATACTGAAATGTATAACAAGGCCACACAAAGACGAATATAGATATCACGAGGATTTTGGGGAGGAAAAAGAAAAGAAAAACAAAGAGGAGGGTCGTAGATAGAAATCGGTCTGGATATGCCGAGATCCGGTCAGGAGTTTTCTGCGATAGTTGCTTTGTTCTTCAGACTTTTTCTTTCCGATGTGGCAGTTTTGTTTGAGGAGCTGAGCATGCATATGGAAGACAAGGAGGGGGGGGGGGGGAGAATCTCAAGAGAAAGAATTAAGACCAAAAATATGTTCAATAAGAAATAATACACAGGAAGAAAAAAAAGAAAGAAAAAAAGACAGACTCAATGCTGATTCTTTATATAAAATAAAAAACAAAATGCTTTTGTTCATGGTTTCGCCTGGTTGCTGATTTTGTTGTCACAGCGTTTGAATTTTGGACATTGCACACACCACACACACACACACACACACACAGTATCAAGTACTTCACTGCTTTGGGGGAGAGACAAATCCATCCTAAGTAACTTAGAATATCTTTCTTCTATTTTTCACACAGGACAATATACGCTTTACTATGAAGCCTAGAAAGATGCTTTGTATACAATTACAAATAAACATATAATGTTGTGGTTATTTAATGATATTTTTTTTTGTGGTTTTTGTCTTTTTTTTTTATGTTACTGGTTTGTAGACATAAAGAAAATCAAGCAAAACTTCAATTCAGGCCAGGTGATGCTGTGGTCATCGTTTTGAGTCTACTCTGTCTGATAATAGCTATGTCTAATTTCTCAGCTGGAGGCTAAGCGTAGAAGACCACTGCTGTTCAACTAAGCAGAGACCAAATAATGTAACATCAGAAAAGCAATAAATGGAAATATGCCATTTTCTTCCCACTTAACACTATATGGCTGAAGAATTCAAAGGACTAGTCCTTCTTTCCTTCCGTTAAGACACTATGAAGTATGCAGGGAATGCTAGGGTTTAGTAACTGGTCTGCTCTCTGTATTTGAACTATTTACTAATGACTATAAACACGTCAGCCTGTGGTTGACCTCTGACCTTTCAGTAAAGCTCCAGTTTGCCATCCGGGCCTTGCATCCGCAGCACAGAGGAAGGAGCAAGACGAAAATAAAAAATAAAAATAGAAAAGGAAGCACTCCCGTCTCTCCACTACACTAAGCCGTCTGCGTCCTGGAGTCTCGACTAAACACGCGTCATTAGGTAGTTTTGGTTTCTGATGATGATGATCGTGGAATGAATCTATCATAAATATAAGTAATATATTATTTCTCATTCTTCTTTTTTTTTTCTAGACATAAACGGGAGGACATTCGAGACTTTTCGTTTGAAACGTCACAGAGATGCTGTAAATCTGTGTGATGGCTGTGTGATGATCTCTTCCACAGTGCTGCTCCAGCATGATCACTCAAAGAGCTTGGCAAACTGAAGATCTACTGAAATGCCAAACAGCTTCTTAAAGCAAATGTCATAACTTTCCCTTTAAACATAGACTTTATAGTTCAGTAACATAATAAATAGGAACAAAAAAAAAAAAAACAACAACAAACAAACAAAAAAAAAAGGAAAACAATTGCTGTTACAATGCATTCGTCAATTCAGTTTAGGCACAATGCAACTTCCACGTGGAGGGTGGAGGGGGACTTCGACAGTCTCTGATTGTACAGATGTGACACACTGCTTTGTAGACAGTGATATGTGCTTGAAGGGCTTTCGGGTTTTGTTGAATATGTTTCTCGTGGGCAGAAATTTGCTCTACAATTTTGGACTTTGGAGATAGTTTGGCGTTTGCCAGTTTTCTTCGAGCTCAGGGTCGCTTGACTGGAATTTAGCTTGCAGTGGTCTCTGTCTTTTCAAATTTGTGTCACAAGCTGTGAGTCCTGTCTGCCCTTGGAAAGCAAGGTCACCAATGCAATCTTACACACTCCCTCTGCATCACTTTGATCTGAAAGTTGAAATGAAGAAATGAGGAGGGCGATTAGGTCACTTCAGCTTTGAATGTAAAATAATGCATTCTCATATACACATTGCATGCTGAGTGTTTTACTCTATTCCGATTTATTAACATATCTGCACACACACACGGCCATCGCTGAGCTTACCTGCCTAGTGCTCACAGATGGCCCATGGGGTTGGATGTGTCTGTAAGCCCAGGGTGAACGGATGGATGATTCTGCTGCGGTTCCCCTGAAACACCAGAAACCTTCTCCTCCTCTCTCCGCTTAAGGCAGGCTGCTTTGGGGTTCAGGTTCCGCTCTGCGTGGGGGAAATTAACACATCAACATAAGTTTTATATTCTCTACACTGTGCAGGAAGTGTCTCTAAAAGCTGTCACTAAAAAGGTAAAATTATATTACATGCAAGCATATTTAGAACATCTAAATTGACACACTTATTGAGCACTGATTTCACTACACTATACATTACTTTTGCTTTCTGTGGCACTATGAAATTATAGCACAAATCCTATGAATATGAGATCAAATGAATGCGCAGTAGTATAGCAGAGAGAGTGACTGACCCCTGACTTGCTGCTCCAGGCTGAGGATGACTGCAACGGCCTGGTGCAAGATGAGCAGTTTGGTCTGGGGCTTCTCGCTCTTCAAATGCAGCTGGCACATGCGGCCCAGCTCCTTAAATGCCTCGTTGATGTCTCTCACTCTCAGCCGCTCTCGTGCGTTATTAGCCATTCTCCTCTCACGTTCGCGCTCTGCCTTCTGCTCCGGGTTCAGATCCTCCTCTTCATTAATGCTGCTGTGGAGACATACAGGAACACATGCTAGAGTCAGGCAGGCAGTAAAACACACTACAACGGCCGTCTTTGGAAACAGTATGCTTGTTTATGATTATATATAACAATCATAGCAAAAAAACCAACCCAATTTTAGGCTGATGGTATCCTAAGTCTGTAACCTATTGAACCAGTGTTAATATATTCATTGACAGAGACTTAAAGCACTTTTGTACATCGCTCTGGATAAGAGCGTCTGCCAAATGCCCAAAATGTAAATGTATATAGGTAAGCATAGATTTGCTCCGTGCACCTAAACACTTGTTTAGGTGCACAGAGCAGGGAGTTGGGTATAAAATACCTTGTTCGAGTCCCTCCTCTAGGCGTCTTAATGTCCCTTTTATCGCTCTCGTCATCAGACTTGATGTCATCAGAGGAGTGGTTATCATGCATGTCGTCCTTGTCCTGATTCTCAATTTTAAGCTCCAGAGCTGAAGCCACCTGAGATGCCAGGCTACTAGAGAGGCCTGTGTTTAAAGTTTGCACACACACACACAATAGTTACGATCTATACAGCACTTAAACTACAGGTAACATACAACGCTTGCCAAGTAATAAACTTGTCATGGGTTTATTGTAATTGTTACAACTGAAAGCATGTGTGTACCTCTGAAAGTGTCAGCCTGGTGATTGAGCTCGGCGCTGGAGGCCGGCCCCGGGGTGCTCTGCAGCCCTGTGTGGTTTGCGTTCAGACTGACTGTCTCTTCACGATGAGCAGGACCCTGTCAGAACACATCACCATGAGAATATGAGCCACAGAACAGAACTTCAACATCAAGGGTCTTTCTGATCATAAAGTGATCATGAAGCAGAAGAGAAGAAAATCCATTTACATTAAAACCAAAGAGTTATGCACAGTGCCTGAGATTCCACATCAAAGAGCTGCGGCAGGCTTTCCTGTTCCTACTGTAGTGCGTGACCTCGTCTCTGAAGAACTGAGTGCTGCTCTTAGTACAAAGAACGACCTTTACAGCCTAAACCGCACGCTCACAATGACGCGCAGTATTTCGTGTCAAACTACACAGGAAACGTGACTACTAACGCAGTCACCGAGTATTTTTCCAGCAGATTTGTTTGAAGAGATGCTTCCAATTCCGTCTTGTTCTGTGTTTTGGGTTCTTGCTTCCTTTTATTTCTACCCGCATCCATCTCCTTCACAGAATGTTTGTTGAAAAATTAGTTTTCACTTTCTTGCATTGTACTTTGTGAAAATCACCAGAATTTGAACAGTAACATGATGCTGAACTGCGGTTACTGCCTGATTAAGATGTGGAAATGGAAGCACCAGACTAATCCAATTGAAGAATGGATGGTGTACATTCAGAAATTTCACCCACACATTCATAAAAAAGCACTTCCTCTGTTTCACAACCATGACAGTCATCAAAGAGCAAATCCTGGAACCCATTTTTGTCAAACAGAACAGTAAGCGTCTTTAGGATTTCCATGTCCGCTGCAGATTACAGCAGGTTTTAGTAACATTGCTTTTTTTTTGTGCGTCTGGATTTGATCAAGCTATTGGCAAGAGAGCCAGCGAGTGGCTGCTTCAGAGCAACCTAAACCCAGAGCGATTTGCTGCCAGCTCTCTGCTACTTGTCTCCATTCAGAGAGTCAGAAAGGCCACTTCGCTCCTGTACCTCCACTGCAGGGATCCACTCACTCCCCCACAGAACCCGTTTCCCTTACGAGCAGCAACAGGAAGGACGACGAGAGGGGTGGAAGCAGAAGACGAAAGAGGTGGGGTGGCTCTTTCCCCTTATTCCTTTAGGAATGTGATCCTAAGTCACTGTTGGCCTCTGTTAACCCCGCCAAACCCCCCTGTCCTCCCCCAGCAGCGTGCACTAATCTCAGCTCCGCTCTCAACAGGTGGCCAAACAACTCTTTGTCTGGGCTGCAGGAGGAGGAGCCGAGGGGGCTGCCAGCCAAAGGAGGCGGCCATTTTCGGACTTGATTACCATACAGCTGGAGACTTAGGTCACACACAAAAACACACACAGACACACACCCTCATCCGAGGTGTCAGATTTCCAGAGCTGTTAAGAAATAGGGCAAAGAGATAGACAGCAAGGGGGGTGTGTGTATGTTGTGTGTGAAGCCAGAATAAAAGCGTGTGTATTAGCTGTGCTGAATCAGGGTTTTGTCTTATAGGGTGTATATCTGTGTGGTGTGTGTGTGTCCGTGTGGGGTGAAGAGAGGGAGAGCTCTGTTGGTATATGTATAAGCACACAGTTCATTGACAGCAGTGACACAGAGCTTTTCTTACACGAACATAAACAGGTCATCGCAGCACTGATCCGTCTCTCAATCTCCGGTTCTAATACACACACTAAGCCACTAAGCCAAGAGGCTTTGATTCTGAAATCACATCCAGGCCTCAGAGTTTCTCCGCAAAATGGAATTATGACATGGTGAGATGAGAGCTTTGGTTCTGTTGGGATGAGGACGACATTACCGTTAGTGTGGAAAGTTTAATGGAAAACTGCAGCTGTCTACTTTTCTTGGAAGGTTTTCTTTCGGGTTCCCACTGATCATGGTTTCAGTCTGAACACACATGCCATGTGGATGTAGCTCTGAAAATAACTGGATGTATGAGTGTAAACTGAATAGCCCAACAAGCCAGCGTTCCCGAACCAGAGTAACACAAGGCTGCACCTGTTTGAAATGACTTATCGTTTCATGCACAGAGGGAGAACAATTCATACTCAATAATAAATTATTCAATTAAATCCTTTTTCCCAAGCTGCATATTACTTCACTGAATGGCATGTAAAAGCTGTAGTCTATGGCAAACATGCGGTCATAGTAATAGTGTTAATGTGCGGTCTCGAATGCAGCATACTACACTCTCTATCTAACATTATCACACACAAAAATACCGCTACAGTAGATAAGCTAAAGCTCAAAAACAAAGCTCTTGTGCTTAAGATGCTTGATTTGCCGTCTTTAGTTTTTCCCCTTCTGCACTCCACTGAACAGCCAATCAGAGAACTTTTACTCCATCTGGTGCTGGTACTGATTCAATCTTAGTCAGCGCCAATGGGCGTTGACGTGAGCTGAGTAACATTGTAGGACACAGCAAACATGATGTGTATTAGAGCACCAATGCTACAGCACATCTACACAAAGTAGCATGAAGAAAACAAATTTTTATGAATGAGCGTAATATGCGATTATGGTCTTACAGTCTAAACCTTCCAAGCACATTTAATCCCAAAGGCACCAAGACTGATTTACTAATATAATAAATTGCTACTGCAAGGAATTTCATAGAGAGAATATTTCCCATCCATCCAGAGACGAATGTGGGCATTTTATAAGGAAAAGCACAAAAATGTGTCTTGGCTTTTTTTCCCCCTTGCACAGGGGGATTAATGGGAAAACATTTGTCTCCTCTGTTTCTTCCCCTACAGCTGTGCTCTCTGCTGCAGAGAATGCATGTGTGAAGATGAGTGAGGAGGGAACGAGTTTATATGCTGTGTTTAAGCAAGATACACACTGCCCCAATCCCCACAGCCTGAGTCGCTGAACTGTTCCACGGCAGCCCACCTCGCCTGCTTTTCCCATCCATCCACCACTGCGCTGAGCTTGAGGAGAGAGAAGAAGGAGAGAAAGAAATAAAGAAAGAGTGGGTGAGAGAGAGAAAGCAAGAGAGAGAAAGGGGGTGGGGATTGAGAGGAAGGGAGAGAGAGAAAGAGAGAGAGAGAGAGAGAGAGCATGCGTGCCCTGGGCCAGCCATTACACATATGGAAAGTATGTGGGTTTAAGTTAAATGGTCCTCTGTGGAAAATGGTTCCGTTTCAGCACATGACTGGGGCTTCATTTTAAACAGGTGGCTCTGCCTTGTTTATTAGCCTATTTGGAGAAGCACAATGAAAAAGCGCGTGCCTTTCTCTGTCTGCAACTGACTCAAAAGCGGACATATTTTGCTGATTGGCTTAAATTTTGTTTAAACAACTGCCATTGATCGATGGGGGACTTTGAACTTGGCAGAAATTAAAAAAAGAACAAGTTCAGAGAAAGCTCTGAAACAATTAGGTTATTGTTTTCCAGGCAGAATAAACACAGTGATTGTTACCATAGATGTTGTCCTGCTGTTGACCAATCCGGACGTGGGGAAACTGGTGCCGATGGCTGTGATTGGTCCATTGTGTGTCTGTCCCAGTAGGCTGTGGATATCGCTGGGCAGAGAGGCGGTAGAACCTACGGCATGGTTCCGGAGGACGTGGATCGCATCATCTAGCCTGTCCAAACGATCCTCCATCCGAGACTGGAAAAGAACAGAGATGGAAACAAGGGGAGGGGGGTTAATATTTGGACATTATTAAACAGAAATACTGCATTAAATTATACAGCAATCCAGATTGGAAATAAAACTAATGAAATTTATGACAAAAACTCCCACAAAACTGAAAAAAAATGAGATGTCTAGCCATGTGAACCCAATGGAAGTCATACATGCACCCTGAGGCCTCCTAAAGGACAAATCCTAAAGGGGAAAAAAGGCTCTACTAGCATATGATGGTATGAAGTTTTTGTTTGCTTTTCTTTTTTTAGTTACTTTAACATATATGGTTACCACATGCTGAAAGAAAGCATGAATATAACTATAATGAAATGATGTGGGGTGAAAAAAAAAAGTTCAGACTGATTCAAAGCAAGGCTGGTGACGAGAAAAGAAAGAAAGAGCACTGAGTGAGGAGACCAGTGATGGAAAAGAACAACAGCTAAAGAGCAGGGATACCTCACAAACATCCTTTAAGAAGGACATGGCATCCTGGAGATGCTCATGCAGCTGCTGATGCACACGATTTTTCTAAAGTCAGACAGGAATGGGAGAGCAGTGAGATAGTTACAAACCAACACGTGGACAAGCAGAGAGAGAGAGAGAGAGAGAGAGAGAAAGAAAGAGAGAGGCAAGAAGGGATAAAGATACATACATGGCTTAAGAAAGGGTGTAAGGCATTAATCACAGCACTCAAGTATAAATGTCAGAGTTTCTGTTTAAAGAACTGGGATGATTAACAATCTTCTGGTCCATTCTTGACCATATTCACTGGATTGGATTGTTACTATTCACAGTAGCCCACACCGCCAAATCAGACACTTGACAAAAATGTAGCCACAGGTGGCACTGAAAGTGCATGTGTAAATATTTGTCTTACACACCCCATGGTGTGAATGCATTATGTGGGAGCAGGCGTGTGTGTGTGCGTGTGTGTGAGAGAGCGAGAGAAAAGTGATCCCCATCAAGGTTCTGCTCCCCAGCCAGCCCTGGAATCCAGAAGCACTACTCCTATGCAACAGCTGCCAATCCCCATAAACCCCAACCGCCCCCACCCTCCCACACCCTAAACACAGCCTAGACAATCCTCAGCCCTCTAAACCCTATACCCAATCCCCAAACTCCCCACACGCACTCTAGCCAATCCCCACTCAGCATTCTCCAGAGCAAACAGATGGCAGGAGACACGCCTCGAGGGATGAGTATTGTTCTGTATCACTCTCCCTTCAAAACCATTCTCTGACATTTGTCAGTCAGGAATGTATGTGTAATGCTACCCCCGCCTGTGCCCTCCAGCAGCCAGGCATGCACTCTTGCAGTGTCCATTAAATAGTGCTCATTGTGTGGGGGTGGGAGGAAAAGAGAGAGAAGGGGGTCATACCAGAGAATGAAGAGAATTCTCATAATTCGGGGAGGACGGGGTCTGTCCGGCTGCCCGAGGCCACTGGGTAGTACCTGGAGCAAGAAAAAAGAAAAAAAAAAAGAAAGAGTGAGAGGTTATCAAACGCGGGATTTCCTAGTTACAATATAGAGCCAAAAAATAGCTGATCAACACTTCAGGCCACTTCCCAACAGAGGCCAAAGCTCATTTCCCCTTCCGCGCAATTCCAGCTATTCTCTATGTGGGCTGTTTTCCTCTCAGGTCCAGATGCATCATTTCCTATGACTAAGCTACATCCTGCAACATGAGAGGGGTCAGGGGCTGTACCACCACCCACAGCAGCACAGAGGGACGTGCACTACTTCCACTCATTAATGAAGTCATGGCTAAAAATGCTGTGAGAACAATGCAGGATGCTGATAAGAGCTACGGCTCAAACCCTGTCTCACTTCCCCTGTCTCTGATTGCAAGAGCACTGCTTGGATAAGGCCAAGTTCTGGACCCAAGAGGATCTCACAGCCCAAAGATCTTTAGGTCATGAACACAAAGAGTCAAAAAAAAGTAAAAAAAAAAAAAAAAGAAAGAAAGAAAGAAAGAAAGAAAAAAGTAAAGCAGCAGCAAAAAAAACACAAAACAAAACTTTGTAACTCTGAGTAGGTGGATTTTTTGTTTGTTATGCAAACGCGCGTGTCTGATTCCAGCATTGTAATGAGGATGTAAATTACGGAGGTCTGCTCTTAGTCTAAGTGCAATGATTCTGACTGGCCATAAATCATCTTCACTCTAAAGGAATCCACATCTGCTAATCGAAATCAGAGTGGAGGGGGTTATTTTTCCCCTCTCTTCATTCTTACATTCAATTATGTATAATACTGCTCTCCAACTGGAAAACAAACAGCTACAGGAAGTCATGCATCGCCCTAGGATTCTGTGTTGGACCTAAACAAAACCGCAGGTTATTTACTTTAGTGCATGAGCGCCAATTACTGGACTGAGCTCTGGTCCATCCTGACTCCAAACCCCATATCAGAAAGGACCAAACCTTATCATCTTCTATCTGCACTATGGACCATGATGCCGTAGCTCCCTCTTGCCTTCTCGATCTCGATCCAAGTCTGGTAAGAGATGTTTTTCAAGTGAGCCAAAGGGATGAGCCTTCATCAGACCACACTACTAGGACTTCTTCTCCTTCACTCCCGTTGATGGGAGGGTTTCCAGCCATTCATTCTCCCAAAGTGCTAGCAGGGCCCTATCTGACAGAATTTTCATCCTTAAACACAAAGCCCTGAGAAACAGACTTTCATTAACAGACTATTAAATATGACTTTGGGGCAGGAAATTACAGGGCTTGTTGTTTTTTTTCTCCATCTGTGTACATGAAGAAGAGCACAGCGTTTTAATAAGGCCCTCTCTCACCAACAGCCACATGTGAGTGTGTGTGGACCGTGTCCCACGTGGACTGAAGTCTAATTGGCTAGAAGCAGCAGCAGAGGCCCAGGTCTGTGCTGCAGAGACGCCTAATACTTTGGTTAAAGAACTAATCCTGAAGAACAGATGTAGGTGTTTGTGCTTAATCATAACATCATGGCGCATTCCGCAGTGCTGTCTAAGAATAGCTGCTGATCAAAAAATCCTTCAAGCTCACAACAACAAAGGACGCTTTGACTACATGCACAAAGTACAAATTGCCTTAATGGCACAAATTGGGAGTGATTTCAGTCCAATGTGAATGAACTGCGTTAGCTAGACTCATACGATAGCAAAACAAACTTATGGAGTCTTTTCTGGTGTTGTAACGTCTGGAAGTAAAAACACACAGTGACAGGAAATAAGATAAGGGGACAGTCTCAGTGATGTTTTAAGGGAGCAAAAGGTTGACTGAGAAGAGAACAGCGTTCCTTCTGTATGGACCTCATCAGCTGAGTCATCGCTCTCCTCTTCATTCTAACACCTCCCTCGTGCTCCCTGCGCAGTCAGTCAGCCTAATAAATGAGGGGGTCTTTGGGTCGTGCTGAACGGGGGAACAGCTGTGTGAGGAGCAGGACAACAGCTGAGGCTGAGGAAAGGGACAGACACGGAGACAGCTGTCGCCACTACGCCAACACACACACACACACACACACACACGTATGTGCACTCACTCGAGGGCATGATGTGATTATAATAATAATAAAGAAATCTTTATTAAAAATCAATTGTTATAGTCAAATTAAGGGATGTTAACACTCTTTAAATTAACTTCTTGCTGCATATAACATGTACATTAACTTCATACTCATTTTTCTGTTATTTAAGTAGTTAACCAATTGTCCATTAACAATACCCTTACATGTGGAGCTTAATTAAACAAGTTTAGCTTGGTTTGTTGCATAATGCGTAGTGTGTATCGCTACATTCTTATCAAAACTCAAAAATGTGCCTGTCCTTATAGAGAAAATGACTAAAACTGAAATCTCTGAACGCTGAAATCTAACATAAAGTGTAAAGAAAGGTTCAGTGAAAATAAACACTGAAACACTGAAAATATAAAAGTGAAAATCTATAAGGAAGTCAATGTACTCTGCTATAGAGGTACTGATAAAGCTACGAAAGGAGAGAATATTTTAAAATAGTGTTGCCTTCATTCTGTTCCTCCTTCTATTGTGATGCATGGGAATTAATCAGAATCAGTATTAATAAACATTTATTGAACCAGGATTTAAAATTTTATGTAGTTTCCAATATTCTGCCCTGAGGCTCATAGCTGAGTAGCAATCAAATCAGCACAGCAAAAAAGCCCATCAGAGAAGTAGATTGAGTTAGATGATCATGAGGAATAGCCTGGATCCCTTAGATCAATGCCGGCGCAGCTCAGATACGCAGCAAATCAGAGCATGTTTGTTCACATCCATTAGAGTGCCTGTGTTTATGTGATTACAGCAGGGGATGGCTACTGGTTAATACAGATGTGTGTTTATAGTGTGTGTAACAGAATAATAAGGAGCATGAGAGCTGAGCAGAGACGATTATAAGCAGTGAGGGTTAGACATGAGATGCAGATGATGGTGTGTCGTGTGTAGGCTCAGAGTGTGAAAACTGACACTTTACCTGCCCTTCCAGGTGGGCCGCTCGCCGTCACCACTGTACCTGCTGAGGCGGCACCCGCTTGGGCCGTGAGCGGAGAGGGTGAGCCCACCGGGGTTGACGGGTTAGAGGGGAAACTACTGCTGGTGTGGTCAGGAGAGTAAATCTGAGAGACAGAGAGAGAGAGAGAGAAAAAGACAGAGATATAACCATCAATGAAAGCTCACAGACGCTCTCTGAGTGCAACCTGTCGTTCCCCTCTCTGGCTTTATGGTCTCTGTTAGCGTCCCACAGCCAGAATTGGCTCATCAATTCTGCTGATTTTACTGGCTGAGAGGCTATAAAAACCCCACTGCATACATATGGGGCTTTAACAACCTACACCGCCTTTTCTAATGGCTGTAGAAAAAAAAATAAAACACCTTCTGTGCACAGCGCTTTGGATGACACCTGCACACTGGCCTCATTTCCCAGAATGCTCTGCTCACACGTCTGCCACTCCTTCTTGAAGACACAGCCTCGCACAAGCAACCCCGCTGACATACGAGTCACACGAATAATATAATGTTATCGGGTCACTAGATTGTTGACGAGCCACTTTAATTTACTGCTTAGAGTTCTATCAGAGTTTTTTGATTAATTCCTATTATTTTGCACGGTAGCACATGGGATCGACTGGGAGAGGCTTACACACTGCAGAGTAAAACAGGAGAGAAAGAAAAGAGAGAATGCAAGAAGCAGAAATACGGAGCAATGAGAGGGAGAAAGAGGGGACACTGTCATTAATCTCTCTTTGGGAGCTCATTAGAGTGAATGAGCCTGGCTCCGTGGCTGCGCGGCTCCTGCCGTGTCTCATCTCCAGTTATGGATGAGAGGTAATAAAGCAGCACCCTCGCCTCTCTGCCTGCCCAATAACCAGCGCCTGCCTGCATCAGGCCCCGGCCAGCCACAGCACATTAAACCAGAGCTTGAGTGTGTGTGTGTGTGTGTATGTGCTTGTGTACACATGTGTTTATGTGTAAGAGAGAAAGCTTTTCTGCCTCCGTGTTTCACTTGCTTGTCTCCCAAAACACTGCAGCAAGCTCTGTATATTCTTATATTTGGGAAGAGAACACCACATCTCCAGAGACAGTCCAGTGTTGTTTTAGTATCGTGATCACAAAAGACATCATTTTAACTTCTGTGATTTCTTCAACATATTTATTTATTTTTTTGAATAATATTCAAATAAAATTTTTAAAAATAAATATTTCACTATTAAAAAGCATCTGACATTGTACATTTTTGGGGCTGATGGAACATGAAATGGTCTGGACATCAGCAAATTTCCATTACATCATAAAGTAAATAAATATACAAAATAAGCTAACAAACATAACATGTTTAAATTTTTTAATTGTGTGTGTTTTCTTTTTAATTGAATAATATTTATTTATAGTATAAGTGCACTAGGTGATAACAGATTTTCTCGGTACAGGGAAAGACAATAGCACATGTGCTGCAGATGCTGGGGACAGAGTTTAGGGCAAAAAAAAAAAAAAAGCTGCAATATTTCTTTAAAGTCTTAGAAACTTCCTGAACAGATTTATTTTTTGTTTAGACAAATGCCAGATTAGAGCACATATTGCATTCTTCTTCTTAGATAGCGATGTTTTGGGTTTCCGCTGCGGAAAATATTCCGGGGCTGGCTGGGAGTACTTGATTTGATTCCCACTAATTAGAATGGACACGGCGCAGATCTGGCAGGATTTGATTGTGAACGGGTCTAAAGTTTCAGGACATATCTCACAGGGGATCACAGAGCTCATTTGAATTTCAGAAATGCTGGTACTATCATTATCATTATTAATCTTCTTATTAAATCCTAAATGGCACTTTTGTGTTTCAATCAATTTTGCAAATCCTGCCTGAGGCTCAGCAAGTGGATCTCGCTCTGGGAGGAGAAACTGAGGAATGGAGGGAGAGAGAGAATGAAATCATGGGGGGACAAAGACAGAAGGGGAAAGGGTGAAGAGAGTAATTTACCCCCCACATTGTCTCAAAGAAACAGAACCATTGTTCGTCCACACAGACGATAACAGAAACGTATCTGTGTGAATTCAAATGCAGCTAAGAAGTTCAGGCTGAATGATACAACTCACAAGTAAGGAAGCAGGAACTCACATGAGGCTAAAATTGGCTTAAGAAGGTCACCGCAGTATTAGTGGCAACAGTAGTGGTGCTCTGAACTAAAGCAATAAAACAAACAAAGGCTCTGAGCCTCTCTGTCTGCTGCTGCTCTATAGCTGTGACTCCTGACCCTGATCGGCCCAGGCAACTTCTGCTGTATTCACGCTCTAACACCGCTCATTTTACCAACAACAAACTCAGCCCCGCCCCCTCATCAGTCACGCTGCTCCCCGCCAGCGGGGGGCCAATAAGCACGTCCCGTCTAAAAGAAGCGGCAACAAAAGGGGCACAATGGGCAGCGCGGCGGGCCTCACCCAGGCCCCACCGTGTCCGTTTCGCTGCTGCTTTGTCATGCTAATAGTATTGAGTCGCCGAATACAAAAAGACTTAATTTGTGATTATCGTTCAGCCCCACAATTTTCTAGCTGTGTGTACGCCAGAGTGTGCACTTGTGGCCTTGGCAGTTTGTGCAGTTAGCTATTTATGAGCACTGTAAAATAAGCACTAGATGAATAAGGTCCACACTGTAACAGTCTGTGTGTATAAGCTGTCAGTTGCCGAGAATCATAAGAGAGAGGAATGAGCCCAGATGTGCTTCTAGTCAAAGAACAAAAAAAGATTATTGTAAGCTGTCTAAAAATGTGGCCGTTTCCCCATGATAAAATAAGTGCTTTTTCAGCAGAGCGAATGCAAGCTTGTTGTGTGCTCGAGGTTCAAAACCTAGCAAAAAACACACAGAGTTCATTATCCAAAGCGAAGATTAATCCATTGGCTTCAGGATGGTTTTCATGTACAGCTTCGTCTCTTGTACACTGTGAGATTAAGAGCACAATTATCCAGGCTTAGGTCTAACAAACATTCACAAACCCATCCTCTGACCTTATTCAGTCTCCCGGCTTTCCAGCACTGTCACTCACTAAGCACACTAGTCGTCTGTTCTAAAGCCTTAACCATGCCATTATATTAGAAAGCTCAGTAATCTGTGGCTTCACACACACACACAGACACACACAGAGCACTTTAACATGCTGATTACAAAAGCAGAGAACATGAAGTCTACACATAAATCAGTTCATATGATACATCTGGATAGTTATCCCGTGTGAAGTTTAAGAGCACTTAGAGTATGAGACTTACCGAAGCGAGTGCTTTCCCCAGTGCATCTCCAGTCTGAGAACTTCCAGTTGCGTTACCTCGGTTGGATGCAGCTGCAATGACACAATACAGAATGACTTTATACTGATAGACCATAATGAGAGGGTAAGGCACACAGTATCATCTACAAACATTCTGATTTTTACCAACAACTGGGATGATCCAGGCACTTAAAATATCTTGTGGTTAAGAAAGCCTGGATAAAGCCATCATGACCAAAATAATCTTCCAAGCATCTGGTGGATTTTGGAAGTGTGTGCTCCAGCATATTTGGATTGTATTCATTTATTTTTCTGTGGTAAGGGTGGGGGGGGCATAGCATATCTTACCCATAACTCCCTCTGTGGTGTTGACGGGTGGGGTGTGGGATGTGGTGACGAAGGGCGAGCTGCTTGCAGTGCTGCGGTGGAAGCTGGACATCGGTGGCAGGCTGGCATTGATGTCCGTGGGGGACACTGAGTGTGGGGGGTAATTCTATAAAACACACACACACACACAAAATTGTTGTTGTAAGAACTGTTAGGTGATAAGTGTACGCTTGTGGGAACATCAACACCCTCACAGCTTTGACTTTAATTTGAAGGTATACTTTGCAAAGTGTAAGCAGTGTGAAGAAGTGTGACATTCTCACCAGGCGGTCATGAGAGTGCAGGCTGCTGTAATTTCCTGACTGTGGCATGTGAGATGAAGATCCTCCCAGCATTCCCCCATAAGCCGGCTGGCTTATACCACTGGACGAGTTCCATTGGTCAGAAGAGTTGTGGGTTGCGTCTGATTAATTAGAAAACAGTGAATTTGAATACAATCACATAAGAGTTACAGCACTTCAGATTGTATTGAAGCCTTAATCCATCTAGCTCAAGCCAAGACGTTGAGGTAAACCATAATGACAAATTTCCACCATAAAACGTGCTCATAAAAGGGTTTAAAAATGACATAGCACTGAGTTGACATGTGAAATCAGAGCAGGTGCCGCTCCATGGTTTATAAATGAACAAAACTTCAGTTTTTGCATTAGAAAGCCAGTCTTATACCATGAACATACTAATACTACTAATAGTAAGCCACTTCAGTGTAAAGCCTCACATTAAAGGCTCTCAGCCTACCAGCATGTATGTGTATGACTCTACACATGCACTCTAGAGATGAAAGCTACACAGCATACAATAAGAACGGCAAACACTTACCGAAAAAAGTGCTTGTAAACATACTGCTGGGAGGTTTGGAGGAAGGATAGGAAGGAGACTCTCTATTGAAGTCGTCTGAATTGGGGGATGGTGCATACACCTGGAAAAAAAAAGTGGAGATACTGTTAAAAAAAAATAAATAAACAAAAAGAGAGAAAATACAAAAATTTCTGTCTAAACTGATTCTTGAATTACAAACAGAACGTTAAAAAAAAGTCGAAACTCAAAGACAGCACAAAAAAATGTACAGCAATGTTGTTAGTTTACACCACTGAACTTATCCAAACAGTCATAAACAGTCAATATACAAGTTATGTCATGTAACAGATGGTTTACTCGGATGTTGCGCTGAAAACGAAAAAGGATTATGTTTGAGGTATGAGTGTGTCTGTGTGTGTGTTTGTGTGTGTGTGTGCTTGGTTATGTGGGTGTGTGCGTGCTACAGCTTAATTGGAACACAACAGAATGGATAAGCATACACGCAATACAAACTGTTTGTTTTTCAGTGTATGTGTGGCCATTTGTTTGTATGTGCTTATATGTTTGTTCATGCATGTACTGTACATATGCGAGTGAGCGTGTGCGTGTGTGTGTGTGTGTGCTTGTGTGTGTATTTTAGGCCCTCTGGGCTCAGTTGGGTTGGGCCAGCAGTGCAGTGGTTGCAGCTGCAGCAGTGCCCGTCCCAGAAGAGGAGGATCAAAGCCACCCAGAACCCATAATGTAGCTCTCTGACTTCATCTACTCCAGATGGGGCCAAACCAGCTCCACACACCACAGAGAGAGAGAGAGAGAGAGAGAGAGAGAGGGGGAGAGCAGAAGAGAATGGATTGAAACAGGAAAGAAGAGTGAAAAGGGGAGGAAAGGCTAAGTACCGCTGCCGAAAGAGAATCTCTCTCATTATCCATCATTACGTGAGACAGGCATAACTCAGTGCAGCCACAACAACAGTGTCCTCTGTTCACCTGCCACATAAGGGGCTGATTGCATCGCCATGTTAATGAAAACCAATCAGTTTAACATGAACCAGATGGGCAAGGTGACTTGCCCATTCAAGATGGGCTGTTCAATGTGTTTCGCATTCGTTGCCGAGGCAAGGACCTGCCTTTTAGCTCATCAGTGCAAACACAAGACGTCTCAAGCCATGCACATCAGCAGCCAGAAAGATAAATCCTACTTGATTCATTCCTATTATTATAAATCCACAATTTCCTTCCTTTTGACAGGCCCATGTTTCAAGTCGGAGATGAAGAAAAAAAAAAAAGAAAAAAAAAAGGCTCGCCTGATTTATCCAAACTCACTTTTGTGTCTGTCTTATACCTCTACATGCCCTGGAGCTGCATCATCAGCATCTAAAGCCCTAGTCTTCAGACAGCTTATCCAGCAGGATGTGGCTAAGCACCTTGCTGAGGTAGCAGTGTCGTGCCATGTGATTGACTGTGTGTGCTTACACATGTGGCCCGGCCAGTGGAAGTTCCCCGGGGGAAGTCAGGTCAAGGCGGAGCGTCAGATTTGGGCTTTGACTAACCCTCAGGGCTCAATGGATAGCATATGGCTGAGGATAATGCTAATTGCCCTCTTTAGCTTGAGCTAACCAGCCGACCCATTAATAAACCACCCCAAAACACCGGGTGCCCCACACTGGCACCACCAGGAGATGGAAAGAGAGGGTGTGTGTGTTCCCTTTGACCAGGACATTAATTAAAGAGCTGTCAATCATCTCATACACTCTGATCTAGACACCCTGTAAAAATTTCTTTCGACTTTGATCATAAACACTAAACCACTAAGCCTAAGAATACAAAATTATCTTAGAGCCACTGGAAAAAAAGAAAAAAAAAAAGTATTAACAGCAGCCTTAATACAACAGTAATGCCGGGACGGCGTTCTGACGGATGATCATATATCTGCGGTTTTATTTTTTCCCCCCGTGTAGTTGAAAAGTGTGCCAGATGATGTAAATAGGGCAGGGTTCCTCAGTGTAGCGCACCTTCCCTGCTCCTCTCCCCGTCACACCTCCCTTTGATCTCCGCTCGACACACATCACAACACCGCATGGAAAAACCATTAAGCTGTCAACATACGGATAAACCAAATGACGGAGGTTAAAAGACGTAAGAGTGAGGGGAGGGAAAAAAAGAAAAAAAAAAAAATCATCCTCTTAAAAATAAACGATAACGGAAGGCAAAAACCAGGGCAATGCTGAAGAGAAACCCACACAAAACAGCGCCGAGCCGCAGGGCTGCAAGTGACAACAGAACATCCTGTCTCTGCACGTCACTTGTTTGGAATCAAACTAAGGCCCGAGGGCTTTCCTTTTCAACTCCCATCTCACACACTTAGTAAAGCAAAAATGCATGCTGCTCACACACAATGAGCCCCTATTGTACAGCCGCACAGTCCTGACACAACATGCATGACATTTAAAAGCCAGGTTCTTTCGAAATCACCTAAATGTTTAAAGCCAGAGAGGGATCCAGGTTCAACAGGTACAATTTTAAGTCTGTTCAAGAAAAAGAAAGCAGGATCCAGCGTTTTAATAACTGACCACTATTTTTTCTGGCAGACTTGAAGGTCAACATTTGGTGTAGTTTTCTGGCAATACGAAATTGCAGAAAGAAAACAACAAACGCTGCTGTGTGACTTGGCCTCTCTAGAACTCCATGAAGGTCTTAAAGCAGCCGAATCAAAGCGATGTGCTATGTGAAGCTTGATGAATAATGAACCTCGGGTTTTTTTTCCCCATCATTGTTTATCTTATTTTTGGTGTACAAACTTATTAAAAAAATAGATGAAAGGGACATTTTATTGGGAAATTACCAATTGTTTTGAATTACAAGGTTAAACTCTGACCCGCGCAGCCCACATGCTCCTCATTTTCTCTGTTGCAATATATGCCTGGAAATACTTAATATAAAAAGATCAAAGTAGGCTTTGTGCTGCAGGAACAAAGAGCCTAATGGGGTATGTGTAATGGGCTATGAAGACTCTGGACTTTGTCAACTGCCTCAAGAAAGTGAATCCCTCAATGCTGAACACGTAATTAAATTTACATACAAAAAGAAAAGAGTTAACTTACAACATGGTTTGGAATATATATATATATATAGTTTAATTCTTAAATTTAGCTAACAGATGGAGAATTCTCTTTTGTGTGTGTGTGTGTGTGTGTGTGTGTGAGAGAGAGAGAGAGAGAGACTCTGCTTGGAACTTTTCTCCTCTTGTGAATTTATACACTCTTTCATCGTCGCTCTCTATCGCACACATTCTCTCAGTTCATCTGGCTTGCTTATTCGTAAACACACACACACACACCTCCCTCACGCTCTCTCTCTCCAGTCCACTGTCAGTGAGACTCAACACCTTGCCTCCTGAAGACAGCCGTCAGATAGCGTGGTGTGTGCCAGTCCGAGCGCAGTGTGTTTTACTCGGAGGCACACGAAATAAAGTTTTCAGAGGAACGCAGGAATCAAAGGCTCGGACTAGTGGGGAGGTGGAGGAGTCCCATTAGGCTCCCTGTAGAGTGAAGAATGCCTGACTGATTAAAAACAGATGGAATAACAGCAACGCTGCTGCTCCCAGCTCAATTGGCAAACAGGAAAGTCTAACCTCAACAGACAGCCTTTTTCCCTTAATCATTCCCATACTCCCACTTGTTATTACTCCGAGCAAGTATCGGTGGTGACCGAGCAGCCATTTGAAACTCGTGAGTACGTTTACACGCCGCCGTACTGACACGGGTCAGCAGAAGTGAGAATGCAATGAAGAGAGAAAATGCAGCGATCTGAGACGGTGTTAATTTAGAGCACTATGAGTGTCCACCTTACACACTTAAAAAATTACGACACAGAGTAAGACTCGATAACAGTGATATGATTAATATCTTCTGCACTTAACACACGTGGTCACAAGAGGCTGATTAGATGTTTGTCACGTTTAATATATATCTTAACATAGATTTCACAATATGCCATTCGCCTGTAAATCGAATTATTGTAAATATTTTTGTATCTCTAATCACAGTTTGGTTCAAAGAATTATACTTTATCCACAAAATCCTTAGTGAGAACTGATCATGTTCTTACTGATGTAATGGAAACATGTCATAAGGCTACACACACACACACACACACACACAGAGAGAGAGAGAGAGAGAGAGAGAGAGAGAAAACTCTCAGAAGCATACAGCACTAAGTTTTCTCCATGAGGCATCAAAATCCAAAGCTAAGTATTAAACATAAACCACACACACACACACTTTCCTGCTCTCCCTACTGAGAAAAAGCTCTTACCGATTTCCCGTTGTAGTAATACATCAGAGAGTTGCTGCCCATTCCAGGCACGGGGTAGGCGCAATACATGATAACGCTTCAGCTTCAGACTGAGCAACGCTCAGCAAGTGCACCGTCTCAGAGCAGCACACGACCACGGAAACCTCTAACGCTCCCTAGGCATACATCCAGCCGGCTCGACACACACTTATTCCTTCAGCCTTGGCCTCTACACATGGATCTACTCACAGAGACCTTATGCAAAGCGGGGCTGAACCATTTTAGCCGGCGGTTAAGGGGGAGGGGCCTGTGTCCCCTAAGCTTCGTAAGTGCTGAGCCAAAAGGAGTGGAGAAAGAGGGAGGGAGTGAAAGGGGGGGGGGGTGTGGTTTAGCGGTTTTCCAAAAAAAAAAAGAAAAGATAATTCAATGGGGGAGGGATCAAACACAAATGAGTAAATGTAGCTAAGTAGAAAATGAGTAAAAGAGTTGATTTTCACACAGGAAGGAAAAATCGTCTGACTTAACACTGTGTCACTATACTAAATAACTTACACGCAGGTTTTATTCCTGAGACCATTCATCTCCTTCATGTCAGCATTTTGTTCTTCCTCACCAAAGACTTTTCACTCACTTATCAAAAGAAAAGCAAAGCAAAATTGTTTAACTACCTGGTGTGTGTGTTTACAGGCCATGTACTGGAACATGGCTTCACACAGAGTTTGTTCTGAAGCGAACTTTGTAGTCAGTAGTGTTGTTTCAGTAGGCTTCCCGCCATGTGGCCATGGAAAACACAGCGAGCAGTTGAACACATCCAACAGCTGCAAGGGACTCAGGCCTGACAGCAAGCTCACAGCGCTGCTCAATTTCCTCACACACATACACACACATATACACACACACACACACACACACACATACACACACACACACACACACACCTCCCTTTCTTTAACCAGTCCTCAGTTCCCCTCGAGGGCCTCTCATACACAGCCATGGGGGTTACAACCCAAACAGTCTCTCTCTCTTTCTCACTCTCACACACACACACACACACACACACTCTCTCTCTCTCTCTCTCTCTCAGGGAGGAAAGGGGGGAGCCAAAGCTGTGGACAATTTGAGGTAGGAAGAGAGGAAGAGGTAAAAAAGGAAGGACAAAAATGGAAATGGAAAAGAGAGAGAGGGAGAGGCCGAAAGCGAGAGAAAGACATCTCCTGCTGTGGTGAGGAGGGAGGGAGTGCTGTGTGCTACGGCGCGTCCCTTTAAAGCCCACTCTAGCCAGACCTGCTCTTTCATGTGTCTCTCTGCAGGCGTGCTGGCCCAAACACTGCCCCCTAGACCCATTCACAACATTACTGTTATGGAAAGATGAAAGACGTCCCGCCATCCCGCCCCCTCTCTGAAAACGATACTTTATGTTTTCCCCCTTAATTCCATTATTATTTATCCCTCTTTCTTCTCCGAGCGAGTCTCTTTTAAACTGTTCCAAGGCCGTGAAATCGACAGGCTGGTACCGTTTTAAAATCTGGAGTCATTTCAAGTTGATGCTTTGAGGGAGAGTGCCATGATAGAAGTGTGTTTGAAGGCTCCGAAAACCAAGTCCAGATAAGGAATGCACCACCAAGAGAAGAGACAATGAGACAAAAAAAAAAAAGAAAAAAAAAAAGAGACTTGGACACCCCAAGCAGAGAAAATCGTGGACATATGTCCATATTCTTCATAATATAGAACTGTCTCATTCTGATGGGGTAGAAAATGAGGTTAGTGCATGAGGAACATATTGTTCCATCGACTAGTGTCAAAAAAAATGCGGCCATGTTAAATTTAGAAGATACCAACTACTGCTTGTACTGAAGAAAAGAAGAAAGAACTAGGAAGAAAATGAAATGATACAAAAAAATAATAGGAAGAAGTGACTAACTAGGAGCTCATAGACATATCCTCAGCGTTCACAGTATAGAGGTGCTTTATTCTCACAGGGTTGAAAAGGAAGTTGGAAAATTTTTGGACCAGCAACCATGGCAGGCTTGTTGAATTTGGCTGCACAAATGAACACTTGGTGGCACCGATACACAGCACTAGCTGTAGGCTTGTAAAGACAGGATCCACCAAAGCCAGAGACAGTTAATTCCCAGTCGTTCAGCGTTTCAGTTCCTCGGTAATGACTGCTATGCCTCAATGTAATGCAGCGTCATCAGTCTGAACACATAATCAAACCCACCACAACATATACAATCCAAACGCTTGTGTGCGATCACATCACGACTGCACAGCACTCTACAGTGACAAATAAACTTCCCAAAATGGTTATAGTGAAATCGTTAACGTGTTACAGGTTTACACAGAGAGCTGTTGAGGGCTGTTTCAGCTCTGACCTGCCCCCTAGTGTATACATATGCAGCTACGCATAAAATCTAACTCCGACTATGCCGCCTATTTCTGAACTCTACTCCTAACAACCCTTTTCCACCAGCAAGGTCCTGCAATTGTTCCGGAGATTACGTGCCAAATCTGGAATTGTTCCATGAATTTTCTCCACAAAAAAGCTGGTAATAGTTCCGTTCCAGCGCCGTGATCAGATGATGCTGATGTGTCCAAAAATTTAGCCAATAATAAAGCATGGTGGAATGCTGCAATCATTAAAAAGGCAATACTAATTATGAACCAAACACAGTAATACTAAAAATCTATTTGTTAGTATTTGCTGTGTATTAGAAAGCTCTGATCTCAGTATACATAACAGTATCAGCTCTTATCCAGGTGGAAATGAATAACAGTTGTTAAAAAGGTCTGCTGGTTAGGAAAAACAAAGCTGACACATTAAGTTAGTGGTGTGTAAGCTTAATAATCATGGCTGACATGTATATACGTATATGTACACTCTAGTCAGTCTCGCTATACTATTACATGTACACACACACACCCTAATAGTGGTCCAGCTGCCAAAATAAGACCCAGACCCAAGAACCAGATGTTTCTTCAATCAGCACAGACATAGGTCCAATAATGAAATTTCTTTTTTTCCATTATTTGTTTTCTTTAACCCTTTAAACTCCAGGATTTATGAGCAGGTCCACAGTTACATTCCTCATTCTAACTACACAGTTTTATTGATGAATACTATGCTTTTAGTGAACAGAGGAATGCTGTTCACTAGACTACACTGAGGCAAGCTCTTTCCATTTCAGTCTTCCTCTGAGGCAACTTGTGATAAATGACCTGCTGCTCTTAAACACAAGGGGACTGGAATAAATAGATATCCAAACATGGTTCTTATGTAAGGTTGTTGTTACACGGCTGAAAATCAAACCAAAACTAGGATATGCTACGACATACCTCGCAAACTGCCAAGCAGTTAGTCCATGTCTGACCTGTCTGTCACTGAGCCAGTGCACAAAGGAAAGCAGGATGAAAACCAATTAAAATGAGCCTCAGCCAGTTACCCAACATCCACCTGCCGTCTGGCCTAAAACTTCATGTGCAGGTACGAAGCAGGCGGCGCAAGCTTAGCAACAGCTTCCTATCCATCACGGCTCAAACTAATCAGGGGCGGATTGTTGATAGAACAGGCTTCTGGTAGCAGAATCGGGGACATCAGCGTGCACTGACTCAGGTATGTGAACATGTATCTGCACACACATCCTCCCTGCATAAATAATTTACAACAGAGTGGAATGTGAGTAATGAGTCTAATCTCGTGCTCTCTGTTCTTCCAACTGATTTTTTTTTTCTCTCCCCTGCTCCTTCTCTCTCCCCCTCTCGTAGATGAAAGCAGCATGGGCCTGGGCTGTTTGTCACCTCCATTATCTGGGCTTCTCTTGTCAGTGGTAAATTTCAGCAGCCCAAATCCAGATAAACAGTGGTGCTCCCAGAGGTGGTCACATCTCTGCTCAGGATCAGAGCCAGTCAAACCACAAGCATCTATCTAATCACTTATCTGATGAGCTCATCTCCCTCCAGACCGTTGTGTATACATGTGTGTGCCTATGTCCCTCCAACATGCACCCAAAAGCATAGTACCCCCATACACTGCCCCCTGCTGGACTTATAACCTGATGACCTGCAAGCAGAGACGTGATGACTCACCAGAGCTCTGGAAAATTTGAGACGGAATGAAGTATAAGCATGATGCACTCTCTAAGATACATACAATTTCTGTCATGTAACAACTCCATAAGAAGCAGCTTTTGTTGGGAAATACGCTTTATTTTATTCTGGTTTTGACAGAAATGTAAGACCAAAAAGCCCACAGCACTGATGAAGTACAAAACAAAAAGAAGAACAGAGATTCTTTAAAGAACAAAGAGCAGTGGCCACATGAAAGAAGCACATCAAACCTCAATCTCTGGAGTTATTCTTACACAGCTTTAGTGGGCCGTTTTATCCTGAGGCTTGTCCATCTCTGCAGGGCCTGCTCAGTCAGGTCCTGACCCTGCATTAGGGTCCCAGCTTCAAAGAGACGCAGACACACACGCCTGCAGCCTGCACATGCTGCGGCTGCCTGTAGATGGCTGTCTAGTCAAAAATCCAGCTCAGTATTTGTAAAAGGAGGAGCTGCAGTTGACACTGTACAGGAAGTACACACGCTTTACACACACACACACACACACACACGCCTCTCAGTGTCATTAGATGCAATGTTAAGGAGGAGAACTGGGTCTTTGTTGGCTTCCCCGCGGTCTAACCCTCCTCTCTTCCTGAAACTGTTTTCCTGCTAAGTGCAACTTGCACCCAAACAAGGGTCTGAGTGATATGTCAAGAGCAAATGACAATCTTTTTGTCATTCACAGCCAGGGTTCTCGCTTGCAAAAGACCCAGAAGGGAGTCGACCGTGTAAGTCGCGCACCCACCCCCACCCCCCGACCCGCTCTCACTCATACCCTAAGTCCTCTCCTTTGGCTCATCGCCACATCAAGCCGACAAGCTGGTGACAAGGGCGCTTAAAAAAGCCTGGACGTTTACACTGCTCCAGCCTCACAGTCATGCACAAATATTCTACAAGAAATCTTCTCTTGCCCACAGCATCAGAGATGCTGAACTCTCCCCTTTCACTCTACATCAGACAGACAGTCAGGCTGGGTCCTTCAGCACAGGTGCCCAAACAGCTGCCTGACAGCAGCCGCTGCTGACTGACTGGCTACCATGACACACACTCCCCTGCTGTATACTCTCTCGCCAACTATGGTGTGTTTTCACTAAACACGTGTCCGTGCTGGTGTTAGAGCGAACGTTTTAACGAACTGTCCTGTACTTCAGCCTGGTTCTCAAGCACACCCAGGGGTGGACAGATTATTTAATGTACTAGCTAGAGTAAGTAAAACCTTCAATGTTCTTGTCCAGGCCTGTATTTTAGAAACCTATTAGACTACGGTTAAAAATGTTAGCTAATGTAATGTAATCCCACAATCGCCAATTGTCAATCCCACAAAAACGCCTGACGTGAAGTTGGTGTTTCAATCCATCCCAAACGAGGTCAGGGTTCTGTGCAGGACACTCAAGTTGTTTGTGCTCAGTGGCATGGTCATGCTTATGCTAAAACAGGTTTGCGCTGCACATAAATAAAAAACATTCTAGACAACTGTGTGTGTTTCTAAATGTGTGGCAACAGAAGATCTTCACATGAGTGTTATGGTTAGGCGGGCACATACTTTTGGTCATAGAGCATGTACGACTATTATATAGCACCCTCAACAAAAAGTCTACTAGTGTTTGGGAGTTACAACAATTATGTTATTTGTGTCTGGCAACCATCTTTATTTTCTGTCGACATGAAATAAGTAGGGGAGTTATATAAGCTTTTTCATGCTGAACTTTACTTGACTTGGTTTTCTCAGTAATTCCACATGCCTGCGTGGTCCAGGTCCGAGGAAAAACTCAGTCATCACTGCATGCTAATTAATAGGTAAATCATCTACAGTCAGCGATCACAGCCTGGCCTGTGTGTAGTGCTGGGGGACTGGGAACATTTCACAGCACTGGAGTACGGTGCATAAAGTCCATCACTTATGTTCATACTACAAGAATATTCATTTTGTCGATCATTAAGGAGCTGTTTTATTTCTTTGTTAAGACTTCTTGCCCTAATAGCTTGGGCTTGAAATCTGCTTTTCCTGGGCACCATGGCATAAAATTTTAATGACTTCTGAGTCTTGTATCATCTAACATCAAATCCTTCAGAATCTATACACAACTGAACAAAAATATCATGCAACGTGACAAGACTTTCCTTTTAACTATGTACCATTTATTCAGTTATTCACACCTTTTTATGATGGTCATGTGTATAACTTGAGTTGTTGCCATGGCAACAACACCAAGTCCCTGACCTCAGTCCTGTTCTGCTGAATAAGAACTGTCACCAGCACATTAGCTGTAGGAAAGGGATACTCAAATACTTGCACCTTCAGACATAATGATGTCTAAGGACTTTATATGCTGCAAGACATACTAACCCCAAAACAGGAACCTAGTGTTATTCAATAATACTTCACACCATCACTCAAAAAAATTATTGGCCTTAATTTCAGATCCTACCTCTAAATGCATTTCTACACAGAAGAAGTTTAGTATCAGCTAGTAAGTTTAGTGTAAAAAAAAAAGGGGGGGGTGGGGGGGGCTTACTATAGCTGGTGTCCCCTCTCCATCCTGAAAAAACCCTGTACACAAAGTGAACATGGCTATAAACATTTGTAAATTCTCAATCCGTCTCGCTTCAGCCTCTTCCTCAACCTTAAATCTTAAAACTGCCTCTGCACTCGATTACAATGCGGATGTTCCCATAAATATTTACATTTGATTATATATATATATATATATATATATATATATATATATATATATATATATATATATATATATAAAAACTTCACATTTTCACACCAGCCCTTACGAAATGTAGACGAGGCTAAAATGTAAATAGTTAAGGTATTTTTAGGTGAGGTAGGAAGAGGTAGCGTAGGTGTGGGGGGAAAGAAATAAATAAGAGTGTGTTCCCTGTGGAGGGATTAATGATGGGACGCATTGTGTTCATTTTGTTTATCAAGCAGCTATTCAGGCCTCTAGTGGGGCCCTGGTGCTTACACAAGCAAAAGCTTTCTCAGGCATCTGCAGCTGCATTCCCGCCATACAGGTACCCTGCAGACTGCGCTCTCACACACATGCACACACACACACACACACACACACACAGCTGCCCCGGCAACACAGCATGGCTCTGCAGGTGTGCGTGCTCGCCAGTGCCTTCAAACAGCCAGATTCCTTATGCATCAGAGGATGCTTCAAGCGCATGCTGCTCACACACCACTGTCCACGACTGACACACCGACTCTCCCCAGAACACCTTCACACGCGGCTCGGTATGCAGCCCGGCCTCCAACCAACTCCCACGTCCGTCCCTCACACACTCTTGAGGAAGTGAGAATACGTTGAGCCCTGGTGTCTTATCGCTGTTAAGGACTGAGGTACAGAGTGCTGCTGTATTTTATCCTTTGCCATGTCACTGCTTCACCCCGTTCTGTATTGGGCGTCTTTGAGTTATGAGTCACACAAGTGCACCTGCGCCCATGTGTTAAGCGCTGACAAATAAAAGCCTAACGTCCATTTACACAACAAAGAGACGTATCCCGCAAGGCAACCAATCTCTCGTCCCCCTCCTGTTTTTCTCTCGTATTCACACTACTTGCATAAGCCAGAAAGTGCTGCATGTTCTCCCATAATACCCTGCACGCACTCTCTCTCTGTTCAATGCAAACTGGTATTCAAACACAAATTTTGCAGATGGAATAAAACACAAAAATCCTCCACAACTCCGCCTTTATGTCCCATGCTTGACTTTTTTTTAACGGCTGGAGCAATGGTGCGGCACGCATTTATCGAAAGACACCAAAAGCAAATCCCATCACCATGTCGCCCTTATCAAAGGCCCGTCTTTTGTTCTAGGAGGGAAAAAATCCCTCTGTAAAAGCACTGAGAAAACTCTAACAAAACCAATTGCTGCTACTAGCGCCTTAATGGAGGCTTTCACCACGCGCCGGGCTTCCTCACAATCAGCAGCTGACTGTGTGATTGATGCATATTAATGAGGCGGGCGGCGCAGGCGGAGGCAAGCTGAGCTCCGCACTTCCTCTGCATCCTAATGGCTGCTGCTCTGCTGTGGGATTATCGCCCATGGAAACTTTGCCCAATTCGCCGCTATTAATCTCTGCCTGTCCTCCTGTTCAGGCAACATAATGACTAATTAAACATCAAAAGAGCAGCAGTGGGGATGGGCCATGACAGCTCACGGCCCTGAGACTGACTCCCGTGAGACCCAGAGACAGAGGAGGCCTCTGAGTCGCATGGCAGAACCACCAATCAATCAGCCATCCTACACACACCTCGCTCCTGCAGCCACACTCAGTAAAACAGGCCTGATTAGCAAAACAGTGGCAGCCCTCATGCCGCGCACGCACACACACACACACACAGAACACTCAGTGCTTTCACCGTGGTGAAGGATGACTTTGAAGAGACAAAAACAAAGTGTATCCGAGGGCTGAGACATCAACAGCTTTTATTAAGTATGTCTGTGCATCTCTGAGCGAGTGTGTGTGTATGTGTGTTTATAAAAGCAGACTGAGAAAATGAAGCTCCACTCACAGACGATGGCAGGCCAGGGGGAACCTTGCGTACTTTCTTTGTTTGTAGAGGATCTGAGGGGAGATGAAACAACATTAGGAACAACAGTTGAAAAAACACTTTGAAAAAGACTCGGCAAAGCTGTATATTTGTATTATATCTCAGTGATATCACTAGACTAAAAGCATATGAAGCATCAAGCATTAGTAAACACATTGTTTTCATGTTGCATTAAAGGGGCGGTGTGTCATTTTTAGAGCCCTCGGCTGCCTGCGAGAGGAATTTCAGTTGTGCTGAAAGTTTCCCTATAAATATAAAACAAAAAAACGAATGCAGAAACTAATCGTTTTCAGCGCACAGCACGGTATTTTTTCCAAATTATATTTTTTTGCAAACATCCCAACCTGCCTTTCTCAATGACATCACAACCAACATCCTGAGAGGAAGAGGCAGATACGAACCCATAGGAGAGGAGTCCTGGAGAGAGCGTCGTCGAGGATTGGAGCCTGTGAAGGAGTAAAAAGGAGCTGATGACTTTCCGGCTGTGGTCACAGGTCCTGGGCTGGCCAACCCCATGTCTGACCGCAAAGTGGACTGCAGGGAAACAAATAAAACATTGGGGGCATTTAATGAAAAGGGCAAACAATCCCTCAGATTACATTCAATTTTTTTTTTTATTCCAGAGCACAATATTCTCTAACCCGAGAAAAACATCATTATTCAAACAATGAAAAAAAATTATTTTTCCTGATTACAACTAAAAACACTGTTTGACTTTCGGTTTTTCTTTACTACATCTATTTTTAATTCCCTTTGGAGCACTCTAATTGATGTGGCCATGTCAGCAGACTCAGTTAAGTCCAAGGAGAAATCGATCCAATCAGTCTGACCTAGCGATTGCCTTTGCTCCAGCCCTGGATGAACTGTTATTGATCAGGTGTGATCGGGGACCTGGGGCTCATCCTCACACAGCCGAGGACATGAGGCCAGGAGAGAGACGAAGATGAGAGGATGAGAGAGGAGGAGAGGGAGTGAGGGAGTCTGGAGCGGTAGGTGTGAGTGTATGTGTGTTTGTGTGAGTTATGAGTCTCAGAAGCTGTCGTGTCCTCTGAAACACACATGGGCTTAATTCGACAAAGCGGCTGTTACAGAACCCACGGATCTGACAGACAGAGCCACCAACCCACAGCCTGAGAGCCAATTATGTGAGAGAGAGAGAGAGAGAGAGAGAGAGTGCTAACTCAGAGTCTGATAAACAGGAGATTAGTGTACACTCCTTCTTTGGTCCTCCTGAAGCGTGCCACATCTTAAAGTGATATCCACTTGAGCGATCTGCCCCCAGCAAACTGGGTTAAGAGGACAATTACATCCACGGCCCAATCAGCTTAATGGTTTGGAAGGTTTAAGAATAAGGAATGAGGAGAGATACTAAACATCAAAGCACAGCTATAATACACTCACAACACAACATGAAATAAAAATGGCAATCAATCTGTATTGTTAAACAGAAAAAGGTTGAGAAAAATGAAAATACTGACTATAGATGTAATGTATGACGAGTTAAACATGAGTTTCAAACCTGAGTACTGTTTCTGCTTGAGTTGTGTGTATTATTAGTTTTATTTCATAAAAAATGATCATCTTCTATCACAATTTGCGTGCACAGCGTGCAACCAAGACAAAATAACTCCGCAACCTAAAGCCTTGCTGACACGTGGTACACTACACGGAGTGTTTAGCTACTAATTTCAAATCAAAGTCAGATAGAAGTCGCAATCAAATGCCACGGGGGCCACGGTGCAGGATTGCTGTGTCCGTACCCAAGAATAGCCAGATTCCTGATTTTAGCAGATTAAATTGAAGGCCATCAAGTCGTGTGAGAATCAGGGCAGCCTCTCCTTAACTGCAGGAGAAATAAGGGGGGAAAGAGACTCTCCAAAGTGACAAGCTGTCACAGAGCCTGGCACACTGACATTGACATGGTACAACAGACTGACTAGTGCTGCCTTTGTTCAATGATATTAAATCCTCACAGCAATATTAGCAGTTTGTCATTTTGGCCATGAGACAGGCAAAAGACTGCTGCGTTACGATGAAAGAGCGGTGGAGGACTAATCAAAGAAAAGAATGGATTAGTCTGTAGATGTGAAGATTCCTTACACAGAATCACCTTTGTTTCAGAGTAAAAAGTACGCTGGATTAAGACAGAATAAAATTAAATTATAGATGAATAAAGGCTAGGCATCCATTATAGCACCGTATTTTGAGCAAAAAGCAACAAGAAATCACCCCTGAGTCGTTAGAAAGCGATGCTATAGAGTCAGTGTCTCCTACGAATTAGCGAGTAAGTGAATATGTTATAATCTGAAAATTCATACAGCTTCTCTATAGTTCTCCACCCCTCTGAATGATCGCCTTCTTCTGTGAAATGTCAGGCAGATTTGTGGGGATAATGGCAGTCATCTGCCAACTGCAACCTGCAGCATTAATCAGTCTAATCCTCCTCACGGGAGACCGGCCCAGCACTTACCTTCAGAGTCGACAACCCGACTACGGCAAGCGCATCCCTGCTAACACTCCCACTCAATCAGGTGCACTTCTGCTCACATGTCATTTTATTGTTTTTTTTTTAGATGGAGGTTTTAACTCACTGCACAGCAAAACAATACAACCGTCATACAACTGTCCCCCGTACGACCATAACTCAGAAACGTGTAAAGGACAGAGGCGATAATCAGAAGGAAAATTATAGTGTTCAACCTCTGCTCTGTCATCCTGAGTGCACACCTGCTGCAGCGTTCAGCTGGAAGTCGTACAGATTATGTCAATTACCTCTGCAGTTTTAAACTTACATAAATATTTTAGACCCGATGGACAGATAAGGATATACAATGTGAAGCATAATATTTTACTGACTACAGATATTAACTTATATGCCATTAACATGGAAATCTATGAAGGAAAACCTGGTTAGAGGTACAACCTGCAAATACTGTTCTTCCTGGAGAAATACAGGGGCTCAGCTGGCTCAAACAGTTTGAATATGTGACTCATTATACGCAAAGTGATCTACATCATGCTGAAATGATGCAATAACATCTCGCTGAGTGAAGCACAGAGCCTGTGCATGATGACAAACCACATAAGCAATTGGCTGTTTAGTTTTTTTTTTTTTTTTTTTTGGGGGGGGGGGGGGGTCCTGTAACCGATTGCCCCTCTGTCAAACACTTGAGCGACTGCTGTTTCCTTTAAGTCATTACTATTTCTATGATGTTGAGGACTTATTGATAGTCTCACAGGATTTTCCATGATCAATATAGCAGTTCTGCAGTCCTACATTCTTCCCACATTCTCTCAGGAACCAAACAGCTTTTTTGGCCTTCCTGTTTTTCTTCAGCGACTAGACAAACTGTGTGTGCGCCAAGCTCTGATCTGTGCAGCTGCAGGCCAGCATAAATTCCCTAGTTCCCACACCGAAATGTCTGAACTGGCATTCCCTTTCAAAAAGCTCTTTTATGAATGGAGCAACAGCTCTGGAGAGCCCGCAGTGTTTTCACTCGCTCTGACTAGCGCCATTCACCCGCCTGTAACCGCATGCTGCATGGCTAGCATTTAAAAGCATGCGTGTGTGGCTCTTTTAGTTATTAGCGTTCAGACCGGGTGAAGGTTAGGTAAGGGTCATTAGGTTTGAAGCCACCAGCTAGGGTTAGCCTTAACCTGTAGTGATTAAATAAGCTCCAAATGTTAGCGCTACCCTAGTGCAGAAACAATGCTGATAGAGAACACTAAGTGTTAGGGGTAAAGAAAAACATCTTACACAAACCAAGAGAAGTGGCACAATGAGAGCACTCCCAGACTAACCTATCAGAAATAAACACAGACAGAGAGAGAGAGAGAGAGAGAGAGAGAGAGAGCGCAAAAGAGCAGCTTGCTCACACAATCCTGCCTTTGTTTAGAACATCTGTGTGGTTGTGAGCCTAGAACTGGCCCAGGCTCAGTGACCCTGCATTAATGGAGGTGCTGAAAGTCATATTCCTGCTCGCCAGCCAATGCAGCAGCACTCTCCTCTTTCTCCTACAGGCCTGTTTACACACCCTGTAATCACTTACTCTCACACACGCTGCTCCTTCTCATCTCCAGCCCACTGCAGGCCTGCTGAGGAAAACACTCTGCCACCTACCTCCAGCTGTATAAGCGCCTGGACAGTGTAAGTGCAGTTACCTAAACTTTAACTCAATCATATCACAAAAATGGCCATAAAATCTAAAATAACAGAGGCAACACAGGACAAGAACGCTGTACTTTCACAAGAAACGGCTAATTGACTGATATTGCAAATGACAGCAACTTACAGACTTTTTCCAATTCAGTGAAACACTATAGCCTCTTTTCCAGTGTATGCTTACATCTGCCACATTGTGCCACTGTGGGGTCCTTAACGTTGTTATGGTTTATTTTTCCATGTTTTGTAGTGCTCAGTAACTACAGTAATGACTTGCATGTATCAGCAAATAGTGTACCATATTCATGATAAATATGCAGTAGTAGTTCAAATATATGTAATCAATTATACTGTGAGCTGAGACATGGGCTCTGTGATCAAAATCATTTCAGAGGGACTTAAAAAGGGTATCTGTTAAAAAAAACAACAGTGCAGCCATGCAGTAGTGCAGATACGCAGTGTGAATATAACGGGCATAAAAAAAAAAGTAAAAAAGGCTGAGACTAATCATGTAGTGACAGTTTCTGCTTCAATGATTTAGTCTCCGTAAACAGGATACAAGATAACAGATAAACATGATCAATTTGAGAATGAGGTTTTTACCTGACATCCAGAGACACCTGGCTCTCTGCCATATGCAGAAAATGGAGGCCTCTCAGATTTACCTGAGAAGAAACAGAGAGACAGCAGACTTTACATAAAATGTAGATTACTGTAATGTAATCAGCTTTGTGTCCCATAAGACTACAGATAATCAAAGTATACACACATATTTTCAAAAGGTATGGGATCTTCCAATGATACAGTCAACATAGAGATTGTATTACAGAAAATCCTCTCCTTTAAAACACACACACACACACACACACTTTTGCCTTGTTGCTAAAAGCCAGAACATTCATATTCTAATACTAAAGCAAGGACAGATTTATGCCAGGGCTTCTTGCATGAGGTTTTTTTGACTTATTCTCATATCAGACACATTATTCTTCTGTTCAGGTCTGTCCAGGCTTAAAGCAGTGCTAAAAACCTCAACACTTCGATCCGTCATGCCAATACGGTGAAGAAAATACAGAGAATACAGCTTGGATTAGCTACATTGTATTAGAGGAAACGGAGTATATAAGCTCTCCGTTAACACAGCACCAGCACGCTATAGCTACCAAACTCAATGGACTAATCCTACTGCTCAATACAGGACACTTAATAGTGTGTAGCAGCCATTATGTCCTACATATCCTACTGAGTGCATGTACATAAAAAGCAGAGTGGTAATTGGGATTCGGGCAAAATTTGGCTCTAATGACCTCTTGTCTGATCTGATATTCTGCTGTTTGACTTGCTGTGCATCCTGAGATGTTATTCTGCTCACAGCAGTTGTAAAAAGTGGTTCCTGTCCACCGATCCGGTCATACTCTAACCTCTCCTCAACAAGGTATTTCCTCCCACACACTCAAGGTTGTTTATTCTTAACACCATTCAGCTTCTGAAACACTAAAATTAGCTGATCTGGCACCAAAAACCATGCCATGGACAAAGATGAACTGAAACTGATTCTATACACTGTGTTGCTGCCACGTGATTGGCTGGTTGAGTAACTGAGCAGGTGTACAAGTGTTCCCATTTACGGGCATGTGAGTATGTCTCCTCTGAGCTTGTGGAAATAACTGCTTAGGAGTGTACGGACCCAGAATGTAACAGGCTTACCCGTAATTATAAGAGTTTATATATTATAACAGATTTTGGAAAAATCTGTGTACATTTAGCAATCCGTGTTCTCTCACGGATGACCGCCTTCACCCGAACCATCACGCTACCACGCATCCAGAACATGAAGCAGCAGACGCGACGCTTCCCCCAGTGTCACTCACTCACTCTTAGAAACAGGAATGCTACCTAGCAGTTGAAGGATCCATTAAAAAAAAACAAGTCTAGCATACAGAACACATGATTCATGCACTTCACCAAACCTAAATTCAGCAGTTTTACTCAGAGCACAGAAAACCATAAACAAGAGACTCGTCCTGCAAATAAAATGATAAACAACTTGACCAACGTCGTACATTATACTAGCTAGACTTTCAAACATTAGCAAAGCAAACACAGTGTCGAAGGTAAATTCTGTTTATTTCAGGGAAATGGTAAATATTTGATTTAAAAACAACACATGATAAGAAATATTTGGTATACGTCGTCTTTCCTGATGTGCACACACAGACAGACACAGGTTTGAGGTGGAGGCTGAGGCAAGCCGGTGTGTGGCTGTGCTGGGATCAGGTGTATTCCACTACGTGTCTGTCAGTTCACGTTTCTTGCTACTTGGCTGTAAGGTCTCCAGGCAATCAGGTACCGCGGTTTAACTGAAAACTACTTCCCCTTGTGGTGTCAAACTCTTCTCATTGGATACAATGCAATATTTCTGGGTTAGCACTCTCTCCTGCATGGGAAGACTGAGCTTAGTTGTGGCTAAGCTACAGGAGCGTAACACACAAGCCACCGCACGAGACCGTGAAACATCTGTTTACAGAGACTGCAAAGGTTGCAAAGCCTCTCTTTCCCTGACTTCCTGAGCTGCTACCCAGCAAGGTTTGGGTTTCTGCGCTTGTGTCACTGACATGTACACAAATATGCAGACGATCTGCAGATGCACTTAGGTCCAGCGTTGAAATATTCAGTTGCAGCATGTGTTTTGTCACACACACCCTGTACGCGCTGAATAATTTATAAGGCCATGTTGTTGTTTCAAATCCTGAGTGGGGCAGCCAGTCATAAAAAAACATCCGCTTAGTGTGTCCCTCCGCACAGCACACCCACACGCACACTGCTGCCCTCCACGCACCATAAGGCAGCCATGCGTTGAAAACTGCCAAGGGACTTTAACATCACCGGTTCCCACAGGAACTGAACGATAAACATGCGTTTAACTGTTTATCGTACCAGCATGCATGGTCACCCAGAGCTAACTGCAAAGGCACCTCCCAAGGGTTACTTCTCTCTGACACACACAAACAGACATGGGGCAAATGACTGCCCTTATGTCACACTATTAAATGTATAACAACAATGGCTATATATTATACTGTGTTATTATCTATTCTATAAATAAACAAAACAAAAACACTATAGCTTATAATTCTAATAGTTCGTACTGTTCCTATATCTACATTTCTAAACAGCTGTTTAAATATTCCAGCAAAAAAATATTATCATTCATAATGAATTTCAACAAACTTTATTAGAAAAGTAGCAACAAATCATCTATAGCCCATAAAAATAGCCACATCCAAAGCAGTGTAATGTGCCTGTAATATATCACAAAGGCAGAATAAACAGCTTAGAAATGCAAAATAGCCTAACAAAACACTGGCCTTGTATTTTGCATGTTGCTAAACTTGTAGTCCTGTTAATCTAATGCTCCACTTTCAGAATATCAGCAATTTCAGGAGTAGGGCAGTTTGAGGACAATCGCCTACTGGTAGTGCAGATTAACCCAAAAAATAAATAATAATAATTTCACTTGATGTGAAATGCAGTGTCTGTCTTGCTACGGCTCAATCCGATACATGACACACAATACACGAAACCTTTTTGGTCCGCATTACGTCTGCCTTATGGCCAATTAAATGAAGAAATATTATGATAAGTTTCGATATCTGGATATTTGAATAGCTACAGCCATGACCGTCTGTGGGAAGCCAAATAACTGTTGCATTAAAACTGTGGGAGTTGTGATGAGGAAAAAGTAGCTCCAAAAAATTTGTGGAGGAAGAAAAAAAAAATCCACAGGGGCCTGAACAATCCAGAAAGAGAGAGAGAGAGAGAGATGGGGATGGAAAATTATTGAGGGTGTGTTCTAAACACCGAATGTTCTCAAAGCTGAAAGTGTCCAAGGACAAAAGGAGAGAAGCTATGAGGGGAAAAAAAGACAAAAAAAGTCTCCTGGAATGCTGAAAATCAACAATGTAAGTCACTGCTATAGCAATTTGTTTAAGTGTTACTGGCGAGTGTTTGTGCCAAGCAGGCTGCTGGCTGCACCGCTGATGTTTGAGGAAGCAGTGCCAGCTAGCGCAGCTGTGAGCCCCCCCTTCTCTTTCTCTCCCAAACACACACACACACACACATTCTCACAAGACAGAGTGAGTGAGAGAGATGGATAATCTAGCCCGATGCTAGCCTGAAAGGAAAACGCAGAGCTAATTGGGAGTGCACGCTCTCAGATGAACTTCAGGATGTGAGTGTAGAGGTCACTGATTAGCCGCGTCCTCGTGAGCCTCCAATCGCGGGGCTTTTATCATCCTGATCACATCCTCTATCCTGCTGCTGGAGTGCTGACAGGCCGACTGATCAATACTGCACTCGCCCTGCATGCCGCTCTCCGCCCTGTCGTCCCCCCGCTCCACATCCTGAGCTACTGATGCAGGCTCGTGGCTCAACCATACTGCACTGGGACACTGTGAATATTTCATTAGAAACATGTGAGGTTTGGTTTTTTAATGTCTCAGTATCTTCAGCTGGCATGCTTTAATCCTCCTTCTTATTTGTCCCAAAAGCAGAAACCTTACACCACAGCTCACATAATGCTGCTTTCTAAATGGGATGAAACGTAAATAATGACCAGCCGTGTTTACCTCCGCATGTGCTGGTTTCAGAAATCTACACACATCTGAAGATGTGGAGGAATTTTCTAGAACAGAAACTCTACAGTAGTTCAGTTATTCAAATCACACACTTATGAGAAAATGTGATCTTTCTAATGTGTTATTTTACATGTATTAACGGCTCAATCGTACTGCTATGGTGGATGAGCTACATTTTCTAAGACTAATGATTAACAAAAAGTGCTGAAGCTTTCTAACAGTTAATGTTTCAGGACGAAGGAGTTTGTGCTTATTAGTTTCTTGGAAACATGACAAGCTAAAGTTCCATCTTAGCTTCAACGGAGAAAGCAAAAAAATTACTCCTCGCTCCATCCGATCTTCTAGCACTGCTCGACTGGTCCAACCACCTCTACAACTGTACAAGCGAGGTCTACATCTGGACTCTTCTCTGTTCTGGTGGTGGAATGGACTTCACCTAGATGTCTGTACAGTCGAGTCACTGTCCGTCTTCAAACGATGGATGAAGACCTACTTTTTCCTGAAGCACTTAAACTAGCTCACATTTATCCCTGTTTGTTTTTATGTATTATTTTACGTAGATTTATAAAATACAATAAAAAAAAAACAACTCCCAACACAGTTTTTAAGCTGATGGTATCCCAAGTCTGTGACCTGTTGAACCAGTGTTAATGTATTCACTGATAAAGAGATTTCAAAGCACTCTTGTGCGTTGCTCTGGTTAAGAGCGTCTGCCAAATGTAAATGTACAATGGCACAATGGTCAGCAATCCAAGAGAGCAAAGCTTGCCAATGCTCTGAGAGCAGCAGCAGCATATGATCTCTCACCTGTCAGACAGAGGAAGAGCAAGCACTTGTGGGCAACTGTTAGCTCATGTATGTGGAAGAGGGCAGACAGCACGTTTCTCTGTGATGCAGCATTAACAGCAGTCTGCTCGGCTGGTTTCGCCTGTCTTAGAGGAAGCACATGATAGACTTCATTCTCTAGTGGAACCACTTCAAGATGGCTCTCTCCTTACCGTTGAGCCGTATCACAACAACCCCCCACTGTGGATTATCTTCCTCTATCAGCATACTGAATTATACTGTGCAAAATATTATTGGCACAATGTTTCTTTAATTTACTTTTTTTTTTTGAATGAGTGAGTTTCAGGCTTTCCAGGTTCCATTTATGTTTAAAAAATGTGAAATCCTATGAGAAGTGTGTATGTCGTCATATTTTTGTTAATTCACTATAAACCTGCCTATAGTAGTTCAGGCTTCTGCATATCTAATCATCAAATCCAACCAAACTTTTACCATGTCCTAAGAAAACAGTACAATCTCAGCTAAAGGGGAAAAACAACAAAAACCAAAAAAAAGCAATTTAACGTAAGCCTTCTCAGCCTTGATACTTTCCCTGGTCTAAGCAGAGCTTTTGTCGACTATGTTTTCCTGCAAGCCGACACTATCGAGAGCAGTCCTCAAACTGCACCGCTATCAGCTGAGCTGAGCGGCAAGAGACACGGCAGATGAAGCAATATCCCTCTACCGCGATGTGCTGAGATGCTTGTCGATGGCAGCATCTTTTTCTCTAGCTCTCTTGGGAGGGGGGAAAAAAAAAAACACATTGCGTTTCAGCATAATGAAGGATGGGAGTGAAAGAGAATTCATCACTCAGCCTATAAGGAGGCATCCAGGTGTGGTGTTGAGGCACGACTACATGTACAGGACACATGTGTACACATGCACCATGAGGTTACATCAAACCCCAACAGTCAGGCTTTCAAGTCAAATCAGTCCTGAGGACACATTATGACTGTCACGAACTGATCTACTGATAAAAACGGACTGAGCCGAGCCGAAGAGGAATAGTGCGTATATTTTACTGTGTGTACGTATGAAACCAATATTTGTGCTTTGAATAAAATGGTCGAATGGAGCTGGTCTTTTAAATAACTATGTTCCAGTGAACAAAAAGCCACTAGACTCATTATAAAGCATATACTACAGATTTGTTTAACAGTCACTAAGGTATGTAAATACTGCCTCCGCTCTGCTTACAAAGCTAAACTCTTGAACCAGCCTACAAAAAAAAAAAGAAGAGAGCTGCCCGTTATTAAATAATAAGCGTCCGAAAGGCGAGTGTGTGAGCAGGGCGCCTCCTCCAGCCTGGGCTGAGCTCTGCTCTTGTTTTGATACTGAGGAAGGTAGTGATCTAAGCATCTCTAGGGATCAATTCAAAAGGCAAGCCACAAAAACAGCCAATTAGTAACCGCACTCCGCTGCCTAACTCTCTTTTGCTCTATTGCTTTTCTCTCTCTCTCTCGCATTCCTCGGGCCTCTGTGTTTCTGGTGCGCACGGGCCGCGTCCGTCCTAAACAAACATGAGCCGAGGAAATAGTAGGTACTGCTAAAGGCGAATGAACCGTTCCTGGCTCGTAACCCCTCCTTTCCCGAGAACATGTGAAGGCTCAGCCATGTTCCTGTCGCAGTGCTCAGAAATCTGGAACCCCAGTGCAATTCATTATCCCTGTCAAGCTAATGTTGCGTGTTGAGCCATATGGCAAGGCTAATACATGCAATAAAAGAAATTCCTTCAACTTGTTATAATCAGCACTTTGAGCTGTCCAGAAATTGACATAAACAGCCTTATTGTGTTGTGCTGCTTTTGCTGTTACTATCCATGACAAAAACAGGAAAGCAGGCAGGAAGAGGGGGGCAGGCTGAGAGAGAGGGGGGGGGGGACTAAGTAGTGCAGACAGACACAATGATAGAAGGTGACAGAGATATAAAAAAAGATTAAAATGACAGCTACACAGACAATTTAATTTACAGCTGTAAAAAGTATCTGTCCACAAGAACCTTCAGCTATCAATGCAGCATGAAGCATTCACACACTCACACTCTCTCTCTCTCTCTCACACACACACACGACATTATGATGCCAAGAAAAGCATCACACCCACTCGCTCACTGTCTCTCTGGCTTTTAAAACCAATCCTTTGTTTTCCTGTCGCTGTTTGCGTACATCTCTGCTGTTTCAGAAGCTTTTTTGATGTTGCGACTGGTTCTGTTTGATGGTAAATAAAGTCAGCCAGGCTACGCCGTGGGATGGGTCGACAGTGTGCTGCCAAATAATGCAGCCGTTCGTCTCCTCCCTCAGCAGACTTACAGTGGCCCGTGCCTGTAGAGAGGGGGCTGGCCCACACAGAGCCAACAACAAATGTGTAGGGTTCTACACTCCCCTCTTTCTTTTACACACACACACAGTGAGCTCAGCATCAATTTCGGTTAATTACAGCCCTGTCAGCAGCGGCATTATTCAAACAGCTAGCGCAAATGTTAATGAGTTCTTATTTGCATATTTATTTTTTCCTTTGTTGAAATGTCATTGATTATTACGTTGTACGATGATGAATGTCTCTGCTGATGCACTCTGATATGTAATTAGTCATTAGCTGAAATGAATAGATCAATTTAAAAAAAAAAAAAGGGGAGAGAGATAGAGAGAGCATGGGATTAGGGAGAAACGAGACAAAGGGCTAAAAGAATCAAACGAGGAAGGAGTCAGAGGGAAAGAGGAAGACGATTCATGAGTCATGCTCTCTGAGAAATGAGAAAGCTGATCATGGCCTTGTCCTCTCTCATGTTCGGTCTCTCACATCATGTTCTATGGTTTACTGTTCACAATAACATCATATAATAATACTATTACAACACAGAACATGCATTTAAGTGGGTCTGATCATGAGAAAAGTGAGTCACTTATATAGATGATGTTCATTGGGTTTCTTACCGTTATTGAAAATGTGAAGAATCTGACTTGAATCAAAACTCAACTCCACCCTTGTCTAGCTGTAACAAATGTGGCTAGGTTACTAGCAGGTTACTAACGTTCTGGATGTCAGGAGGACGCAGGGACGTTTCTAATTTACATATCATACATATTCATAGGGCCTGGCGTTTCAATAAGGGGAAAGCAATAAGGGGAGATGCTGCTAGTACATAAAAAGTTGCTAAAGATGACAATGTTAGAAATGACTTTTTAATTATATGATTTATGTTTCTTAGTTATACTTGTAGATCTAATGTACATGTATTATATATATATATATATATATATATATATATATATATATATATATATATATCATTAAACAATAAATAATGAGACAGGTTAAAGCAAACAAAATTGAATTAAATTAAAAATAAAAGTAAAAAAAGAATACATTTATAAAAAATAAAATAAAACACTTTGTTTGGCAAATATTGTCCATCGTTTCAGTTATTCTATCAGTCTTTTGTTTGTCAGTATTTAGTTTGTAATATTAGTATGAATGAACTTCATATTGTGAATGGGTTTTTAAAATATATAGATACTGGATTATGGACAACACAAAATCTGATTATATTACAAATCTTCTGAGCAAAATACTGGATATTAACTTATGGTTGATCTTTAGCTTCATTTATCAGGATTTGACTGGAGTGAGAAAAAACAAACACATGACCTTCACAAGGATGCAAAACATGAGCTGATATTGGTTATATATACTGGTGACATTAGTTCACCAAAAATCCCAACTTTGTCTGGAGGTGGGCGAAAATCATTTGGCATTTTGACGGACGATTTTGTGAGAATAAGAATTTCGCCTTGAATTGTTCACAATGTCTCCAAGACAAATGTCTAAGTGCCTTTAACATGAACCTCTGTGACAGGATTAGCAGCCCAGTTCACAACAGAGCACCTGTATAACCTGTTAAAGCAAAATGGCTTTACCTGTCGATTTCCCAGAAACCTCCCTTTACCCACAGGACACTCAGTATTGGACCATCATGGTGTAAAGTGGACAAAAAAAAGAAATGGAAAAATGTTTTTGCTTGGCCTTTGCTGTGTCTGGGCATAACCGCCTTCTTCAGCTAGTGTCCACTATTTGGTGATATATATGAGAGAGAGAGAGAGAGAGAGAGAGAGAGAGAGAGAAATGCATTACTGCAGACCAGATGGGAACATTCCACATGACCAAACCAATCAATCACCTTGGTGGGACGCAGGTGCGACACAGCCGTGCAGCAACACACCATTTCACAGTCTATCGGCCACAAACACATGGTCACCAATCAATGGCACCCTGAGGGCTCGCGAGAGAGGGAGCGGCTTGCCCCTAGCCTACCGGTTCATGCCTGATGACTTCATAATCACACATCCATCCATCCCACTCTCCCTCCTTCTCTAGCCATCTTCTCTCCCTGGTGTTTTCCACAGAGCAGGGTGATGAGCTATCTAATAACCTTCTCCCTTCTACACGCTGAGCTGTGTGATGCTGCCTCGCCGGCTTCCCCTTGCGAGCTCGACAAAGTGGCCGACGTCACAGTGACGAGCCTTGAGACGGGAATAAAAATAACGAGCCATGGAAAAATGAGGGTAGAGACGCTCTTTCACGTCCTGGGGCGGATACCGAATTGTTCAAATCACATCAAAGGCAGTCTGGAAGGTTGGTATTAGATGCCAGGAAACAATGAGATTTCCGAAGAGCCTGGAATGAAGGACATAGCAGGATGAATGGAAGAGGGAAATTCTGATCCCAGATTTAGCCACCCTGCATTCCTGGCATATTCTCTTTTACACATGAAGGCCACTGTACAAGCTGACAAAGAAAACCACAAATATTTAAGAACTGGCAGGCAATCAAACAGAAAATGTCCGGTGTACTCTTTAAGCATCTTTTGATGTATAGTTTCCAAAAAATATATATATTAAAAAAAACTCATAGCCGCTAAATATAAAACCACTAAATTTCCATTTAAAAATATACTGGGCATCATTACTAATGAGCTTAGTTAGCGATCTTTCAAAACCGTCTCGCAGGCTTGAACGGATTGCACTGGTATTATTAGACTTGGGGTTTATTATTAGCTTTTATCAGAGGATCACATTGTACCTATAAATGCTTAGCTGTAGGATGTGTGTGCTGAGCTAGTGAGTCAACTTTGCTTTCATAAAATCATGGCTGCTGTGGTATAATGTGACAGGTCTGGTTAAAGGTAAACACAATGCTGAGAATATTTCATGGAAATAGTGGCACTGATACCACTGGGTTATCAATGGTATCTGCCTTGGGGCCTCAGGTGGTTAGCATATACCATTCATCAGATACCATTCATCCCATTGTGATGAATAAAGTATCTATCTATCTATCTATCTATCTATCTATCTATCTATCTATCTATCTATCTATCTATCTATCTATCTATCTATCTATCTATCTATCTATCTCATACTGAGATTTGTAATATACCTTAGATAAAGGTCATGTGCAGTAAACAGGATGTGATTTGGGATTTTATCTATCTGTTGGATTTCTTATGTATTAAAAAAAATATTGTGATGTGAAGATGACTGAAAATTCGTGTATTTCTGGGGATGCTGGGGGTCAGAGACTCACTGGCCACTTTAATAGGAACACTGTTCATTTACATAATTATCCAGCCAATCACATGGCAGCAGCACAAAGTATTAAATCATACAGGTACTGGTCAAGACCTTCAGTTATATCATGTTCACATCAAACACCCGAATGAGGACACACATGATGAAAAACATGATGTCAGATGGCTGATGGTGCGAGATATATCAACCTGCTCAACTCCTGGGAGTTTCACTCAGAAAACAGAAACATTCAGGAAGGCAACAAGAAATGCCTTATTGATGAGTGTGGTTGGAGGAGTATGACTACGGCAACCACTCTTTACAACTGTGGTAACCGGCAGAAGTTCCACTCCTGTCAGGTAACACCAGGAATCTGAGGCTATCATGGGCACAGACTCACAAACTGGGAAGCTAAAGAGCGGAAAACGTCCAGAAGACATTTTTTCACTCTTCTTTTGTCCTGGCTTGGTGGTAGTGCTGCTGTCACATGACTGAATAATGGGCATGAATGAGCAGGTGTTCATAATAAAGTGCTCATGACTGGGGGTATATTTATTTAATTTATTTTAATATATTTAAGTAATTAAAATTGAAAGAAATTTTTTATGAAAGTAAGTATACACACACAGAGTGATCAGACTGAGCACCCACATTAGGTCCCTGTTTTGGAGAGTGAGAAAGGCGAGTATGTGTATTACTTTTTTCTTTTTTTTTTTCTTGGAGAGGTGGGGTGGCCCTCTGAGAGATCTCTAATTACAGTTGATTTAATCTGCTCTCATCATGGGTCCAACCACAATGGGTTATGCAATCCCTCCTGCTCCCGTTAATGTCATATGTCCCGCATGTTCTCTCTTTAGATTACTCGGCTTCAAAGCCTCGCCGCTGTGCTGTTTGTATTTAAAGTCGAGTGTAAGATAGAACATGTGAGTTTCATTAGTCTAAATGGCTCCTGGCTAGTGTGGCTAAAGACAAATAAAAGAATAGACATGGATGTAACAGATAGAGTGAACTGGAGCGAACTCTAGGGATGTGCAAGGTGGTGAATGCTGCGGGTTACGTTACACACAAGCATGGGGGTTATAAAAAGTGTGTGCGTGCGTGTGTGTGTGTGTAGGACTGGATAATGCTACATGCTAGTGGAATGAGCACATCTGAAAGAATCTAACATGATTACACAGCCTCGTTTAGTGGATTCAGCTTCTCTGTCAGGGGGATCTATTTTTAGGTAGGCCGCTCCTGGCTAACCACCTGAGACCCCAAGCCAGGTGTGTGTGCTTGTGTATGTGTGTGTGTGTGTGTGTGCGTGTGCGCGTGTGTGTGTGCGTGTGCGCGTGTGTAAATGCAGCACCTGTGGGGCACGGTAGGACCTCTGCTGCACACAGGTGGCGGACAGAAGCCCCACTGTCTGACCCACGAGCCCCCTCTGATTTCAGCAGGTCTCAGAGTAATTACACTTCACACAGCCCATTACCCATTAGCTTCCAGAGAAGCATGTCTTCCTACATTATTACACACAACATGCCTTTCAAAGACATCTTGCTTTATCCGTGTGGAACTTAAGATCCATTCAGATTTAAGGCTTCTGTCAACTTATGCTGATGATTAGTGTATTAGATCTATACCAGATGTGGGAAATACATTATTGACTCCAAAATCAACCAAGTCTGCTATTTAGAGTTGACTTTTTATTTTTAATAAACGTTCTTGTTAGTTTTTTTTTCCTTTTCGATTTAAAGTTGGCAGGACTGTACTGGAAGTAGGTGTAGTAAACAGAATTAAAAAATATGCTTATGTCAGCTACCCAATCCAGCCAGACAAATCTGCACACACTCAGCCTCGCTGTGCCTCAGAGACTGTGCTTGTAACTCTATCTAGACTTTTTTAACATTTTGTGCGCTTACGTTTAGCGCTATAGTTTACACACAGTCACGGCAATTAGTTCTACATTTTCTGATTTTTTTGTAGCACTTGGGAAAGGTGCAGGAATTAGTAGAATGGCTTGACAGTACTAAAATCTTCTGGGTCTTTTGCCAAAGTTAAACATAAGGACGCTATAGATTTTTGAGCACATCCATGATAAAACTACGCTTAACATTTTCTTGCTGTACTTAGACATTTTCAATCAGTGGATCTTGTTATATGATTAATTAGTATACTGGGTTAGTTGGGTTTCTGTGTATAGAGTATCATGACATGATTAGCTGCTTTTGAGCAGGCTGATGGGAAATGGGAGGGGTGTGAGCCCCCTGCTGGGCAAACAATTTACACCTCTCAATTTTACAATGGGACAAGCACAATTAAAGCACTGCCACAATTGATTTATTTTAACATTTAAACCTAGTAGGCAAGGAGCAGTTATAAAGCAGTGTACAGGTGAAGCTCTGAGTGTCTATTTTCATATAAGCCATTAGCCACGACTGTGGAGTGACATCACAAATACACTCAGTGTAAACAGGTGGGAATGTTTGAGCCTTTAAAGAGAGTTGCAGGTGGGAAAGCAGCAATCATATATACACACACATCATACACACACTTGTTAACACCTGACTTGCTTTGGCACATGAATTACTTTTAGTAGTATTTTAAATCATGCTGAGACTGCTTGAAACACAAATAAAGCCGAGTAAAGACAAATAAAGACTCGAGTAGTATCAATCTCTCGGTCTCTAAGGAAAGTCCAGTGTCTGGCTCCTGATTGGACGGGGAGCTTATGAACATTGCCAAACACACCATGGAGGAGGTGGAGGAACACAACAGAGATGGATGGTGAGGGGGAGTGTGTATGTAAGACCGATTCCAGCAGGTATGTGGGACTGTGGAAACGTAGTTCCAGTCGTCTGTTAGAGTCATTCACATCAGCGGCAGAGAATTAGCCGAGGCCCAGACTGCATTCGTTCCACTGGCAAAATTCCTTCCTAATGAATCACTGGCTTTTAACTTAAACTGTGTTTCATCTAACAATTGCTAACATTTTTATTGGCAAAAGCTGCTGCCTGGAGCTATGGGATAAAAGATGGAGAAGTGGGAGGTGGACGTGGTCAGGGGAGGTGAAACTGGAGGAGAGAGGGTTAATAAGAGACTTTTTTTTTTTTTTTTTAAAGAAAGCATAAGTGGAAAAGTACATGAAAGGAGTGAAACGTAATCAGTCTGATGTTATTAATCCAGATTTCAGGGTTTTGTTAAGCCGTTACTCCTAAAGAAGTGTTAGTGCTGCACTTAATAGTAGCAGTTGATGACAGTCCCGTGAGCCGTCCAGCAGGTCCGTTCTGTACACACTTTAAACATGGACATCTTTCTTGAGCAACCTCTCTGATGAGTCATGCAGCATTATTGGATGTGCTTGTTTTGATCATCTCTGGGAGGATTTAAATTAGGCCACCATTGTGGCAGGGCGAGTGAAGTGGTGGGCGTAAGGTTAGAATAAATAAACAAAGCTCCGCTGCCTCCGAGAGCTGCGCTGATAAAACACTGTCAGAAACATACAGGTGCCCGTAAATACCATTGCTACAGGTCGTGCCATCTACGGGATTTAACCGCGCAGATATAACGTCTGAGGATGTACAACTTATCGGATACAAAATGCACTGAAATGCTCAACAATTACTTTTTCTCACCACAAACGATGTTCCGTCAATTCACACAAAATAATAATAAAACACATCACACTGGCAAATTGGGAAGGTGTAGCCTAAAGCATCAAGATTAACTTACTGCCTAGACTACAGCTCACAATCAAGTAATCTATCCTATAAATAAAATAAGATCATCTGCTTTATAGTTTTTGATGCTCATGCATTAATAAGACAAAAGTTCCACACCCATATGTGCTTTCTGAACAAACTGATCAAGATTCATATACTCACCTCTACTATTCTAGAAAGGGTTTGAACTAAACCTGGGCGCTTATATATGAAATCTGATCAAATAAATAACAAGAGCATTAGTGAGATGTTTAATGAGGAGTTCTGGAGTGCAGTCCAGTGTTCCAGTTCATCACAAAGGTGGTCAGTGGGGTTGAGTTCAGGACTCTGTGCATCATTGACTCTTGAGTTCATGGAGCTCGCTATGTGCAGAGTGTCCTTACCATGCTCAAACAGGTTTGGGCTTCTTTGCTGCAACTGAACAACTACAGCACACAGTTGCGTGCTTCCAACATTGTAGCACTTATACGATCCACATATGGGTGTGATGGTCAGGTGTCCACAAACCTTTGGCCATATAGTACAAGTTATGACCCTAATGCTGCTCAATGACAAGATGAATGTACAAGAAGAAGAAGGAAGATCACGTGTGTGCGTTCATCTTCGCTTTTATATTTGCTGTGGTGGTTTCTAGCCAATAGAACAGTGGCTTCTGGGTAAAAGACTACTGCTGAGTCTGCACCAAGTGGTCTCCAAAGCTACACAGAGTGCGCTCATGAGAAATGGCACACCCTACGATTAATAAGTGAGGTGCTGCAAAAGAGGAGTATAATGTATTTAATCAATAAATGGAAAAGAAAATCCATTTATTGATTAAATACATTATGCTTCACCTATGTGTTTTGGTAAGCCTAGCTTAATTACCTGTCAGAGTTTAGAGATGTTCATCATGAAAATAACATTTCATAAAACCAACTAAACACCATAAAATATCATGAAGCAAGAGATCAACAGCTTTGAGTGAAAATACCCGATTAAGCCTTCTCCATATTCACCATTTCACAGACAGGGGCTTCACACACCTGCTGCATTTGTTACCTAGTGAGAAAAATGACATTTGTTTCAATTCAACATCATCCGTGAAGTCATGCTTCTTAATTAGCTATGGTGGTGATGATTTAATTATTATCTGAAAAATATCACCCACAATATACACAAATCTCCTGCTTCTCTAACAAACTAGTGTAGAGTTAGTTATAGCTGATGGTTACAGGCGTGTACAAAACTCTTGCCTGCTGCTTCACTCACAGGCTCGAGTAATTGCCATCACCCATGTGAAAAAGCCTATAATGTGTTTTTTCTTTTGTTTACTTGTTTATCAGTTGGTAAGAACCAGTCAAAGACTCAGTAAAAGATTACTTAAGGGCTGAATCTGGCTCGCAGGTCATTAATTGAGTAGCCCTGTCCTACAGCCCTGCGGATCTTGTGCAAATGAGAACCGCAAGACCACAAGTGTGTCACTTGGACCAACTGTCTCCATTCCCAGAGGGATGAGGTCATGTAGTACAGGTCATTCTCACATTTACAGCATTGTGATTAGAGCATGGAGACAAAAGACTGTTGACTTACGGTCTGGAAGTAGACCCGAGTTGAGATGCAAAACCTAATTATGCAAAAGATTCTTATCACTGAACGATTTTCTTTTGTTTTTGTAATTGATGCCAACACTCCGAGCCCAAAAACACACGAGATAACAAGATAGGATAATTCTGGTCAGAGGCAGGGTGGACTAGCACAACGAGCCAGACCAGGTCCCAGCTGAAGCCTGCAGCTGGCCTGCTGCCCCCTCCAGACTTGAGCCAGGCCCTAGGGAGGTTGGGGCAGAGATAGAGGGCTGGATGGAAAGTGAGGGGGTGGAGAGGGTGATGCAGGGACAGAGGAAGAGGGAAAGAGGAGATTTGCGCCCTTTCAGCTCGTCTTGATCTCTTCACGCTCAGCTGAGCACAGTAACAGATAACCGCACCCTGCAGCTCTGCATAATGACTGGCTCTATGCTCCACACTTCCCAAGTAGCCCTAACACCACCAGCCGCAGCAGCAGGCCCCGGGCCTCTCCTCCCTTCCACTTTCTCTAATCTCCTCATCATCTGCCAAGGTCTATGCCTCAAAAATATACATCTTCTATCTTTCTGCCACTCTCTCTGGCACATGTAACTGTACTGAAGTGACTGTGTAGATGCGACTGGCTTTTTGATTTATATTAAAACGCATTTGAATACCAATGTAGTGTTCACTATGCTTCAAGATATCGCATAAACCACCAGAAAGTAAATAAATAATATATGAGAGGAAGCCATTATATCATAAACTTATCCAAAATAGCTTTGTTAATGATGATATTTAGCAAGATTTTGCATTTCTCATGTGACCTGTTAATGTGTGTGGAGGAAGAGGAGAGCGAAAGTGGAAGACAGAAAGAAGACAGAATGGAGGCAGAAAGAGAGGGGGGGGGGGTATGTGAGAGCAGCCTTGGCTGCACCTGTGGCCTCTCTACTGCTGTTGCACTGAGGGAGTGAGCACCTGAGCAGCACCTGGTCACAATCAGAGCGCCAGCTAGTACAGAGTCCTTCAGAGCCACACACTCCCACGCTCACACATACACGAAGACACATGCTCACACACATACACACACACGTGTACATACATGTTGATGTGCACACAACAGGGATCCGGGACACAAAGTAGGATTTAATACTCCACACTAAACAATTTAAGGAGAGAGAGAGAGAGAGAGAGAGAGAGACAGACTCTCTTTAGCCCACCCCCAGCCAGTACAAAAGGATGAGAAAACGTGTCTTAGAAGAAAGGTCTTGCTGGAGGGAGAAAAAAAAAATAAGCTAAAAGGAGCTACAACAAGGTTGGCGTACATTGCGCTGTCACTAAACGACTGCATAATTTCATTTCCTGGAAAGCCATTAGCTTTCATCAAAAGCAGAGAAGAAACAGATGAGAACAATTCTTCTGTACAGGGAATTCATTTAAGCAGCGTAGGAGAGCCACGCTAACACTAAACCCACCACAGGCAGGAAATGTGGATGCAAATTTCAGAAATTAATGCAGCATTCCACAATTATTTTCCCTATAACAGTTAGCATGCTTAAAGAGATTGAATGACCTCAAGCCACCAGGATCATCTCATATCATGCGGCGCACACACACACACACACACACACACAGCTTTAGGATGTATATTTCACACTGGAGGTTTAAAAATTCAGTAAAAAGAACAGAATTTTATTCTTTGAAAAATATGAGAATTAAAAAACGATAATCATTTGGATGATAATCTAAAATGGATGAATTTGCTGAGAAAAAAAAAGATGGCATTCCAATATGAATCTTAAAAATATATAAGAAAAGTTTTCTGAAAGAATGCGGGCAGGACAGTGGTTTCTCCCCCACTGCAAATGATAAAACCTAACATATTACTCCTTAACTACTAACCGCACTTGAGCACAAGGTTCAAAATAATAGAGAAACAAAGAATAACAAATGGTATGTTTTAAACAGTGGTATGTTTTAGCTAATAAGGGGAATTCGGTGTTAAACAGAGGTCAGCTAGCTGTCACGAGTTCTGCCAAGTAATCAACATTTTAAATGTGAGTCCTGTAAAGCAAAAGCTGACAAGATACACAGTCATCTCCACAAGTATTGGAACAGTGACGACATGTGGTAGCTTAGTGGTTAAGGCATTGGACCAATGATCAGAAGGTTGTGAGTTTGAATCCCAGGTCCAGCTACCACTGGTGGCCCAAATGTCAGGGTCCTGGGTTCGTGTCTTGTGCCCGCTCACTGTGTGTGTGGGGTTTGCATGTTCTCCCTATGCTTGGTGGGTTTCCTCCGGATGCTCTGATTTCCACCCACAGTACAAAGACATGCTTCTAGGCTGAGTGGAGTCTCTAAATTGCCTGTAGTGAATGAGTGTGTGTGTGTGCCCTGCGATGGATTGGCACTCCGACCAGGGTGTATCCTGCCTTGATGCCCGATGACGCTCCGTGACCCGATGATAGATCGGATAATCGTTACAGACAATGAAATGAAAAGCACATTTAGCGTTGAGATCAAAATCACCATTTTTTTGCACTTATCCTTTTTTTAAGTAATTAAAAAATATTAGAAAACATGTGACTGACAGCTGTTTCTTGCTGTCCAGGTGTTTCCTGTTTGATTGACTGTTTAAACAATAATAATTGCTCTTAATGTCTACCCTTGCCCTGCAGGACTATCCTTCCTAAACACTATCCAGGATCAGAATTAGTGTGTCCCAACTATAGTATGTTGAAATGAGCATCCCAAATATACCCAGCTGGTCAGTTTGGTCAGTTTGTGAAGTGTGGATCTCCTTGCATGAGGGAGGAGGATTTTGGTAGGGGTCTGCTTTGTCGATGGTTTAGATTTTCATGACTGCAGCAGCAGAATGAATTCAGGAGTCTTCAGAAACATTATGACTGCCAATTTATAAAGAAACGCATCTCATCTAATTGGGAGGAACTTCATCATGCAGCAAGACAATGATCCAAAACAGACTGCCAACACAACAAAGGACTTCATCAGGGGAAAAAGTGGAAGGCTTCAGACTGGCCAAGTTAATCAGCAGGCATTGAGCAGAGTGTCACCTCCTAGAGCAGAGACTGAAAGGAGAACCCCCAATAAAACAAACAACCAAGCCGCAGGACATGCCTAGAAAAGTACCACAAATTAAATTGTGATGTTGGTGGCTCGTCGGCTTGATGCAGTAACTGCAGGCGAGGAATATCTAACCAAATTCTGAGTGTTATTTATGTTAAAGATATCACTTCCAATACTTTGGCATCACCTACAAATTGGGTGGTTTGCCACCAGAGGTGCCATGGTCAAAGTTATTTAACACATCTAGATGCAAACATCAGGAAATATAAGCTGAAATTCCGGTCTATTGTCTCATATTTATCTTTTGATCTCAAAGCCAATTTCCCACGGTCATATATACTTAGAAGAAACAGTTTAGAGAAAAAGTGTAATCCTTAAATACAGCCCATCAGCTAAAACAGGTCTGAGTTCTAAAAGCTATGAATCACAGCTTTTAATAACTTCTCAACAGCTTCTTCTGAGGTTCTGTGCCATAAACCGGAAGGTTGTGAAGTCCCACAGTTCCCAGATACCTGCAGTTTGGCCCTGGGCAAGGAAGACCCGTGATGCTGAATCTTATTATTCAATTTGATTAAAAAGTTATTTGCACGGCACTTAACAACAAACATCATTACGGAGAAGCTTTACGGAAATCTAGATGCAAATTTAGATCCCTAATGAACGAGCCAGAGGTGAGAGTGGCGAGGAGAGAAAAACTCAAGAGAACCAATCGTCTTCTAGCGAGATCGGTGATTAAATCATTAGACAGGTGTAGAAGAGTAAAGTCAAACTGTGTGTTTATGTGAATAAATGTTGTGGGACGAGCAACAGGACATTTCTTTAGATTTATAACCAAGAGCTGCTTCAGTAATCATACAGTATGCAGGTAAGATTCTCCACTGAGGGTTAGGAGTACAAAGGTAAGAAGTACAAATCTTTCAGGTATCCCTGAGGGAGCATCCACGCCAGCAGAGATTATAATGGTATAAATGTACATAGTACACGTACAGTGACAATACATCTGTATTCAATCGCATTTAAATCAAGCATCACCTTTTCTTAATTCAGCTCCAACCCCAGGGGAGCCGCTCCCTTGACGACAGTTGCTAGGACTACGCATTAGCGATGCTGGCGGGACTTAAAAGCACATCCAAACAACACTTCCAGCAAGGGAAATAACACTTGACAGTAATAACGCTGCATTGTTGAGAGTCTCAAGGCCCCGTCTGCAATTAACAAACGGCAGGGTTAGAGGTGGCAGACCAGCCACTAGAGCTCTACATGCAAAGAGATGAAGGGATGAAAGCACTGGATGCAGCAGGAAGAGACGAGGTCTCTCTCTCTCTCTTTCTCTCTCATCCCCCAGGTGTAGAACAAACACTCCCTTCCATGCTATGTTACACTCTTAACTAATAGATTTGGGCTGCTTAGCGCTCCCAGGCAGCATTTGAGGATGGAATCCCAGGACATTAGTGAACAACAGGAAGGCCGGTCTTCTGAGATCAGCGCTGATTAACGGAGCTAAAGGAAGGTCCATACGGGAATGCATGCTGGTGGAAATAATTACAGCCTCATTGAGTCAATCTAACAGACAGCGAGGGAGAGTAATCTGAGCGTGTACGCATGTGTGTATGCACACGTGCGAGTGTGTGATGACACCCCTAATAATAAGAAGATTATATTATTACAACAGAGTGGCTGGGTGGCAGGCCGCAGGAACGTGAGTGTTTCCGCAGGCCAGTCAGCAGAGTTAAAAATACAGCGCGAGGCACATGGACACACACGCAGAGCAAAGAAAGTACAAATCCATGTCAGCAAAAGTAAACACACCCACACACATTTTAGATGGCTAAATTATTGTTGACTAAACTAAACAAGCACAACTCTTTCATGGCAGACTCGCTCGGCTGAAGACAAACAGAACAGCAAAAAGAAAGCAATATGGTGTTTTTTTTTTTTTAGACACAAGGAAGTTCTGAAATGTCCTTGTAATGTACTTTCTTCCTTTTTTCTGACTTTCTCTTCGTCACTGCTTTTCCTTCTTTGATCCTGAGGCATCAGTGTGACATAAATCCAGGATTGCAAAATGAAGCTGTAACTCCAAGTGTCTCTCGTCCTCACCTTTCAGCACCCACACTAGAACCCAGCTCCTTTCCTGACACACACTCTCTCTCTCTCTCTCTCTCTCTCTCTCTCTCTCTCTCTCTTTCTCTCTCTCTCTCCTTCTCACATACACACACACACACACAAACCAGGATGCTTTAGAGAATGGGTGATAAATCAGCTTGAGTGGAGATAAAAGAGAGAAACGCACACTAAACACAAACAGGCAAAGCTGGGACACAGTGTTAGTGAGAGTCTGGGAAAGTCGAATAAATATGAACTGTTCCCAGCACAAATGCAAATTCTTACAGAACTCTCAACCGAGCACAGACTGCCGCTATCAAAATACACTCTGCGCTCAGGAACGGGCAAAAAAAATTCAATACGATGTCACAAGCCGATCATTTTACTATTTAAACTTCTCTAGACTATTTTTATTCCCAGCAAATTCAGCAAAACCACTAGTTCCTTTTCAATCGCAAAGCACATATGACCTTCTTTTGTCTGAAGCAGGCCCACTAAGCACATTATACAACCCCACCACCACCACCACTACAAATACACACAACGGCTTTCCTCTGTGTGATAGATCTCCCATCTTCGAGTAGAGTTTTTAGTGTTTATTCAATCCAAAATCTCACCAAATTATCGACTTATCAATCCGAATTCGCAGGAAGAATCACGGCCAACTGTCACTGCTGTAAGTCTGAAATGTCAACAAAAGACGAAACCGATTTGTCTTTTGTGATTATAATCGGTTTGGAGAGTAAATACTGGCCTTGCTGAAGCAGCAGGATTTTCAACGTGCATGCAGATTTTTCTTTAATCTAAATCTGGATTAAGCCTTATTAAAAATGGCTTGAAACGTCTTCTTAAACACTCATCATTATGCAACACCTTACAACCTCACAGGACAAACATGCTCACAGGCTCCCTCACACACACACACACACGTCATTGATAAGCAGCGTGCATCGTGGCATAACTGAAATGCTGCAGAAAGTTAAAACGTAAAGCATCGAGATTTTAAGTCCAGTGCTCCAGATAAGACTTGGAAAGTAAACTGCACAGATTGAGGGGAAATGAAGCTGTCATGTGGTGACCATGTGCAGAGGCGTAGCTAAAGGATGCTGGGTAAAAGAGCAGACTGGAAGAAGAATGGAAGAAGTGACTGTGGCGTTGGTTCGATTGGCTGATTTCTCTTTATGGGCTCATGTAACATTTTGCGCTCATCCGGTTAACTGAATGGCCGCCTTGTTTAAACTCTTTTACAATATATAAAAAAGATCCGAGTGTTAAAAAGATTTACTTACAACAGGTGTAATGCAAATATGGATACTATATCAGGTAGGTTTTTAGGACAATATAATTTATAATATATCATGAATATGGCACTGTTTGGGAGTCTCAACACTACTGTAACTCTCATACTGGATGTTAAGGTCTATTCTTATGATACGATATTTCTCCTATTTTGCCTGTTTCAGACAGTTTTTCACACACACACACACACACACACACACCGAAACCCACGCCAAACAATACTAATAAACAGGTGTTTACTTAAAGAGTGACACATTTACATTCAGCAGCTTTGCGTGTCAAAAGCAAGCTCATCTTGGTTTCCAAACATAACGTGGAAGAAAGAAATTGTCTTTTTTTATTTTCGGTCTCGCCCGAGCTCCGGCAAAACCATTTAAATACACTTGAACTAAGAATGACCTTTTAAATGAATCTCCATTATTCAAGACACGCAGCGTATTGTGGTGGTTACTCTAATTAAAGTGTTATGTCAAATAAACAGTCATTACCCGCCATCTGCCTCGCACTAAAAACTGTACCAACTTCATTATCATACACAATAGGTGACCTCGACTAACCCTGACGTGCTTTCAGCTTGTCATACTTCATGGGGATAAAAGATTGAACAAGGCAACACACACCAAGCGTGTTAATAAAAAACGATAACACATTAAAACACACAGGGTAGAAATATAGTGCACACAATACAGCCTAGAGAACTCTCTTCTTCTGGTTTTAATAGAACACTAAATTCATAGATCTCATAAATGGCTACGTTTTATTTATTTATTTATTTTTGTTCTATAGATAACAAGTGCACAGTTTTGTCGAGAACCAGCTGGTGACATAACAGAGTCAATCAAACCTTGTCCATTTTTCAGTGTGGATATAAAAAGAAAAGGCAACTCCTCGCTAGGCAGAAGGTAAACGAGGCACTGCCTTCCTGCGACTTCTATTTTCCTAAAGAAACTGAAGACTGGGGATTTAGGCTTTAGCTAATCCACTTAGTCCACTGTGGCTCTGTCTTTAAACAGGTCCAGCACAAAAGCAATAAATGAATATAGAAATAAAGCGCAGGAAATGGGTCACTCACTTCCTGCGCTAACATGTGAACCGGCGTGTCCTTCGGAAATGCCACTGTCTTGATGCTGACTCTTAATTGTATTACGCCTCTCGCTCTGGGTCGAGCTCTTTCATTAGTGAGTAATAAGGTCTGAGCGTGGTTTTAATGAGGTTGCTCCGAAATGCATAATTCCCGTGTAAATCCCAGATATCGCTGCTTAAATTCGATCTGATAAGACCCAGGCTCATCGTCCAATCCTGGCTGGATAAATGTGTGCAATTTAGCTGCGCTATCAGATTGTCTAATTCCCTGACACATCATTATTCCTGAACAGTCCCATATTTTGCTACTTACAGGAATAATTAGAGTTATATACACAAGACTTGAAGAAGCAAGCATCCGCTCCGCTTTCTTACACACACACACACACACACCAAATTGGCAGAAAGATAACATTTAGCTTCCGTCATCTCCCCATCAGCAGCGCTCATGCATAAACTTGCCACCTTACATGGCAACCGGTCTCCAGGGTGAAGCGACAAAGCGTCGCGATCGGACGCTCATAAAGCTGTCGTGTGCGCATCACACCAGAGCAGGAAAGAAAGTGCTTCAGTATACGACTCTCATCCATAAACCATGCTCATAAGAAACACTTTTATTTCATATTTAACCAACCTACAGAAAACTCATCGAAGGGCAAGAATTCAGCCCAAAGCACAACATGACAGATCTGCAGAAAGCATGATTTTTTTTTAAAATACAGGCATAAATTAGTCAATTCATGACCTGAAGATGAGCAGGATAATTGTGCTAATGTGCATTTTTAAGAGTAGGTTGCTTAACAAGTGCAGCAGAGTCAGAGAGAGAGAGAGAGAGAGAGAGAGAGAGAGAGAGAGAGAGAGAGAGAGAGAGAGAGAGAGAGAGAGAGGGAGAGGGAGAGGGAGAGGGAGAGGGAGGGAGGAAAGCCAAAGCCCGACCTCATCTATCGATTCAGACGGAAAAACATCTGAAATATATTTGGAGTGAAAAGAGGAACTCGGCTTGGTTCATCTCGCTTTCGCACACCTCCGTGGAGTGAACAGAGAGACCTCAGAAATCTTATGACCTGACTGGTTTGTGTGAGAAATGATCTCTGGCACATCTGCTTGTTTCACCACCGCCCCCCTCCCCACTCTCTGTGCTAGTGGAAGTAGCTGCTGGCTTTTTTGATGATAGGTAGAAGAAAGTCTTTTGTGATGGAAAACTGTACTGATGGCATGACTTCCACCCTGAGAAGGGAGGGGGGTCAGCTTGTGAGAACAGTCAACACAGGAAAGAAAGAATGGGTGGAGGGAGGGAGGGAGAGAGAGAGGCAGGGAGGGACAGTCAGGGACGCAATTTATATATAGACGATAATGTCTGTAATATAAAGTGAAGCGACTAAATGTGCGACAAGTACACTGAAGGAGATAAATAAAAAAATCTTGCTCAGGGTGAAAACGGGGGGAGGACGGGGTGACAATCACCTTGGATACTCACCCATTATGTTGGAGCTCATGAAAGGTGTCGGGGACAATCCTTCATGGGACACTAATCGACTGTCACTCAAGTGATCACCATAATGAGGGCTGTCTGCGAAACCCTGGGGGAAAGAGATCACAGCATTAAGCACATTATTAGCCAGCTCTGCTAATTGAGTGCTATGACACTCCTCTAATTACTGAAGCAGAAACGGGCAGCACAGTTGGTCAACCGTTCCCTGAAACGATCGATTTTTTCCTTCAACACCAGTTGTTTTTTTTTTCCAAATCTTGGATGCATTTCATTAAAAGGCCACAGAAAGCCCTGAAGACAAGCCAGCTTCTACAAAAACCATGAGCGGTGAAAATTAATGGTGCATGCATTTAAAACGCTGATTTTTTTTTTGTAAGACACTGGGTTTTTATAAAAGATTACGAATGAAATTTACATTTATCATTTACATATTATAATCTCATATTAGTCGAGTCTTTACTCTGACAGAACTGTGCTGTGCGGCTGCACTAACAGACTGTTAGGTGTTAAGAGTGACAGATGAAGGCTGGAGAGAGGTTTGGAGTCCCAAAGTAAGATGTGCTGCGACATGGTCAAAAGTATGCGGACATTCCAAAACGACAGAATTGTTTTCCTGTGTTGTTTTTTTTTTTTTTTTAACATGCGTTCCACTACATGTTGGAGCGTAGCTGTGGGGATTTACCACAAGAGCTTTAATGAAATAAGGCAGCTGGGGTGCAGTCAGTGTTCCAGTTCATCTCTAAGGTGTCCAGTGGGGTGTACAACTCCCGAACCTGAGTCATGAGTTCTTCCACTCCAACACATGGCAAGCCAAGTCTTTATTTAGCTCGCTTTGTACAGAGGTTAACTGTCATGCTGAAACAAGTTTGAGCCTCTTTGCTCTAGTAAAGAGAACTACAGCATACAAAGTGAATCTAGCTTCATACAAAACCACGTAGGAGTGTGATGATCAACTGTCCACATACTATTGGTCATATAGTGTTTAATCTCCACATATCTGGTGTCACAAAATTTTTTTTTAAAGAGTTTTCTCTTAACCAATTATTTTATTATTATGAAATAACAGCTAAAACAATCATGATCAGTCTTATGCTCTTCATCACATTCATAAACACAGTGAGATACCACACAAAAAGAGTCAATTATTGAATCAAATACAATATACTAAGCTTTATGCTAATTTCTTTCGCCTTGATTATCGGCAGCACCAGCTAGTCGACTAAACACCACTAGAATTGATTATCCTGGCTTGTCGGGAGGAGTCCTGACTCGCACTGCCACCCAACAACATGGCTGCTACACATGTAGCACTTAACCAGTGGACAATGTAAATTACCCATAACCCTTCATGTTGTCCTCATTTCCACCAGCAAGTGAGCCGTGACATATTTGAGTACCCATGCTGAATTTGGTTATCCTTCTTTGCCCAGGTACCGTGTGAGGCAGGCTGGGGCATATGGGTGCAGGTAAAAATAGTTCAGACCATCGATTGATCAAAAAGTCGTCACAGAATCGGCCTGATTAATCTCGCTCTTTCTGCCTACGAGTCTTTTGTCTTGAGGATTTAAGCTACCAGCAGTGCAAAGCATTTAAGCACCACAAAAGAGCAATTTTAGATTGATTTTCATTTATTTATCCTAGTTAACATTTTCTTATCGCCATTTAGACTGATCTTAAATGTTTTTCCTTCGATCTAAAACGATAATCAGCCATTATTCTAGTAAAGGTCACTCCTGAATGGATCATATACACTTTATTTACATCCTACACATGATGTACTACAGCTGAGTGTCCTACCTAATGCTGTCAAAAATAGTGTCAAATTCATCTGAGATTCAGCCCCAGAAATAGCATGACGCCTGATCTTTTTTTTTTTAAACGTCTTCTGTTATCTGCATGCAAACGCCTCTGTATTTTCACTAAAGAATAAATTATTGGCACCCTCGACTGTGTGTGGGCCACCATTACGTGAATGTTTACTCCTCTTAATTTTCAAGTATTGCCACGTTTGTGTCTGGAATTAACAAGTCTTATGCTTGCTAGTTTACTCTGTGAGAGAAACATGCCAGCGCTATGCACATTGTAACATCAAATGAGGCGTGTCTGGTTTTTATTTTTAAATTGTTTATTTGAGTTTTAGTAGCACTCTACTAGTAACAGGGTGATTCTGTGGGTAGGGCTGCTTCACAGCACTGAGTTACCCAGTTCAACCCCAAGCTTGGATTAATGTCTTTGCAAAGCTACACATGTTCATTCTCATGTCTGAGAAAGGATCCTCCGGTTTCTTCTTCTCCCAAAACTAAATGGTCCCTAGGTGTGTATGTGCATGTAAATGGTGTTTCCTTTGATGGAACAGCATCCCACTCAGGGTGTACTCCTGCCTCGCTCCAGTTCCGTCGTGACCCTGAGCAGGATAAAGCGGTCACTGAAAATGAACGACTTCATTTTACTACTCACACCCACCGAGTCGCAACCTGATAAACCCCAGAGAAACTCCTCCTACTTTCGCTGGTTATGAGTTATGTGACAGGAAAGCAACACACACTTGGCCAGGATATGAAAAGTCGTAGGTTTGCATTTGTTGCCAAGCTGTAGCAAGCTGTTCAGCAGAGAGACCTGTATCGTGTAAACAAGCTCCGGTGTAAATTAGGACATATTAAAGTCAATTTCAGTGTCTGGTTTCATTGAGAGGAATCACACAAATGTTACACGGTGGCCAGTAATATGCACGTGTCACACTTGTGGCACGTCCAGGTGGCAGTGTCCTGATCCAGGGTATGACGGTGCCTTAATAGCTCATGATTTGCTTCAAGGTGGACTGATAATTTATTGTACATACAGACAGCTTGGATTATGTTTGTCTTATTTATCTCATAAGAAACTATTTAACATGAATCCTTCCTGAATAATATGGAACTCGGTCACCAGCAAAATGTTCAGCTTATAGTTCATTATGTGGATTGCTTCTTGGTACACAGTGCAGCTTTATCTATCATGCAACATTAAGATCTAACATGCAATGTTTGGAAATTATTCAAAATTGTAGCTGGTAAAATTATGTTGACAGCAGTTCATCCAGCCAAGGTCCCTGCAAAAACACCCACACACCCCCTTCCTCATTCTTCTGCAGCTAAACACTGCCCTTTCATGACTGTTATCAGCTTCCGGGCCTTGGCTCTAAATATCGGTCACAGTATGCTCCTTTAAAACTCAGGGCTCCCCATCATAAAAGAGACTCTGTAGCTGTTCTAATCCCAGGCCCTGTGAAAATCTGTCTGCCGCTGCACTCGCAAACAACATTAACTCCCTCTGGAGTCCCAGAGCGGCCGCGGCTTCCTTTTACTATAGACCTTTTCCTCTCTCGCATCATATTCTCCACATTCAACGTGGAGTTAGTCAAAAATACATTAAATCTTATTAACCTTTTTTTTTTTTTTTTTTGGGTAAACAGATGGTGACAGGGAAATTTCAAAAAGCAGTAGAGCGCTGCCAGGGCAGACGCACTCCAAACAACCCTCTCAATATTGTGTTCATGCCAGGCCACTGTCCGTTAATCACACCATGAGCTGCTTTACTAAAAACATGAGCTACGGACAGACGGCAGGAGGGAGGAAGCAGTGTTTCCTACTCCTGAAATCATCTGTGTTTTACGTGGCACTCAGTAGATCTAGCATACATCCAGATGCCCAGATGCATAAATTAACTACTTCATTTTCGTGTAACGGTCGTGCTTTTGGCTCGCTTGCGTTTTGTGACCCGGAGCTGACAGCTGCCAGGGCGCCTGAAAAGGACAACACTTCGGAAGGGAAAATCTGCAGGGATGAGCTAGATAGAAGGGGTGAATGAGGGAGGGCAGGGGGGAGTTTCTGCTCCTCTGGGACCATTAGATCATCAATCATGCCTGGCTCATCATCTCTAAATGCACCATTCTCTCGTGTTACTCTGTGTGTGTGTGTGTGTGTGTTCTGTCACTGTCCAGTTACTGCTGGCTAAATGACTGTCAAATCACTGCTTAAGCATGCAGGCCAACGCTCCAGCAGATGACCCGGTCCCCTGACGTGTCGATTTAAGAGTTCTCTCTCCGCCAGAGTTCTGCATCCAGGTGAACATTAGCCTGCGCTCTAACATTCGGGGGACAGGTGATATGAGCATGATGGACAGGACGAGGCATTGTGGGATGGCGGGGCACGGATTGGGCTGTCAGACGCGAGGCCTGCGGCCGCGGCTGCCCAGGATCCAGAGTCTGGCTGCTGGCCAAGGTCAGCATTCGGGGACTGGAGCCTGTTCACAGCCCACTAATCATACACACATGAGGGGGGTGAAGGAGAGAGAGAGAGAGCAAGCGAAAGAGAGAGAGAGAGAGCGAGCGAAAGAGAGAGAGAGAGAGAGAGAGAGAGAGAAAGTGTATGAGAGGGAGAGAGAGAGAGAGAGAAAGTGAGAGAGAGAACACACAGTGGAAATTCATCTTTTTTCGAGTGGTTAAAAAATAGCAGACTGAGAACCACAGAAACAAGGCACAAATGATCTCAGAGAGGTTAGAGGGACACATTTTCCATGCTCAAGTAAAAATTAATGAATAAACGACCATTTTCGCTATATTCGTTTATCTGATAAGAGATTAGAGATTCTGGTAAACCTCTACACAAGTGCTGTGACACGTGAAGATGCTGATAAGATTTAAACGCGCCGTATACACTGCAGGGGAATTCTCTGCCTGCTATTGAGCGGCTGTGGTTGATCTCTCTGATAGCACTCCATGAACAAACCACAAGAGGATAACGGCTGCTGTACAGGACGGTTCTTCCGTTTTTTTTTTATTCTTGTTTTCTATCAGGTGGAGAGGTTTGTGAAAGTGCACATGTGATAGACACAGACATTTACACTATGGAAATGGGTGATGAAGGCTATTTGTAACAAAGTGTAAGATATCTATTATTGTTTATAGACACAGAAAATGGCTGACGATGGTCACAGGGGATCGTCGGGTGTAAATACAACGTTCAAACGGCAGACGGACTGTTTGTGTGGACACGGTGGCTAATAGGTGGGTGGATGGAAAGATATGAGCGGGATTTAACTAGAGGTGAGGATTAAGGGAATCTCCCCGTTCGTTCTCTCTGCTCAGTGCTCAGACTGGGCTGGATGTGCGCTGGACAGGCTGGAAAGCATGCCGTGTATGACAGGTATGCAGCTTTTCTTTTACTCCTCGCATGCCACGCTGCTGTCTGGCACACACAAGGGGCTTTCCGGGAGAGACGTGGCCATTTGTGCTGTGTGCACTGTTTGGGAAATGCTATTGATTATTCCAGGGCACACTCTCTGGCAATGATAAATGGTTATATAGCACACACGGCATACAGTATTACACATCAGTGCTGACACAGTGATCACACGTGCATGTGTTGTGTGTGTGAGTGTGTGGTATGAAGGAGTGGAACAGGTGTCTGCTCACGGATGCCCGCCCCTCGCCATGTCAGTATCGCTGATTTATATGCACCTAGAGCAAAGATATCTCAAGCATCTCCGACTTATAATTCAAATCAAGCCGGCGCCGGAGCCATAGCCTGTAGATGTGCATTGGGGAAGGGCACTGAAAAAATAAACAAGGTAACGTGGCATGGGAGCCTCTGACATTTGACTGATCTCTGATGGGAAGTGACAGGAGAGTGACATTAAATGAAATTCATACAGGGCACCCAGAACAAACCAATGTGTACAAGACAAACAAACAAATCGAGAAACAGAGAGATCTTCACACTCTGTTACAGATGCGTGCATGCCTCTGTGTGTGTGTGTGTGTGTGTGTGTGTGAAATGAAATAAGGCACAAGCCTTGGCTGACTCTATTTGCATGCATGGAAATCTCAGCTTATCACAGATCTGAAATGCATCCATGATTCCATTCCAATTACACACAGCTATATTTCCAAGCCTTGGAAACGCAACCATTCGTTATTTAGAGATTCCATATCGAGCACCACCAATAATATCAATCATTATCATTTAAAGTGGTCTGCTGCATTTGCATTTTTATTTAGAAATGCCATGACGATAACGCACGGGGGGACGGTAGTAGTAGTAAAGGTACGGTATGCATTTATTTATTTATATACTTGATAAATATTTGATATGTAATCATTTTAAAGATGAAACCTTATATTTTGGCATCTAGAATTTTTATTTCTTTCTGAAAATCTGAACATTGCACCGGTTTCATTATTTTAGGTGCTGGGCTCTAGAAGAGAAAGAAGGGCCAGTGTTGTGCTCGACAACGTTAGCTCGAGAAACACAACAAGAGAGTCAGATTGAAAGAAAGAAGGAAAGAAAGAAAAAGAATGTGTGAGAGATCTTTCTTACCCTGGAGGACTCGTCATAGGAAGGGCTGGACTGGCCACCTGCGGCCCAAGACGCCTCGGTTGTCCTCTCGTCTATACCTGTCAACAGAGCAGATACACATCTCTATCATCCTGCGACGCTCTACAAACAAGCTTTATACAGATAACAAGAAAGTATTAACGTATAACAAATCCGAACGTGAGCATTCACTACCTAGGAAAGAGAAGAAAAAAGAAAATCACTGTTCACCTAAAGCACACCTTTCTCCTGAAAAAGAACAGAAACAAACAGTGCAGTCTACTGTCTCATCCATTGTACTTTCATTCAAACCCTGGCTTTACAAATCACAGAATGTCATTTATTTTGCTTTACATAAATCACGCTCAGATACGTGTTGCTCCCCGGCACGCGCTGGCGTTCGTATGCGAGCAACTGGGCCGCTCTGATTTGGCAGTGATGTATAACTCAACCTCATCAAAACAGCTGAGCACTGAAACCTGATGAAGCTCATATTTTATGCAGCCTTGCGGCTCTCAAAGACACACACACACGATAAATAAATAAATAAATAAATAAATAAAACTTGACAATTGAATAGATTCAACATCTGGTATGTGATGAACAAATACAATATCTAGTTCTCACCAAATTGCATTTTATGAAGGCTGTTGGGTAAAGATATATGAATCTTTGTGTCTTTGTGCTGTTTGAGCCAATATTGTTTTGCAGGTAACAACATTCCATTTCACAGTCACGGTGTACGAGCCACAAAATTGCGGCAGAAAAACATCAATATTGCCCCCAAGTTATTGATAATCCATCTCGCCAGAACATGATATTTGTCATTCGATTTCACTCGGTTATAACATACAAAACATATCGAAGTGAAGTAAACCAATTGCGAAGAGCCTGGTACAGCTTACGAAACAGAACGATGCTGAACAGAGATGAGAAATAACACGACGGGAACACAACTCTGATGTGCGCGAGGGTTAACAATGTGCTAAAACCTTACTGGCCTGTACTGCATGGCTGGACTGGCCACATACTAAATAGCAACTATGAGCTAGGAATTTGCATAGGGAGAACAAACAACAGAGCGAGAACACAAGAGGGAGGGAGAGAGCAAGTGTGCAAAAGGGAGAGAGAGAGAGAGAGAGAGAGAGAGAAAGAGAGAGAGAGAGAGAGAGAAAGAGAAAGAGATAGAAAGCTTTTCTGCTGTTTTTTTTTCCCTGAAGGCCTATAGCACACAATCGGAGTGTGTGGGCAAAGACTGATCTCATGCCAAAGACAATCTACAGGCCAAGCTGTCTGTGTGGCACTCCAGCAAAGAAGACGCTGGCCTTCACAACCCTGAATAAAGGCAAGCATTTTCTCTTTTGCCACTGAGGGAATGAGACATTTGACAAATCGATGCTTTACATCAATAGTATGAAGGAGAAGGGGGTGGGGGTGGGGACGATTAGCATTATGAAGGTATGATGTTACAGAGACAAGGAAGTGCTAATGTGTGTGCTTGGGCCATGAGCTGGGGTCTTAAGTAGAACCGAGATACGAAACAAGCTAGGATATGAAAACAAACCTTGGTTTGAAAACAGAAATTGGGTTGGGTCACTCCTTCGCTTCCACTCAGTCAGATTTGGAATGTGTCAAAAGAAAAGGACATGTGTTCTGTATTTACAGCAGAGGAAATGACCTCACAGGGAAGTCCTTCTCAGAGGAGCGCAGAGGAATTTGGGCCACATGACTTTACAGCACTTTTATTCCTGTTAAAAGTATTAAACAAACATCTGTTACATAGATTTCAAACCAACAACTCTTCTTTTTTTAAGCAGCTTTGGCTGAAACATAGCGAACGAGAGAAAGAGAGAGAGAAAGAGAGTCAGCAGCAAGACAGAGAGAGAATGCATAAGAGAGCAAGAGAGAGAATGAGAGAGAGAATAAGAGAGAGAGAGAGAGAGAGAGAGAGAGAGAAAGGTAGCAAGAAAGAGAGAGAGTGCATGGGAGAGTAAGAGAGAGAGAGAGAGAGAGAGAGAAAGGTAGCAAGAAAGAGAGAGAGTGCATGGGAGAGTAAGAGAGAGAGAGAGAGAGAGAGAGAGAGAGAGAAAGAAAGAGACAGCAAGAAAGAGAGAGGGGGGCAGCAAGAAAGAGAGAGAGTGCATGGGAGAGTGTGTGTGTGTGTGTGTGTGTGTGTGTGTGTGAGAGAGAGACAGAAAGAAAGAGAGAGAACGCATGGGAGAGTGAGAGAGAGAGAACAAGAGAGGCAGCAAGAAAGAGAGAAAGTGCGAGAGAGAGAGAGAGAGACAGAGAAGCAACAAGGGAGAGAAAGAGAGAGAGAAGCAACAAGAGAAAATGAGAGAGAACAAGAGAGGCAGCAAGAAAGAGAGAAAGTGCAAGAGAGAGAGAGAGAATGAGAGAGGCAACAAGAGACAGAGTGCATGAGAGCGACAGAGAGAGCGAGAGTGAGAGAGAGAGTGAGAAAGAAAACTCCCCCTTTCCGTGGTTTGTTCTATTATGAGTCAGCCGCTCGATTTATCCATCTGCCAAATCACAGAGCGCCAGTCACGAGGCTCCAGTCACCAAGGTCAGGCACTGAAAGACGATTTTTAAGCTAGTCATTTAAAAGCGCTGGAACACCTGAACAGTGGGTTAAGTACTCCAGCCTCTACCTGGCCTGCACACACTTTCTGTGGCCATGAATCAGTTTTATAGCTGCACTCATGTTAACAATGGCGTGTAACAGATTTGTAGCACAGGCCTCCCCGTGAAAGCCTCGTGGCACGCGGGCATGTCACAGCGCTATGACGTCGCTACAGCTCCGCGTCGGCAGTGTGAGAGGGACACATGTTCCACGCCTCTACCTGCTGATGGTCCTGATTCTGTGCCCAGTGCTCACACGTGGTTCGGTGCCAATCCTTAGGCCATTTTTACACACTGATCCAACATCACTGGACAGGTAACGACATCCAATTCCTCAAAAAACCTTCGATATTTTCAAGTTATCGATCATCTATCGATCATCCTTCGGCTGTTCGGCAGCACGCACTCCTCTCCTGCCTCACGCCGGCATCTAATGTGTATCGTGTAGCTCATCTTTATAATTATTTCAAAGGCGTAATTTTTTCATGCTTAATTATGAAAATTAGCTCCAAAATAAATGCAAATTATGCATGCCTAAGCGCTTCTACCTAACTGCCGCGGATTTTGTGCTCTCGCCCGGTGCCAAAGAGGCTTCATTTACATGCAGTGTCTGTTGAGAGCAGGATTTAAATATGGATTTAACTTGGCACACTGCTGCCTTGTGAGCAAATCTTTGTCTTTCTTATTTCAGTGGCTAGGAGGCATGACAGATTCTTATTCAGAATTTTCCTTCGCTGTTGAATTTTACATCAAATTTCTGTTTTGTTTTTTTTTCATTAATTATGACAGGGTGTAAGGGTAGCTTTATTTATAAAATTTTAGCCTAAAGGTGGGTTGATGTGTTAAAGCACAGCACAAACATTTTAAACCAAGGCCTCACGATATAATACAAAGCAACTGCGTGGAGAAAATCTGAAATTAAACCTGTATAAATGTCAATATTCAAAAGCGCATTTATTCAGCCGGCTGACCCTTTATCTATCTCAGACAGATAGATAAAGGGTCGGTAATGGACTGAACACACGTATAGAAGTGAAAACTTTTTATTATTATTATTATTATTATTATTATTATTTAGCTCAGACACTCTATTAATGGTCCAAATCACAGCCAACATACTGTAAGGAAGAAACGTGTAATATCCTCACCGTTTCACACCAAAATACTCTTGCATGAGAACACAACCTTGACTGGAAGGCAAATATTTCTCTTGGCAGAGATCGGCTCTCTTCTGGGGTTTAATCGGCAAACAGGTGTCCGTGTCCCTTCACACAGACGTACAGTGTAGAGAAAAGGAAAAAGGAAAAAAAACAGCAACGGAGCAATTACTCACAGAAGTGAGTAGCTCGGTTATGTGCTCTGGCACTCTAAAAAAGCAACACAGTCAGAGCTCTGATTGACCGCTGCCGGCCACCGCGGTGAAAACGTGCACGCCAGACGTGACATCACTGAAGGTTTGAGACATTTCTTGGGAACTGCTGCTTTCCAAATTGCCATGGAGTCAGAGTGTTGCACTGGCAGGACAGACGGACATCGCTCGCGGGATCCGCAGTGGAGATGCAATCGATACGGACCCACAGCGGAGAGAAGAAATGATGCGGCCTCTGGCTGAAGGAGCATTACCTGTTCTTTCCTTTGGTTCTGACTCATTTGAAGGAAGGATACGGAATAAAGCCCGCGGGTTTGATCCAACGTTTGGGTCGTAAAGCGACTGCATTAATATTTCCCTGTAAAAATTAGCTGCTGCTGCTATATATATAAAGGAACAAACAAATATAGTGCTCTAGAACATCCTGTAATAATCTGTTAAAAACAGCCCATGGAGAAAGAAGAGAAAACTGAAACTAATCATGATCGTCTAAACATCTAGTTTACACTGATTAAAAATCCCCAGATCTAGAAGAACTGTATGCATGAATGATTAAAGCTCTTCTGGATGCCAGATAGAGGATGGTACTGTGACTGGTTCCACTTAGAGGACATCATGACGGTTTTGTGACTCTCGAGCCTCCATCACGGAACAGCTGATAACGTCAACAAGACAGGCTTCATGTCATAAGCAGAATGAATCTCCCGGTTACACACTTTAGCATATACTGCAGCATATAGTACACAATACACAGGTTTCTAATGTCATTCAGATGAGCATGAGCTTCCCTTTTGAGTCTGGTTCCTCTAAAGGTTTCTTCCTTATAGCACCTCATGGAGATTCTCCTCACCACCTTCAATCTTTGGCTTGCTCCTTAGGGATAAATTTATACATTTAAAACTTGCCCTTTGCTAATCTAGCCGTATTCATACTCATAATCGATTCGATTCAATTCAATTTTATTTGTAAAGCACTTTTAAACAATGGACATTGTCTCAAAGCAGCTTAAGAGAAATGTAAAAATCTGGAACAGAAATGGCACAACGAGCAAATCTTAGGCAATGGTGGCAAAAAAGATGACCTGAGGAAGAAACCTTAAGGAACCAGACTCAAAAAGGAACCTCATCCTCATCCTCCAGAGAGTGTGATTATAAATAATGTCCTTTCTACAACTGCCAAATATTTCCCAACAGTCACAATATTCTGTTCATCACGAACATTAGATAAGCCATCTAACTAAGACAGCATGCGTGTTCTGCGGCGTAGCATCATTCTCTAATACTTGACATGTTAAGTGTGAGACATCACAAACTGAGACAAAATAAATGGTTTGACATTCAGGTTAAAATATCATGAAATCTAATAAAAAAAAAAATAAAAAAAGCCATCACGTGCAAAAATAAACACACACGCAATCATGCACAGGGATTACAGTAATCTAAAACATTGTATGTGTGTGTGTGTGTGTGTGTGTGTAAAGGGGAGCAGTGGAGCAGTGAAGTGTGTCATATAAAAAAAAAAAAAGAAAAAAGTAGAGAGTGTGAAGTGTAGGATGCTGGTAGGGGCTTGATGAAGTGCGCTGGTGGTGGCAGGGGAGTTTGTCATGACTATAGCATCGTCTTCATTAGGACAGCCTCCTGCTTTCCAAACTGCAGACTGCCACCCAGCGCTGTCTGTCACTCTCACACACACACACACACACACGACTCCTCCGTGGGATACACACCTTTCCTCTCGCACACATATCAAACACACACACACAAACAAAAGCTCTCGCTCATATCAAATGTAATCCCATCGCTAGTTAAGGATGTAGGGAAATATTCATAAACGTGTGTGTGAGGATGACTCACAAAAAAACACACACACTCACACACACACACACACACACATCTGAAAGCAGAGTCATTTTCCTATGCAAAAAAACGAACTATTCTGAGCAGCCCACTTCCAGGAACGTTTCTGATCTTTAAAAAAAAAAAAACAAAAAAAACCAGAAATATGTGTGACCACGCTGACCGGTGATTAGCCCGGTATCGGTAACTTTATGAAGCGTCTGTTAGAGATTAATGAAATATCGTGACTATGAGTACAGTTAGCAGTGATCAGTGTGATTTCTATAAATCATAGCACACCTATGAATTGTCATATCTTCCAGAACTCCACACACACACACACACACACCACACACACTCATGCATGCATACACGCAAAACACATACCAGAAACCAGTAAACAGTGACTCAGTAAGTATTGCTCTTAATCAGTGGTTCTCAGACATGTTGCATGACTCTCACAACTGAAAGAAATTCCATGGTGCACTGAGCACCGGGTTTGATTATTATTAATATCACTTTTCCATTAGAACACGAGACTCGTTATTTAAATCTATACAGTAATATTCTGGCTATTTTAATAGATGCCACTCTTTTATTTCTAAACTTTCCACAGATTGAACACTTAACGATGATATGAATCATAAACTGACTCAGTTTTTTTTTTTTGAGTTATTGAGGTTTAGATTAAACCCATTCACTTAAACTCTTCCGAAAGGTCAGTAATTACAAGATCTCACAAATGAATATGACTTTATATAGAGGTGAACTGTGATTTTCACAACTTTGGGGGGGGAGTCCAACAAAATAATAACAATAATAATAATAATAATAATAAACATTATTATTATTATTATTATTGTTGTTGTTGTTATAATTATAATTATTTTAATTATTATATTAATGAAAATTAAAAACAATAATAATAATAATAATAATAATAATATTTATTATTATTATTATTGTTATTATTATTATATACACAGATAAATAGATAGATAGAAAGACAGACAGCCAGATAGACTGATAGACAAATTGCTCTGATGTTCAGATAGATAGATAGATAGATAGATAGATAGATAGATAGATAGATAGATAGATAGATAGATAGATAGACAGACAAGCAGACAGACAAAGAGTGCTTGGGGGTTCCAGACTCCACTTAGAAATTTAGAAAGCATTAAACCATTGTTTTTTGTAATCGCGTAATTGTGATTATTTAACACAAACATCTGAATTCAACAAAAAAATGAATTATTCATTCCTTACAGCTTCTCCATTTGCATTTTGTAAGATTTCCTCAAGAGAACTTTACTGTTTTGGATAATCTGACTCATGAGGCACAGACAGATTTAGCAAATATAGAAATAAGCCCTTAAAATAAAACCCTGTGCTGTATAAACAATAATTTTCACATGCATACACTGAGAGACAGAGAGAGAGAGAGAGAGAGACAGAGAGAGAGAGAGAGAGAGAGAGAGAGAGAGAGAGAGAGAGAGACTCCACAAAGCTACTCTGTCACCTCATTTTACCCAGCATTCCTGCTGAGCATGCACCACATGACCCTTTAAATTCCTGTCAATAACGAGCCCTAAAGCAACTAATGCAGTGTCTTTGAAATAAAAATGGCAGAGGTTTTAAAAAGTTTCTTTACCTCTCTCTACCCTTCCCTCACTCTTTTTGGAGCCTTTAAGGGGTCCTGGCAGAGGAGTTCTGCTGGATTTGTCTGGCCATGCCCAGTTCAGACGCATTAATCCAAACTCTCATTCCCCGCGATTTCCACACTTCCTTCCTGTGCTGTGCCCGCGCCATATGTTCACAATCGCTTATGGGGGAAAGGTGCCTCTTCCTCCAACCTTGAGCTCCATCAGAGGAATGGCGGCACATGAGCCAAATGGATGAGAAATTTATCTGCCTCGTAAAAAGGCTGTGGGCTCGGCAGAATATATACAAGTGATTTTGCCTCGCTCAAACGCATAATTAAATTCAGCACAGCCAGGAATACAGTGTCAAATGAAGTGCTGCCATTTCATATCTGATCACAAATGGAAAACTCTGCTGTCTAGAAGCAGGAGCACAACACACTGAGAGGCTCGACTAAATCAATGCATCCGGTTATTTCATCATGCAAATAACTAAAGACGCGTCTTCTTATGCCTGCGACGCGCGCACATCGTTTTGTTCATCCAGCACACCGAACACAAAAGGATTACGCTATCACACCCCTGGGTGCTTGCAATCAAGACGGCGTTTATTGCATCAGGAGGATTTATTTTTATTGAGCTGCTCATTAGTGGGGTTTAATCAGAGCTGCGTCTTTATGACTGCTCCAACGCTGGTATCACATCGCTCATCAGCCGGCCCGAGCGCAACCACAAACAAATGCGTTCGCTCCGAGAGCTCTCCATCTCCTCCCCTGACATCCAGACAAGGCAGTGCATATCAATGGATTTTATACAAATATGTAAGTGCATGCGTGTCTATTTATGCATTTACATAACCCGGCAAAACACAGCACAGCACAGTCGAGCCTGCCAATGCACATGCACACTTTCTAATTCACAAACGTGCGCCGCTGCATCTCTAATGCAGAGTGGCGACAATAATAAAAACACCAGAGTACATAAACCCCTCCGAGTCTTTCCATGAAGACTAGATGAGCCAACATGGAAGGCGGCCCGGACGTCATCGTCCTCTGCCTCCCACTGCACTGCATGCTGGATCAGTTGAATGTCCTGATGGGGTTGGCAGGCAGCAGTGCCAAGTGGGCATCAGAGGCTCTGCCCTGTCCGTTCCTCTTGAACATGACCACCCATCACTGCCAACCTTTCTTTATGTCACCCTCGCGTCAAGGGAACTTGTGTAAAGAAAAGCGGTTTGCAGCCAAACGTATTAAGTATTTCAAAAAATAAATAAATAAATAAATTAAAGGGGGGAAAAAAAAGAAAGAAAATGACAGGCCAATATTAATGATGCAATGAACTGACTGATAGCCAATCGGAGCTTATGACCACTACCCTCAGAGATCCCATCTGTCACATGGAGAGAGGAGCCAAGATGACACACACTGAATAACACACGCTAGCTTTATATCGATTAACTCTCTCTGGCCCTGAGCTCTGGAGAACACACAGAGGCCTTAGTGCTTAGTGTCTTAAGTACTGCCAAGAACATTTTTCTTGTATTCCTAAGAGAAACACATTCTACCAGTTTCAGTCGTGCGCTGCGTGTATCATCATTAGCCAAGCTGAAGCTTGAGACCTGGATCAGGTTTATCACCATTTTTTTTAAGCTATTTGTACGTGTCAGATATTCCTGATGAGGAAATACACAGCGTAAAGACGAAATCAAAGAACAAAAATATTCTTTACAACACAGAGTAATAAAGAAAGAAATAATGACTGATTCGTATGCACGGGTTTGTAATACATAACCCGTCATTTAAAAAAATAAATAAATCTCCTTGCGAAAAGAATTACAATCATAACAAACAGACACGAGGCTGCATAAAAGTTGAACGATTCTGAAAGGCTTTAACCAGACCCCATCGTCTTTAATTTATTACTTTAAATCCTTCAAAAGACAAATTAAAACCAGGAACAAATCAGTGCTACACTCTAATCCTCAAGTCTTTTTCAAGAGAAGAGATTTGAACTTCAATTTGATTGGTATTTTGTGCTACTGCGGAGAGGAGCAGGGGGGAAAATTGTTTTCTGAACCTACAAATACCAGACCAAGTTAAGTGCAAATGCATTGCAGGGAAAATCTATACATAGGTGAGGCTGAGTCGGCCACTGCTGCGGATTAGCGCTCGCACTACAATGCCTTCTCCTCATCAGCATTTTCTGTATCTAAAATGGAAATCCTGATAAAAGTATCAGGCTTCGGGTCACGCTCTGCACCGCACTCAGGCGGTCTTGTGGCCCCAGGAGCAGTGCTTACTGGCTTAACTGAGTGTTTGTGTGTGTGTGTGTGTGTGCGAGTGAACAGGAGTGTGTGAGAGACACCATCACTTCTAGCATGTTCTTTAACCATGACAAACTGTGCTTATTGCCTGAGTGCGAGTCCGCACGGCATGCCATCTCACTCTGGGCCTCTTCAGCACCTGCGCGGCCAGGCTGAGGTCTTATCGCTCCACAGCGGGGAAACTTTTTCCAGCGAGGAAACACAAACAGGCAAGCTGGCAGAGAGGCTCGCTTAATAAACTCAGATGATGAGAGGTAGCCTCAGAGTGCCAGCAAACCTCCCACAAACACCAAACATGGCTCCGACACAAAGGCCACCAGGCCAATGCACTCGCTAACCACAACATGCAGCCCACGATAGCGGTGCACCCTGATGTACACAACACAACGCTCAGTATTACACACAGGGGTGGGCAAATCATATGTTTACTAACCCAGTGGGCAAGTAAATACTCCGGTAGATACTTAGCAAGTTAAATGCGTTCATACAGAAGACGGGAGACATCATCATCGTCTTCTGCTCATCAGATCTGTGCTCTGATAAACAGTCAGAGGTGATGTTTGGTTTATTCCATATGTCTCGTTAGTGTCTTTATTTTCTCTCGATAACTGCAAGGTGGCTGTCACTAACCTGACAAATTTAGACCTGAGAGTTTGGACAGTGTTTCCACATACCTGCGTGTCCCTGAAAAGGTCTGAAAAGATCATAGTCATCTGTGATGCTAACCAACCCACCTACTAGTGAATCATTTTAGCACCTCAGCCATAGCATGGTTACAAACTCTTGCTTTGTGACAATAAGGAGTAGGCCTTTTCTTTTTCTGGTTGTTGAACCTATTTGTCTGTAGAAAAAAAAAATAAATATGAAAATTGCTTGTCAACTGAAAATGTACTGAGTCAAAGAATATTACTAGGAATAATGATTTGAATATTGAAACAACAAACACTTTCGAAATGACTCGATGTAAAAGACATAAAGAAACTCTCGGTAATGATGTGAAGGACAAAGCTGAGCAGGATAATCTGCCCCATGTCCCCTTTGGTCTTTCTGTGTGAAGCCCAACACCCACTCCAAGACTGACAGAAAAGGGACCTTATTTTTCCTTTTATCTCTCCTCTTACTCCTAATCGAACGCTGACTGGTAGCCATGCCTGAGCGTGAGGGACTGCATGTTTTACGGTCATTAGAGGCAGGCAACCCTCTCCGTCCCAGTTACTCCGAACTGAAATCCAGTACTTACACCTGAACAAGCCGGCGTTGCTCTCTTGTTCTACATCTTATTTAATGTTGAGTTGTGTGTATCCCTCGGTGTGTGAGGTTACAGAGGGCAGAATATCTTCATTTCCCAGGAGAGAATTTGTGTGAAGCATACACTCCCTGCGCTGACCCCGAGACCTCATTCAGGATGGCTACATGTCATCTAAAGTAGACAAACAGAAATCTTCACTGATCTGACTCACATTAGCATCAGAGATGGGAATAACCTCTGCTCCGAGGACTACCGCTAGCCGGCAAGATGTTACGTATGCGTCTGACAAACATTTCAGAGCCCGTTCTCGAGCATAGTACTCTCAAATTCAATTCTGAGCTATGATTTAAGCTCAGAGGAGCTTAATCTTGTTTCCACATACAGAGGGACTTATGGGTCAGACATGTAATGAAATTGGAATGCGGTGGATGGTCCATCTCTCGTAAAGTGAAATGATCTGGCCTCGGTACATCACTGTGCCTCAGACTGGGATTATCGAGTCAAATGGCTTTTCAAACTTGTTTAGAAAAGTCACAATTGCGCTAAAACTAAAGGCGGCCGCCGCTGTTCGCGGACACGCGTCGCGCTGACTCGAACACTTTTTTCTAAACTCAGGTCTTAATTCGAAATGGCCCGTAAATAGTCCATTATATTAGTTAATGTAAAAGGAGGCTCACATCTGCTGGGAAGTGGAAGGGTGTCATTAAAAATGTGCTGCCGAGGCTCACATCATCAGTGTAGCTACAGCTCCGATTATCATATGTCCCGAGGCAGCGAGCGCGTGGATACAAAACATGGATCCAGAGCTTTAAGAGAGCGGAGCAGAGGAGGAAACTGGTATCTTCATCTGCCTTGGTTTCAGCTTCCCCTCCCCCAAAGGAAACTGCTCTGATGCTTCATCAAGCGTGACAAACTTAAACGCTGTTATGCTCGTATTATTACTCAGCCATACACACCAATTTAGTCCCTGATGGTGAAGACGTAACACTTAACACTCCACCTATTACCGTTTTAAGAGTAAACAGTTACCACCATACAAACATGATCGATCGGTCTAAATAATCAAAGCCGTCTTATACGACTCCCTTTCCTTAACGCAGCCTACTAGGCGGTATCAAAAGACTCATCTCGCACTCTCTGTGCTCCGATCCTCTTTAAAAGCGCAGCGTTTGCTCTGAATGGAGCTTTTTCTCCGCGGCGGCACACCTGAACATCCTCCTGTCTCTGTGCTCCAGATTTCTGTGATTGCTTCAGAGGTGTCGAGGGAACAGATGAGAAAGTTGACAGCTACTCTGGAAGCGCAGCTGAACCCCCCCCCCACACACACACGTATTCATGCATCGCCGGCGGTGAAGAACTTCTGACAGTGTGTGATTAGGAAACCGAAACATCCAAACGAATCGGTATTAAAACGGAGCGCGGTTGTCGGGGAAGTGTCCAGATTTTTACAGTCTTTGTTGGAAACGTGGAAGATGATGCGCGAGCCGGGCCAAATAACCCGACATCAAAGCACATCGATCGCTATGGCAACAGAAAGAGCCTCATAATCGAGTCAGCTGGCGACCTGCGATGCAGAAATGAGCGTCGGAATAAAGAACTCTGGCGCGAGCGTGGCCGAGACGGCTCATCAGAGGAAGCCGTAAATCAGACACAAATCGCACGTATCGCAGAGGAGGCTGCAGGTTAACTAGAAAAATAAACCCATGTCTCAGAGAGGTCACGACTCCTCTGTGGTTGGGAGGACTCTCGTAAACCCTTTAACCTGGACGCTTTCCAACCGAGCCGTAACTCAACATGGTGCCAGGTCTTTTCCCCGCAATACTAAAATAACTTCTGAACTTCTGTAGAATTCTTAACTAAAATTACCCACAACACCCCACATCAAGTTTCCAAAGTACTGTTACACAAACTTTAATAGAAAAAAAAAAATTTTTTTTTGAGATGTGAAAGCAGACAAATGTAGAAACTAACTCAGGGTGTCTCGAGAGACGATGGCTTCCGGAGCACTTAAAAAAAAGAAAAAAAAAAGAAAAAAAAAATGAAAAGAAAAACGTATCAGGGTGGTTTTAACAGAAACTGCAGAAGACGCAAGTCTTGGATGCTGGAAATCTTTGAAATAATAATCCTTTCTGTTCTGCAATACTCCATTCCAAAATAAATGTGTGATTAAATGAGAGACTTAGGCATTGTTTAAAATCAGAAAAATTAAAGGAAAAAAAAAAAAAAAGGCGTGAATCCTCTGACAAGGCTTTGACGATAAGCTTTAAGTAGAGTTTTGTCACCTTTTATATCTCTGCACAGCAAAGCAGTTTTAATTTTTATGTGAGAAATTATCTGAAAACTTCAAGCCATTCACTTTTATGGGGGTTCTGAAACGGCTGCAACAAAGGAGGAGGATGCTGGGGCTGAATAAAATCGGGCGAATACTAATCATTTCTGATTCTTTCCAATTCCCTCATTAATTATTAATCAGGAGATGACAGTGTTTTCTAATCCAGAGACGGAGCGCCGGTCTGAACACGGATGAAGCCGTTCTCGCTTTTTTTTTTACAGGAAATGTCAAAAAATGGTTGATTTATAGTGTGGTGTGTGTGGTGTGTGTGTGTGTGTGGGGTCATAAAACAGCACTGATGTTCATGAATGAAGGTTATGTCTGTAGCGTTCACACTATAATAACATCACCTACTGCTCTGAATCAGTACAATGTAGTGGAAGAAAAGTTTCAATTAAAGAAAGATAATTATTTACTATTGTCTTCGGAGGGGAAAATACATAAAATGTTTTTTTCTTTTAAAAATCATATAACAATTATTTATTACGCCAATAAACATTTTCTCGATATACAAAATGCAGCAATATTTTGTTTTGCTAAACCGGTTACTATATTACCACCACTTGCACTACTAAGTCATTTCACGACGAAAGAAAGTAGTAACAATTTCATTTTAACGTCCAGTAATGAAGCATATAGCTGCAGGTGCTATAAAAGTCCACTATCGATCACCACAGCGTTTCCAAAAATAACTGACCGTACTATTACCCGGCTTTCCCACTTCACTCCTGGACATTTATCTTAACACAACAGCGTCATACACGATACCCAGGACGTGTGGACTAACCGCCATGAAGCGGACACACAAGAGATCTTTCTGTTGTTCTGTAGGTAAGACATGCCACACTGACCTGCAGATGAGCCCGAGGTCACCCAGATCACACGACTCTCACAGCCTGCCGTTCACGGCGGTGAAAAGCAAAGCATTAAAGTAGAAAAATTTCCTTTCGGCTGAACAGGAAAAGCCTTTCATGAACAAACTCTCAACATACTGCATGCATTTTCATGAAGGGGGTAATCCCAAAGCAGCTCACAAAACAGTCATGTGCTGTCAATCAAAAATAAATAAATAAATAAATAGAAACGTCTCTCTTTTACTTGTCAGACTCTGCAGACAACGACGACAAAACAGTTTTGCTTAAAGTGTCCTAGTTTATAAATCAGACGCTGCATCCTCATTGCTGTTTGGGTCATAAGCGTGGTAGATTAGAATTAGTGAGAGTACAGACGTTTGACAGAATCAGATTTTGCTAGTCACATCAAAAACTGCTTCGGAAAAGAATATTGCTTGCGACAGCAGCAGCGAGTCACAGAAACGGACCCATTTTAATAACGCTATGATCAGAGCAACAAATAAAACACCAACAAGCTTTCTGAAATATTCTCACACCACAGAACAACAAGCAAAAGCAATCAACTGCTAACATTTTGACTTTTAAAGGCACACCATCAGTGTTCACTAAAGATGGCATGTGAGCTCAAACACAATATACTCAGAGAACAGAAAGCGTTAAGTCTTTGTCACATATACATTACTGCACAGTGAAATTCTTTCTTTGCATATCAAATCCTCAGGGGTTGGGGTCAGAGTGCAGGGTCAGCCATGATGCAGGACCCCTGAAGCAGAGTGGGTTAAGGGCCTTGCTCAAGGGCCAAATGATGACAGCTTGGTAGTGTGGGGTTTGAACCCTGATCTTCTGGTCAATGACCCAAACCCTTAACCACTTGAGCTACCACCCCCCTGACTGTTCAATTACAGCAAAAATGCTTATTATTTAAAAGAATAATGCTGTAATATTTGATAGCCAAACCTGGACTTGAAGTAAACGTAGTCCAGTGGACAGAAACTTATCAGCCTACAGCAGGAAACGCTCAACCAGTGACCCAGGACTCTACCTTCATCATGCAGGACTGCCATTGAGGTCTGGGCAGATTTATTGGGATAAATTGGAAATAAATGTGCAGAGAACCATATTTTGGTCCCCTGGCAGGTGCTGTAATTTATCCAGAGCAGATTACACAGTTACAGTTGAAAGGCTGGACACACCTGTGTGGCCCTTAAAGACGTTTTGATCTTATGCTTAAGATTTGATGATAAATATAAATAGCTTCAAGCCTAAGAAAGATTTTTTTAACGGCTTTCCAAAAAGTGGTTTTCATTTAAGACTGAGGGAAAGCCGGCCAACGATTTCTCAGCGTGCGGGAACTTTAAGACCGCTAGAAAAAGAGTCCCATGCAGCTTCTGGTGAGCTGCTCAGAGGCGCCAAGGCTGAGCGTAACTTTGTCGGGTTTCATGCATTTTGATTTGCTTGGTCATTGTGCAATTCTCAGTGTGTCATCATGTACTCGAACGTCTGCACTATTATTCTTAAAATAAATGAAGAGTCGGTTTATCAGGAGGCGTTTGGACACTAGTGACTGATTCTGAAAGCTAGAATATTTGCATTGATTTAATTTTGGTGTCTGCTTGTTATTTATTTAGTTTTAATGCGAGGTCACAATTACAAACATTAAAGCCGACCGTTATGAAGTGAAATTACACCGTTATATGGCATCAGTAAACAAAATCAAGACAATCGCCAAAAATAACCAAGCTGTGGTTATGAACGAATTTGCTTATTCTGCCTGTTGAATATTATTTTGCTCTTCTTTTTTTATCCCCCTAGTAAAAATTATTAAATCGAGACAGGAAGTAAGACAGACTGTGGTACTTATAGTCTGGAAACATGATATTTATATGCAGATAAAATAAAAAATAAATAAAATAAAATAAAAAGCTGTTGTTCGTTATAATTAAAACATTGACTGAATTTTACGCTCTATTACAAATTCTTATACAGATCGGGTCTGAGTATTGGAGGAAGCGGAGAATTTCATTTTTAGTCAAATAATTCAGAATAAACACATTGCTACAGATGTTTTGGGAGAGACGACAGCACCAATAAAACTGCACAGAGGTCGAGAATCTGGTTGAAACAAACAAATAAAAACACAAGCAGTACAGCTAGCATTACAAAAAAAAATAACCAGAGCATTCAAAGGTGCTGCTAGTTTATGTCTTGCATGACTTGACAGATAAAGCGTAATTGAAAGCTTGTGTTTCACTGTACTATGAAAAGCATAAATAAAACTCACGAAGAAACGTATAAAATGTTTTACAGCGTCCAATTCGGACACTAAATAAGCCACTCTATATACGAATGTATTTACAACCCAGGTTCAATGTTAGTTCCAGGTGGAGCTTGAAATGTGTTCTACAGGCTGCGATGCCTTACACACACACACACACACACAAAAAAAAACCACAGCATGAACCTGCACTGGCTCCTCATTAACCTCGACTCACTAAAATCTGAAACACCTTCAGTGGCATCTGGAATCAATCAGGATTACCGACAGCAATCAAACCACACTGAAAGGCACCTCACAGCACCAGCACCTGAATGCGGAAAGCCAGACATTCTCTCATTAAAAAAATATATATATATATATCTCCAGAAAGGATGTACCTGATGCGGTGAACTGGCTGCTCCCTAGAGTCGTCGGCCTGTTTTTACCACTGCTCACCGGCGGTGAAAACATCTATACAGGAAGACAGACCAAAAAATAATAAACTATGAACTTTTGTTTTCTGATATCAAAATATCCCGGATGGTCTTAAATCATTAATATTATACACAAGCACAGCTGATACAGGACCTACGCCTATATCTACACCTCAGCTTAATATCTTGAGAAAGATATGTAGTGTACACCTGAAGACAGACCAAAAATAGTTTTCTGATATCACAATATCTTAAATCAGGACATAAAACATTATTATTATTATTATTATGTACAAGCACAGCTGATACAGGAACTACTCCTATAGCTACACCTAAGCTTTATATCTAGAGAAAGATTTGTAGTTTAGACCCGAGTCATTAAATTATAGGGCTGTATATAACACAATATAGGAGTTTAAGGGGGACAAAAATCTTTATTTTCCCACACTTAGAAAACTCTAAAGTTTTACTATGTATTTAAAGGTTACAACAGCAAAGGTTACTACATTTATATATACATACATATATATACACAAAAATGACCAGGTAAAGTACAGTATTTATTCATTTTTCTAAAAGTGTACCTTCAGATTTAGAAATAAACTGTCCAGCTGTGCATGTTTATATATAAACAAATATAAATCACTGTTTTATAGGGTGATGTGGTTCACCTTTAGTAATCAATAAAAAATAAAAATTATGAATCAAGCTCTAGTGTTTCCCTCTTCTTACACAATCTGATCACGTTCACTCACAGCCTGATAAAGCAAGCAGCATTACAGCATGAAATCAACCCATTATTTACATCCTAAAGCTCATAAATAAAATCTTACTGATAAAGCAGATTGATAAACTAAACCCCAGAGTGTCTCACCGCGCTAAAATCCAGCAGGTCACTCAGCTCCTTATCCGTCCCGATAGCGGCGATCCGCTGCTGAGGATTCATCCTTCTTCCGGTCCAACAACTCTAATACAGACAAACAATAAACACATAAACAAACAAACAAACAAACAAACATCAGTATACAGCTGCACTGCTTAGCCACCAGTCTAGCTAATACAAATGACACTTAAGGCATCTGAACAAATGACCAAAACACACACTCACGCGCACACTCTCTAACTTCTGACAGCTTTCGAAAAAAATAATCATTTGTTTGTTTTTGTTATCGCTCGTTTGTTGTTGTTTTCTTCTTCTTTTTATTTATTAAACAAAACCCCGCTAGCAAAAAATAATAATAAACATTAGCCACACTGTTTGAAGCTCACCAAGTACTCCAGCGTGTCTATGGTGGCGTATAGCCTGAGTGTCAATGATTTCTAATCCCGGTTACAATTCTGGAGGTAAAAAGGTGTCAGTTTCACTTAAACAAGCATGCTATCTTTATTTAATACCCCACACACTGACAGGGATTATGCAAATAACTGTTTGGGGGTTAAAAAAAAAAAAAAAAAAACCAAAATAATTTGCAAAGCAGTCTGGACTTAAAGACAGAAAATGCGAGAGGCTCGAATGGTTACAGCTCTCCTCTCCCTGTCACACAGACACACAGCATCAGTGTTACAATGGATTAAAAGCGAAAAGGCATGCAATGATACAAAGATACACTGACATGTCCCGTGCCATGGTAGTGAATGGCTACTTTAAAACACACATACAGCTGTTTAAAAGGTAAAAAAAAAAAAACCCTACAGCACAATATCCTGCGACTTCTTGTTACATGAAGGCAGAAGTGGCTTTAGTTTGCAAACGCGCCTGAGAGATCGCGAAATAAACAATATTTCGGCAGGCGGTATCGTGTAGAAATCAACACGGAATGACATAAAACAAGCACCGAAAGTCTACAGATTTCTATTCAACCTGAATAACAATGGGTAAGACTAGAAAATTTAGACATTAGTAAAGCAAATGCCGACCATTCAGTCCATAACAGCTCCAGTCTTTCTGTATCCCAACTTCTTTCAGCCAGTCCCAAACCTTTGCAAACTCGCTACAATAATTTTACCTTTTTCGCGTTAAAAATCCGACTAAGGGCGGTCGGTGTGGCAAAGGGATTGTAGCTGTCTTTAATTCGCGTCTGAAGGACAGCGAAGTCGATATCTTTGTAATTATATTTTTTAGCGAAATATCCACTCTGGTTAAGTTGCGAGTTTCCCTTAGGCAGACATTTTTGCCTTGGCGATAGCCTAAGCACACCGATGACGTTAAAAAAGTGTATCCCTCCGCCAGCCCCACGGAGGTAGTGATGCGCCCTCGAGTTTGTATGAGACAAAACCAGAAAGCCGCCCAGACAACCTTGCTAGGGCCAAGTTTGATTTTTTTGCACGCTTTAGTTTTTTTTTTAACGTTTTTAAGCCATCTTCGATTCTAAGTTGATTAGTTAAGAAATTGTTGTGAATTTAATAAACAATACACTGAACCTTTTGGGCTTTCCCCCTTTATATTCCCCTTCAAAACACATTGTCTGCTCTCTTTAATATGTTGCCATTAGGCTAAGTTAACAAAGATATTATTTGAAAATATTATCAGCCTCGATATAGCAGGTTTTAAACAGTTCCTGGGTGTAGATAACAAAATAGAGGCGCTGTTATCCCAAACTACATACTTACTGTACTAAATAGTGTGCAACAATAGTACACAGCCCTGTATACATCGTTTAGTAGTGTGAGGTTTGTAAGGCACATGGGGACTATTTTCTTCCGCCAGGACCGCAGACACACACACACACACACACAGAGAGAGAGAGAGAGAGAGAGTCTTAACTCCTGTATTAAACATTTTTTTTAAAGACACTGATATTTAGATTAATTCCAATTGGGTGCAAAGACAATGAACTTGAACTTTCATTTAAACTTGATGTTTAGATCCCTAGCCTGAAGAGACAATTCTATTAAATTGAAATTTCAGACTAGACTAGGATCTGAAATTGCTTTCAGAGGATTTAAGAAAAATAATAATAATTTCGACTATTTAGGTTTATACGTAACATCAAACATTATCAGCTTCCTTCATACGATAATGAAATCCTAATGGATATCACAGCCTTTACACTGAGATGAGTCTAATTTTAGATTCGTCATTTAACATCCACTCGTTTTTTATATATTTTTACGAGTGTACACACACAAAAAAAATCCATCCTCTCTTTTTCTTGAATGAAAGCACAACAGAGAGCGTTTAATGATCATTCACAGACAATGGACGGTGCTTTCCTTAAAATTTTCACAAACCTCATAGTGCCACCTGTTGGACAAACCGACAGCAGAGGGCAGGTGAGTGATGCAGCTGGGGCTGAAAGCTGCTACACTCTATTGGCAAAAGTTTTGGGACACCCCTCCAAATCATTGAATTCAGGGGTTGGGCTCGGCCCCTTAGTTCCCATGAAAGGGACTCTTAATGCTTCAGAGTACCAAGACATTTTGGACAATTTCATGCTCCCAACATTGTGGGAACAGTTTGGGGATGACCCCTTCCTGTTCCAACATGACTGCACACCAGTGCACAAAGCAAGGTCCATAAAGACATGGATACGTGAGTTTGGTGTGGAGGAACTATGTAGTTGGTCCACTCTTTGCAGCTATAACAGCTTTATAACAGTTTATAACAGCAGACTCTTCTGGGAAGGCTTTCCACAAGGTTTAGGAGTGTGTTTTTGACCATTCCTCTATAAGCACATTTGTGAGGTCAGGCTCAGAAGGCCTGGCTCGCAGTCTCTGCTGTAATTCATCCCAAAGGTGTTCTGTCAGGTTATAGACCTTGCTTTGTGCACTGGTGTGCAGTCATGTTGGAACAGGAAGGGGTCATCCTCAAACTGTTCCCACAAAGTTGAAGCATGAAATTGTCCAAAATGTCTTGGTCTTGGTGTGCATTAAGAGTTCTTTCACTGGAACTAAGGGGCCAAGCCTAACCCCTGAATTTAATGATTTGGAGGGGTGTCCCAAAACTTTTGGTAATATAGTGTATATACTCTATGCTGTAACAGCCAAAGTTCATTATATGTTAAACTTTCTGAGATTATGCCAGTAAAATTTTGGTCTAAATTGCAGATGTTTGTCAATTATGTTCAGTTTATTTATTTATTTTTTACTGTTCTGTACATCAAATTAGATGACAGATTTCCTCGAAAATGGTGACATCATGCAATATTGCTTGTATTAGAATCAATAAAACTGGTTTTGTTTTTACATTTTTGACAAAATTTGTTTTTTGTCTGTCTTTGGTTGCAAAGTCACAAAATTGGCCGTCACTGAAAATATGCAGTTAAAAGTTTTTACACCATTTTTGCTTACAAAATCTTTATTAGGATTATTTATAATCTTTATTATTTATTTATCTTTATTATTAATGTGAGATGTGAGACAGAGGGACAGTGAGAGATGAGATAGAGAGACAAGAAGACTTGACACAGAGAAATAGACAGATGTGAGACATGAAATAAGGCAGAGGGAGAGGAGACAGAAGGTGAGCAAGAGGTGAGACAGAGGGACAATAAGATATGAGACAACTGAGATAGAAAGACATGAGACAGAGGATCACCAAGACACAGGACAGGCATAATGATACATTAAACAGAGGTATAGTGAGATAGGACAGGGAAACAACAAGACAGAAGGGCAGCCAGATATGATGTATAGGGACAGTCAAAGATGAGATAGACAGACAACAAGACTTGAAACAGACAGACAGAAATTTTAGACAAAGGAATGGCAAGACATGCAACAGAGGGACAAATTGACTGGAGACACAGGGACAGCAAGATGTGAGACAGAAAAGAGACAGAGAAAGGAAGCTGGGAGACAAATCAACAGTAAGACATGAGACAGAGGGACAGCAAGGACAGACATTGTGAGACATTAAACAGAGGCATAGTGAGATAGCACAGAGAACCAGCAAGACAACAAGACAGAAGGGGAGCCAGATAGGACATAGAGGGACAGCGAGATTTGAAACAAAGTTTTAGTCAAAGCTGAGGTAGAGGGACAAGAAGACTTCAGAGAAGACAGACAGACAGAAAGAGAGGAACGGCAAGACATGCAACAGAGGGACAAAGTGACTGGAGACAGAGGGACAGCAGACATGAGCTAGCCAGTTAGAGACATCGAGACATGAGACAAAGGGATGTTGTGATGTGAGACAGGCAGTGGAGAGGACTGAGGCAGTGGAACAGCCAGAGGTGAGACATGAGAGAGAAGGACAGCAAAAGAACAGAGATTGGGACAATGATTTTGAGACAGAGGGACAGCGGGTTGAGAGAGAAGGACAGTTGGATGTGAATCAGATGGACATTGAGATGACAGCGAGACGTAAGGCATAAGACCGTGGGGAATGTATGACTTGAGACAGAGGGACTTGAGATGGAAGGACAGTAATACATGAGACAGAGGGACAGCAAGATTTGTCACTGGAGATTCTCCTTCTCTCACTTCTTTTCATTACCTTTGTTAATAAGCAGAAAAAGAGAGAGAGAGAGAGAGAGAGAGAGTGTGTGAGTGTGTGTGAGTGTGAGAGAGAAAGAGAGAGAGAGAGAGAGAGAGAGAGAGAGAGTGTGTGTGTGTGTGTGTGAGTGTGAGAGAGAAAGAGAGAGAGAGAGAGAGAGAGTGTGAGTGTGTGTGTGTGTGAGTGTGAGAGAGAAAGAGAGAGACAGAGAGAGAGAGAGAGAGTGTGAGTGTGTGTGTGTGTGTGTGTGAGAGAGAGAGAGAGAGAGAGAGTATGCGTCTGATGCATCAACAAAAAAACACGCTTCCTCTCTTTTCCCATCAGGCACCGGGGCTGTTCATGCTAGTAGCTATGCCTGTTTCTTTGAACCACCTCCGATGTGATTTGTAAACAGGTTGTGTGTGAGGTAAGCATCAGTACCTTCATTCAGATGCAACAATTAACGTATTCGGTATGTCTTTTCGCAACGTGTGATTAATTTTGCATGATGCATAATGCTAACTGAGCTTAGCCAGCTTGGCTCTATCCTCTGTTAGATTTTAGCTAGCTACAATGGTTAGCTAACAACACAATTGTTTTCTTTCCGCCCCTATTCCGACAAGTCCCACCTCCGTTTCTCCTGATTGGCCAGTACTTCCCTCCTCTCCGGTTCTGTTGTTAGTTTCTGTGTTCTTCATTCGCTCGTGCTTCTGTCGTTCAAACAACCATTCGGCGCACAGTAGGCGGGATTTGTCTTAATAAAGGTAGGAATCCTAAATAGCGATTTAGCTTGTTAGCCATTTAGCTTGTGTGCAGACGCAGTATTTGCTTTGTGCAGATGTGGGTAGCAGCATAATGTTGTTTATTAATTATTATACAATAATTATCATGCTGTAACACGCCAGCTTAGTCATGTCCTTAGACACTATTGTGTCTATTAATCAGCGAGACAAATGAGCTGTTCCAAGCTAAAATTGGGCGTATTGAATCCCAAAGCCCAGGTTCCCAGCCCTGGTCCTGGACAACCCTCTGTCCCGCACAGTTTAGTGTTTGTCCTGCTCCTAAAACACAGGATTCAGCTAATCAGCTTATTAACAGCCCTTCCTGAGTGTTTAAGTGAGTGTGTTTGAGCAGGGACATCACTGAAATAAACAGGACAGAGGCTTGTCCAGGACCAGGCTCCTAACCAGGGGACCAGGGTGATGTGGTAGCTTAGTGGATAAGACGTTGGACTAATGATCAGAAGGTTGTGAGTTAGAATCCCATGTCCATCAAGCTGTCACTGCTGGCCCCCTGAGCAAGGCCCTTATTTCTCAATTGCTCAGTTGTATAAAAATAGATAAGGGCGTCTGCCAAATGCCAGAAATGTAAAAATCCATCATTGTCCACACTATTATAGTAGATGTCACATTTAATAAAATATGCCGGGTTATACCCAGGTCAGTGTTGTATCAGCTGGTCAGTATTATACCCAGTGTTATTGTCCATTTTATGAGATCAGGGATCTCTCTTTTGTCTCTCATCAGAATAGACTAGAATTAGGAGTCTTAATCCTTTATCAGTTTAAATATATAGATATAATGTATGGTTTTATTCCAAAAATCCCAGCTGTCTGGAACCAAGCACATGTCTTCTGTTTCATTTCAAGACACCATTGTATTTTAATTCGCTTCATTTGCAAATCAGTCCTTGTGTTTTAAATGTCACTGTCAGCTGAAGTGTGCGGCATGGTGATGCAGCAAGTTAGAGGTCCAGTGTCCCTGCTATGATCCTATTAATTTCCTGTGCAAGCTGTCCGCATGCGTTTCCTCTGGGTTCTCCCTCCTGGCTTTCCTTCCACAACCATTCAGTTTGGCGCATGGTTCGGTGTCACTGAAGCTCATGGACTGTTTTTCTGCATGATTTTATGCGTAGTGCTCCTGCCATGTGATTGGTTGATTGAATCAATGCAGGAACGGGCAGGTGTTCCTATTAAAGTGAGCAGTGAATGTAGTGTATGAAGGCACAGAGGACTGGACTGCAGGACTGGATTCTTTTATTTACGTATTTATTTATTTATTTTAAGTATTCATGCTGAGGAGGACATTGTAGGTTTGCATATAGATTTATTTTGTTTGGCTCTGATGAGGCTTTGAGACCGCAGTTAGTGCAGCTGCAGTGAGTGGAGTGAGTCTGTATTATACAGTACAGGGTTTGTTTGAGAATGGTGTACTCATACCTGTAGCTTAGAGCAACATCGGATAATCCTAGGTGTCTGTGAATTTGTATATGCAGATGAGGTTTGATGGTGCTTTTCTCTGAGTGCGTTACTTTGCTCTGTGTTGCACCTGTTGGCGTCATGTGTCTTGGAAGACTGTCCGGTTGATAGAGGGCACATTATTAAACTGGAAAGAATTAGGAAATGACCGGTGACCAAATTAGGAAAATCCGTAGGACTCATCTTGAAATTTTGATCTTGGGTGTGGCCCTGGGTTGGTGGATTGGCTGTTCTTATTTACTTGCTGGAAATTAATGCTTGTGTGTGTGTGTGTCTCTGTGTGTACACATGCATGGCATCCCATCCAGGTATCCCATTTTTCCGCCTTCTCACCAAGTGTTCCCATGATACGATCCATATCCATCATGATCCTAACCAGGATGAAGAGCTTACTGAAGATCACTGAATGAATGTTTGCTGTTCAAGTTCACTCACACTGGGGAGAAAAGTCATATCTAACACAGATCTGTCCTTTACATTCTAGGTCCAACCATGTCTGAGCTGTTTATGGAGTGTGAGGAGGAGGAGTTGGAGCCATGGCAGAGGGCAATACCGGAAATCAGTTTGATTGACGATGACGATGATGACGAACCGATATTCGTCGGGGAAATCTGCAGCTCCAAGCCGACTCCTAACGTCCGAGCAGGTACGGGCATTGACGTGATGTTCACACTGAATGATTTCTGTAAAACCTTCTTTTGTGTTGGAGTTAACAACTAGTAGAAACAGTTGACAGTCAGCGCAGGGTGTTTCATGTCAATGAGATGTCATGATGCATAGGCAATCTGCTAACAAATGATATTCTGTATGGATTTATTTCAGCAGAAACTCATCGCTGAAGAGAGAGTACAGTACCGATGTACCTGAATAAATGACTCAATTTAATTCACATCAGCATCAAAACAGGAAACAGTCAGCTTCTGGTTGCTATAGAAATGAGCTGGCAGAAACTGGAAAGAGATATTCTGAATAAAAGTAAACAACGTTAAGTTGATTAAAATGCGGGGTTTATTTTCGTATACAGTCTGATCCATATGTATTTGGACAGCAACACAATTGTCTTTTTTTCCTTCTGTATGCCACTGCAATGGATTAAAAAAGATGCATGAAAGTGTAGACTTTCAGCTACCAAATGTAAATTCATCATTCCACTGTGATGGTGTACAGAGGCAAAATGGTAAAAACTGTGTAATGAGTCTATGTGTGCTGTGATCTCTCATAAGGAGAACCACAAAACTGCCCTTATTTACTAAAGTATCCTCTATCAGGATTGGCCAGCAGTTTTCTTGTGGCATCACTCGATATATTTGGGGTAATTTGTAGTGTACTTGTAGACATTCCTTATGCAATACATCTAATTCCGTTTTATTGTTGTTTAGGTGTTGGCTATCAGCGTAACCAACCAAATGTCACATTCCAACGGGTCACTCCACTGACGTCACCCCAAAAGGCTGGTCAGGCTCAGATAAACTCCGCCAAACAGTCTCCACAACTCCCTGTCCGAGGTTCCTCACAGCCGGTCTTCATCCCTGTCAGCTCTCAATCAGCACCAATGCAGGCTGGACCCAGATTACTAAACACCGTCTCCCCTCAGCCTATCATCATCAATAATCAGGTACTTTCTGTCCTCTGCTTGGTTGATCAGTGTTTGCGTAACTCAAGGATCAATAATAAGTGTGCAGGAGTTTCTGTTAAGGGAATAAAATGTTATACAATGCAATGTCAGAAATCATCTCCACTGAGTTACCACTCAGTTTCGAGTTTCCCTTGCCCTCATATTTCTTGCGTCACTCCCTGCAATTGCCGCCCAATCCTTGTCCTCCATGTTACTACCCAATCCTCATTACTCCTGTAATCCCTGGAAACCGCATCGCTACCCTATCCCCACCCCTGTGTTGCTACCTGATCTCAGCTTTCAGCGTTGTTTACTAAATCCCTGGCATCAGCGTCCCTACCTCACCCCGTCCCCAGAGTTGCTGCTCAATCCCCATGCCACACTTTCCTACCTGTTCTCTACCCTCCATGTTTCTACCTGTTCCCCCATTTTGCTGCTTGATTGCTTCCCAAACACTGTTCCATGTGTCACTACTCATTCCATCCCTTGTGTCTCTACATGATCTCTGTCCCACATGTGGCTATTTGATCCTGTCTCTGTTCTCCCCACCCTGTGTTACTAGTCGAGTCCTCTCCCCTGGTACACTGCTCGATCCTTAACCCCCTCCCAACATTGCTACCTCTTCCCAAAATCCTGGTTTTCATGATCTATTTTTATCCTTTATCATGATTTTTTACATCATATAATCTTCTTATATCCATGTGTCATTCTCAATCCCCGTCCCCATTATATTCTCCATGGTAGTCCCTGGTATATCTTTGCTCCCTGATCTGTGTTTCTTGGGTCACTCCTCAGTCCATGTCTTTCCACAACACTTTTTCTGTCCTCATGCTCCGCATCACTCCTCGTGACTCATGTTCCCTGGGTTGCCCCCCTGGTTCACATTACTTGAATTGCTCAATCCTTGTGCATGTCTTTCCTTCCTGATTTGTGTCACCTGCCCATCTGTGTCACATGCATCGCTGTTTAAACTATATCCTGTTCCCTATGCGCTATACACATGCAGCTTTTTAATGGTTGTGTTCGGTGTCGTTTGTAGTGAAACTTTAGTATTTTAGCTATTTGTAAGAATAATTTGCTAGAAAATTGCAAAATAATTCATCAGCTTCTTGTTTTAAAAAATGTTTTGAAAACAATTAATTAAAATGCTAAATAAATTGAATTATGTAGTGATACCAAAAATGGTAGAATTAGAATTTGATTTTTTTTCCTAGATTTTTTCCCCCATTACATTACTACTTGCTTTATTTTTTACTCAAATTCAAACTGGTTTTATTTATTTATTTATTTATGATTATTTATCTGTTTGTTTATTTATTCATTCATTCATTTGTTTCTTTTATAAAATTATTATATTTCTATTTATTTATTGTATTTAATTAATTATTTAATTATTTGTATTTTTTTATTTATCTGTTTATTTATTTATTCATTAATTTTATAATATTATTTTATCTATTTATTTATTTATCTATTTATTTATTTATTTATTTATTGTTTTTAATTTATTATTTGTTTGTTTGTTTGTATTTATTTGTTTATTTATTTATTTATTTAGCTTAGACCCAGACGATGTGTGAGTTTGCATGATGTGAGTTCACTCTAGTGTGTCAAACCAGTAGAGGGTCCAGCAGCTCGCTTCACATTTCTCATTCTCGGCCGTTTTTATGTTAAGTCTACATCCAAACCTGATGTTTACTTTATCTGGTTAACCCCAGAAGTCCAGGATGGTTGGCTACAGTTCACATGCTATGATATGTCATGATGTGTGTGAGACAGTATTTGTAAACTACTCTGTATTTAAGTGAGACGACATAGTGGTTGTGGTACTAAATCCACCGCACTCCTGGAGGCTTAGATAGACTTGGACTTGAGCACTGTTTGGGTTTGGACACAGATGTTATGTGTAACTTGAGTCACACGTTGTTAAAATGACCGCTTAGATGATTTGTTAAAATGTGCTTATGGTGCAAAGAAGCATGTAAATTTGTCATATTTCATTTCGTTCTTTCATAGTTATTTTATACAAAGTAATATCAAACCACTTCTACTACTTCTTTTTTTTTCCCGTAACCAGGGGTCATATCTGGGCTAAGCATTGTTTTTCCGAGTTGTTTTAGGGGTCAGTAGAAGTTAAAACCACCAGAACCTTTTTTATTAAAGCCTCCTAAATCCATGGCACTGCCCTACAGTATCATATTTGTTTTACTTCTGACTACTTTATTACTTTATGACTTCTTTTGTTTCAAATGTGAAATGATGGAGCGCCCCAGTTATTTGACATGGATTGAACTTTCAGGCTGAATTTTTTTTGGATGTGTTGTCTGTATGTTTTATTCATTTTCAGGGTTATATAGTGGCGTCACCACAAAACCTCAACAATAATAACTCGTCTTTCATCACATCCATGGGCTCTCCGTATCCACAAGGAACATCGTTCACTGTTGTGCCAGGTATGCATCGTCTCCGGATCTCAGCTACAAAGATCAGCTTTAAGTAATTAAATAGCATCTATCATATTTCCGTGTTTAAAATTCGCACCTAGGATATCAATATCGTAAATTAAATTTGATCATTTAGTTCCATTAGAAAATCTTTCGGGGGTTGTTTTTTTTTTTTGTTTTTTTTTTGTTTTTTTTTTGCATATGAATGTAGTCCGCTAACCTCAGGACGTTATGATCCTTCGTTGTGAAACACAGCAGGTCAGCCAATGGTGCAGCAGGTCACCGCACCGCCTAAACCAGTGCCAGGGGTCATCCACCGGCCCCAAGTGCAGTTAATCCACAACAACGTGGTGACACTGTCTAACGTCCAGGGCCCTGCTGACATCTCCACCCAGTCTCACTCCAGCACCAGCCCACACTCTATCCAGCACAGCCCTCAAAGCAAATCCAGCTCCCTGATCTCTTCCAAACACGTCCCACATCCTACTCTACAAGCTGTGAACAACCGGGGTGGGTATATTTGCATGATAGATTGTGTACGATATGATTTATGCTAAAAGTAGTCTCTAATTGTCTGTCTCTCCTCTCCTGACTACCACAGATAACGGGAAAATGAAACGTAGCACCCTGCCCGAGTCGAACAACGGAACGTCTAAAAGAACTAAAATCGACATGGGTTTGTTTTCATTCGCTGTATTGTTTGACACATTTACATTGTATTCCACTAATTCTTTTATTCAGCAAGAGAATTTTGTTTGCAACAGAGAACGAGAGCCCCTTGCCTAGGAAGTGTCCTAAATGTCATGTTCACTTTAACTTGATGGATCCATTGAAATCTCACATGCAGGTGAGCTCGGGATTAGTTCATCGATCGATCGTTTTTTTGGTTGTTTTTTTTTTTAAGGGCGTCTTTGGCGTTCCCGGTTGATATTCCTCTTCTCCGCTGTTTCAGATCTGCTGCCCAAATTTAATGGACACCACCCTCCCGTCAACCTCAAAGACGGACCGAGTCGCCATGCCAGTGCGATTGTGTGAAGCGGAGCGAGGGAAGCTCATCATGCTGGTGTCGGAGTTTTACTACGGGAAATGCGAGGGGGATCAGTCTGCTGCACGTGAGCAGAAGTCCAACACGACGTTCAAGTGCAACAGCTGTTTAAAAATCCTCAAGAACAATATTAGGTACGGCTTTCCGTGCTGAGCGTTGGCGTTAACGATGAACAGCAGAATCGTGAATTTAGGAAATGTTTATGGTACAGAGATGTAGACTAGGAAAAAAGACAACGGCACAAAAATGAAAAATCTAGATGTATACATGTGTTATAAACAAAGCCTCCTTTGCTCCTGAGGTGCCAGTTAATTATATAGTAGTTACAGAACACATGGACATTATATGAGTATAAGTATGCAGTGATATAATATGCTCTAAAATAGTACACTACTGGAATATTCGGTATCATGTTGAGTCAGTCTGAATGACGTTAGTGTGATATGTAGCGCATTAACCAGTGAACGCAATGGAGAGCTGGTTAGCATGTGAAAATGTGATCATGACATCATGCATAAAGGAGCAGTAACCAGTGAGAGCTGAGCTGAACTATTCATGAGAAACTATTCATGAGATCATTGGTAGGGATTTTTTGTCTTGTAGTTGGTTCAATATTGTACTGATTTTAGTAAAAGATGCTTTACGGATATTAAGTGATACCATATGACTAAATGAAATGACGTACTTCACGATTAATGACGGCAATAAAAAGCAAAGCAGGCTGCACATAATAAAAATATCAAAAGGAAGAACTATGGCTTCCTCCTACAACACAAGTAGCCTGATAAATCTCAAACAGTATTTTGAATAGACCGTGTGCGCGGCCGACTTGACCGTCCATAGGGGTAACGGTGTGCTTGGTCATTAAAATGAGCTGAACTGCTTGCACACAAACAGATTTCAGTGATGCAGAGAGACTAGTGCTGATCTGTGAGAGAGTACTTCCTATGTGTGAGCACATAGCAATGAGATTTGCACATTAACCAATGCAGTGTTACACTGTGAGTGCGAGACTGATACTGACCCACATGCTCAACATCTCTGTTAGAAATACTGTTGAACTCTCTTTACCTCAGGCCAAAAATTTTTAGTTTTGGTTGTGTCCATGTTTAGCATTAAACGTCTTTGTCGTTTCACTTCTCAGTGGTGATTAATGGCTCATATAAAAGTAGACTCTCAGAGTTTTAAGAATTTATAGGGTTTGTTTTTTTTTTAAATAAGTATTTCTGATGTTAAAAAAGTGTAGAATTGATATGATGGCTTCACACCCTTCTTTTGCTGTAAAAAAAAAAATAGTTTGGCAACTGTATCATGACTAATTTTATATCAGCAATTAAAATAATCCCTTTGTTTATACTGATTGAAAATGTCTGATAAGTTGATGTCCGTTCCGCTGAAATAATGGAAAGCTAGCATACTAGTAAAATGATTAAACAGCATAACATCATAACCAGAAAACTCAGCAGAAGTAGCTCATGGCAACATCTACCATGAACAGAGTCATGTAAAATGTTTTGTTACGTCTCTGATCGCTTAATACTAAGTAGGTTAGTAAGTGTAATTTGTTAAATGTATTGATCTCAGTTTAAAGGCTGCATGCTCGAATAACGCAAATCCCTAACACACTGAAAATGCATCTCAATATTATCCTTGATTTAGTGTGCTATATACAATTATTATATATTAGCATATGCAATTTATATACAACTGGTGCAGGTAGTAAAGAAAAGGGGAATGACTGAGAGGAAAAGAGGGACTACAGCCTCCATCACAGCTTTACCCCCTGTAGATGGATGAGACGTTATCAGCCCTCACGCTCCCCCCCCCCCGGGTCCGGAGATGAATAATGGTCGCTAGTTTGGCTGGTCTAAGAAGTGTTGGTGTGATTAAATAACTTCACTCTGCCACGGCATGAGAAAAGCCTCGCTAAGCTCCTTTTAATGGGGAGACACGTTTGCAGTGTACCCCAAGTTCCAGCAGCCAGGGTCACGGTTCGCCCGTGAAAAGGAAAAAAAGATCCCTATTAGGGGAGCTGAGGTAGCAGAACACGACGTCTGAAAAATAGGCCGCTGTACATCAGGGCAAGATGGCAAGCAGAGAGAGAGGGGGCTAGAGGCAGCCTGAAGAGCAGCTCATCATTAAGCGAAACAAAAAAGCCTGCTGTAATTGCCGGTATTATAATGGCTATTATGCATGTTTAGAAAGTGAGGCGTGAGGAGAATGAGTGCTAATTTATCTTTAGGAAAACCTTTGGGAGTCCAAATAGTGCTTTGATGCACATACAGGCCACATGCTGTTAAAAAGTCCCTTTTTAAACTAGCGACTTTGTAATTTGGTTTGTTATATTTAACAGTGCGTGGCCTTTATTCCCAAACGGCTGTGACGGCCAGTTGGCTCCTGCTGTTTGCTCTAGTTGTGGTGCTTTTGTTCTGCTGGACAGATTTGATTTATAGAAGATTAAAGTAGGTGTCTGTTTTAATATGTTTAAACGATCTGTAGTGGTATAGCGGATCGTGTAAATAGGGCACGTTGGTTGTGAGCATTTGAAGTTCGGTAATTCACAAGCCGCCGCGTGTCTATTTTAAGCAGCTTGCGGAGGAAAAGGAAGTGCTTGTTTTGAAAGAGTAGCCGCTTTGTAGTGGTTTACCTGTGTGAACTGTGCTCATCTGCATAACACTGATTTCCGCTCAAATCAAAGGCTCTCCTGTTTAGGTTTGTACGCCGTAGTCAGCGGCATCCCCTCAGCTCAGTTTCCCACATAGCAGCTCACCCGTGTTTAACATTAATGTCACACAGCGCACGAGTCCCTGATACTGTGTCTGTGATGGGGTCTTTCTCTGTATCCTTCCCATTCCGTTCTCATCTCTCTCTCTCTGGCTTGATGTTTTCACTTTTCTGTTTCTTTTTCTCCTTTCTCGGTGTGTCGTGTATTTGCTCTTCTATTTGTTTCATTCTTTTTCATTTTTCTCTGTCTCTGTTTTCTGGCTGTTTATATTTTCATTTCCTGTCTTTTATCTTTCTGTTTTTTCCTCTCACTTCTTCCTGTCTGTTCTTTTTTAGACTTACTTACAGATGCAGTTCATTTCGAATTTCATTTCCTTCCCTGCAATATTTGTGCTTTTTACTTATTTCACTATTTTTAAAGTGTCCTTTTATTGTTTGTCATTTGGTGCCACACTAAACTTTGTTGTAGTGTATACACTGTTAAAAGTTTCTTACTTCTCTCTCTCTCTCTCTCTCTCTCTCTCTCTCTCTCATTTGTTTCTGTTTTATCGGACTGCCTCTCTCTGTCTCAGGTTCATGAATCACATGAAGCATCATCTGGAGCTGGAAAAACAGAACAGTGAGAGTTGGGAGAGTCACACTACATGTCAGCACTGTTATCGGCAGTATTCCACCCCGTTCCAGCTGCAGTGCCACATAGAAAGCGCCCACAGCCCCTACGAGTCCACCAGTATGCCAGCACAAACCACCAGCACCATCCCATATGCCCATAGCAAGTCACTAAACTACTGCTAGTATACTTGAGGAGACAGGATTATTTCCAATACACACCATGCAATTAACCGAACATAAACATGATGATATCATGGCCTCACATACTCACTTTACCCTTCTTTTCTTCTTATGTGTTTTTTTCAATTCCATTTCAGCTAATTGTAAGATTTGTGAATTGGCCTTTGAGACAGAACAAGTGCTGTTGGAACACATGAAGGACAATCACAAGCCAGGGGAGATGCCGTACAGCTGTCAGGTACCTCAGATCTCTTCGTATTGCTATCGTTCAACATTTCCCATCACGTCCTGTTTATCTCACCGCTGCATTTCTGCTCACAGGTCTGCAACTACCGATCGTCATTCTTCTCAGACGTAGAGAACCATTTCCGCACCGTCCACGAAAACACTAAAGACCTCCTCTGTCCTTTCTGCCTTAAAGTCCTGCGCAGTGCCCACATGTACATGCAGCATTACATGAAACACCAGGTGTGGAAGCTGTGGGTTTGGTTTCAAGACACTGTTTGGGCTTTAGCCATGGAGGGAATCGCCCTCTTAATAATGCTGTTAGATTTGCAACTCATTTTTTACATGCAAACCAGGCTTAACGTATGTGTTAATCATTGATTTTAAGTAGAAAAAAGCAAGTGAAGGCTGACTAGCCACTTAGCATTCAGAAATAAAGTAATTTATTTCTGATTGTGATACTTTTCTAGTGGAAATTCTTATAATAAACCAGAGCTGCATCCCAAATGCTATACTGTACTATACTGTATACACGGATAAGGCATCCTGACCCGTCGAAGCATGGACTCCACTAGATCCCTGAAGGTGTGCTGTGGTATCTGGCACCAAGATGTTAGCAGCAGATCCTTTAAATCCTGTAAGTTCCATCCATAAGGACTTAAAGGATACTTTTGAGAGAAACTGACCACTGCAGACCAGGAACACCCTACAAGAGCTGCAGTTTTGGAGATGCTCTGATCCAGTGGTCTAGCCATCACAATTTGGCCCTGGTCAAACTCGCTCAAATCCTTACGCTTGTCCATTTTTCCTGCTTCTAACACATCAACTTTGAGGACAAAATGTTCACTTGCTGCCTAATATATCCCACCCACTAACAGGTGCCATGATGAGGAGATAATCAGTGTTATTCACAGCACCCCTCAGTGGTCATAATGTTATGGCTGATCAGTGTATATCTTATAGTATACTATACACTATGCACGTAAACTACACACTATGTGCTCTACTGTATAAAATAGATTTAAAAAGGGTAGTATCATTTCAATTTCAAGTTTTTTTGTTTATTAACCAGAAGTACAAGCTGCTTCACTCCTGATGGCAAATGACAGCAAAGGCATGTAATTTGATGCTGCTTGCTTTAGCAGAATACAAAAATGTTGCACTACTTACACTATTTATACTACAAAACGACATACAGGTTACCATGAGAATGTGATTTAGGACCCATCTTTTAGATTTACTTTGAAATTCTTTAGTTAAAGATTATAATACGGTCTTCTGGTTTGTGAATTGTTTTGTAAAAACCTTAGGACCCTGATTTATTAATACATCGACTGTGTTTGTGTGGAATCAGATAAAACACATACTTTTAGCGAATATGTTCTTAAGATTATTATTAACCAACGTACAAAGTACCTTTGATGAAGTGTTGGAAAGCGATGAGATCGGATGAAAGACTATATGAATAGAAACTAAAACCAGGAAGACATGAGTGTCCATCATGCTAAAAGCTAAATGGTTTTCACAGGCTATGCATAAATGCTGTTTTACTGTTATAACAACAAGGCAGAATTATAAGAAAGTTAAAAATAAAAACTTTTGTGACACTAAGGCATGTTTCAAATAAGCGTACTCGTTATCCAGACTAATCTAATGGTGTCTGTGAAGAAAACAAGCGTCCGCAAATGTTATACCCGCCTTTCTATCGTCACGATTTTATGCACGTAATCGCCGCTCGTGAGGTGACTTTCAGACTTATTAAATAGCGGTTGCAAATTGAATAGATTTGCATGGACAAGACCATACATTTTGCACTTTAAGGTGGAAACCCCTTTATTTGTATATTCATTAAGGCAAGCATGCAAACACGGACAAGACGTGCTATTTTGCTCACGTGAATGACGCAAATCCTCCATAGACCCTGCTACTAAATCGGCTTGCAAATTGGTCTGCCAGTGTTATCAAGTTTGCATGTGTTTTATTCTTTTCATACGCAAATCGTTAATGAATCTGGGCTTTCCGAGGTGAATTTGTAGGTCAGACTCAGTTCAGGTCCTCGAGTGGTGGAAGCGCTGGTTTCTGGGTTTGGGGGCTTGAGGCTACACACGTCTGAAGTCAGCAAAATGTGGAACTCGCTTGTGAGTGGCCCTGTTGGTTCTCTCTCAGAGCTTGGATTGATTTGCTTGTCTGTCGAACACCTTGGTGCAATACATAACCGTCTGACAGTGGAGACTACTTTCCTTTACTAGCCTTTAGAGGGTTTTTTCCTCGCAAAAGGAACCGAGACTAACCAAGAGGCATTTCAGACGAGAGAGAAAAAAACAATAGTTCATTAATGTGGGCCAGAGATGTTAAACTAACCTGTTTAATAGAAAAGGACATTTACTGACTAATAGTGAGCAAGCTGTGAGTGCATGTATTCACATTTTGTAATATTTACTTCACAGAAAAAAGGAATTCAACGCTGCGGAAAGTGCAGATTGAATTTTCTCACCTACAAGGAGAAAGTGGAACACAAAGCACTTCATCACCGGACTTATAAAAAACCAAAAAGCCTTGAAGGACTTCCTCCAGGAACGAAGGTTTGTATAGTGCACAAGTTATTGCATTATTGGTGTCTGCAATGGCCTTTGATATCACAGAAACCTGCTATATGCACGTGAACCAGACCATCATTTTTATTGTGCTCTGCATTCTGACCTCTCAGAAATTCCTGGTGGAATCAGGGCTCTGGCATTATCACACAAAAGACAAGTCTGTTTTAAAGAATATCACAGTTTTGTCTATATCGTGTAGCTTTTCAGTCAGCGGTCATTCTAATAGGAAGTCCTGTACATCTGCTGATTTATGCAGCCAGTCATGTGGCAGCAGCGCAATGCATAAAATCATACAGATACAGGGCAAGAGCTTCAGTTAATATGTGATCTCTCTGACTTTGATCGTGGTGATGATGATGATTATTAAACCGCATGGACTGGTTTAAGTATTTCATAAACTGCTCATCTCCTTGGGTTTTCACACATGGCATTCTCAAGAGTTTGCAAAGAATGCAAAAAAAAAAAAGAATAAAACATCTGGTGTGCAAGACGGTCCAGTTTTGGGTAAATCTTTGCCTCAGATCTATGTTCTTGGCTGACGGATGTGAATCCCAGTGTCGTATTCTGCTGTTGTAGCTGATCCAAAGCTGATGCTTTGTTTATGCTGAGATGATGTTCAGCTCATTACACTTGAACAGAGTGATTGTTTGAGTTACTATATCCTTCCTGGCAGCTCGAACAAGTCTGATCTCTCTTATCAACCACCTTGATCTGTGATGCTCAGTATAGGATTAGTTCATCCCCTGGTCCCTACAAGTTTAAGCAAATGCTGAGCTTAAAAAATTTTTTAAAAAAAATTCTGTGGACTTTTCTTCATGGCAGGTGTAAAATAAAATGTACATGTTTTGCTCTTTTATTTGTTGTAACAGATGGTTCTTTGTTAAAGAACTGTTTTTCATAATGTGTCAGGATTTTATTGGCACAGGATTTTGCTTTGGCATGCAGTACCCTACATGATTTAGCCCACTTTTTAGTTACATTGTTCTGACTTTAACATATGAATTATTTTAGCTGGTTTTTTTTTTTTTTTTTTTTATTCCTTTCACTGCACTATTGTCCCGTTCCCCCCCCCCCTAAGGTGACAATTCGAGCTTCACTCAGTGGAGGATCTACGATGTGTCCCTCCGCTCCTGGCAAGTCGTACGTCAACCTCATCCCCACGAGCCCAGACACGGTCAAACCGAATGCTCACAAGTCCAACTCCAACATAGGAAAGATGAAGACAAACCAGAGCAATAAGAACCGCACATCCTTACCCAACACTGAGCTCAGAGGCCTGAAGTGAGTCTTTAACTTACACACTCGCTGAGCTAACCTTTATACCGGTATTTTTTTGTGCGTTCTGTGTATGAGGAGTGTGTATATATATATATATATACACATACATACATATATATATATATATATATATATATATATATATATATACACATACATACATATATACATTGAATCTTTGTCCACAGACTTGTCCCCGGAGTGCACAAATGCATTGAGTGTCAAAATGAAGTCACGGAACCATACAGCCATTACCCTATATCACTGAAATGTTTTGTATGCAAGTATCGGACAAGCTGTCAGAAAGCTTTCAGGCGACACAGGCTGAGGTAAATACAGGAGCGTGTTTAAATATAAGCCCAAAATATGTAAGGATTTATATTGTTCACATGACTTACTTGTGTCTTTTTTCTCATTAAGGTTTCACAGCAGCTCCTCAAAGATACGATTAAACAAGGTGAATAGACCTCTGCGTGGTGTACGGTAAGTGTTCAGTCCTTTCACTAGTTAGAGTTAGATCTCCAGTACGAGTAGGACATTTCAGGTTACCCTGAAGCTCTAGCACTTTTACTCAACTCAGACTCGTATGCAATGTTTTAGGCTACATACTAAACTATGACGTCTGAAGTTCTGAACATCTGTGAGCTCATGTACACCGATCAGGCATAACATTATGAGCAGTGAGAGGTGACGTGAATAACACTGATTATCTCTTCATCATGGCACCTGTTAGTGGGTGGGATATATTAGGCAGCAAGTGAACATTTTGTCCTCAAAGTTGATGTGTTAGAAGCAGGAAAAATGTACAAGCGTAAGGATTTGAGTGAATTTGACAAGGGCCAAATTGCGATGGCTAGACGACTGGGGGTGGGGTGTTCCCGGTTTGCAGTGGTCAGTATCTATCAAAAGTAGTCTAAGAAAGGAACACTGGTGAAACGGCAACAGGGCCATGGACGGCCAAGGCTGACTGATGCACGTAGGGAGCGAAGGCTTGCCCATGTGATCCGATCCAACAGACGAGCTACTGTTGCTCAAATTGCTGAAGAAGTTAATGCTGGTTCTGATAGAAAGGTGTCAGAATACACAGTGCATGACCGGTCGGCTGTTTTGACAGCAAAATCTGGCAGGTGGTCATAATGTTATGATCGGTGTATAGCGCTCAGAGTGCATTCTCTTGCCCTATGCTGCAGCAGTTTGAAAAGATGTGTTTGGCTTCATGTGGCTCAGAGGAAGCAGATCGTAGCTTTTACTGTCCCGAGTTATGTGTGTATGTGTGTGTGGTGTATCATACAGGAGATCTAACTGGTGTGTGTAAATCAGTACAAGTGTGAATACAATTTAGCTGGCAAAAATCCAACTATCATGAAAAGAAGAGGGTGCAAAGATACAGAAAAAGGGATTTGCTGTTTGTCTATAGTGGTTTATTTTGTGTACATCACAGCACCGGTGACTTCTTGAATCTGTTCAGAAAGGGTTGATTCATTTTCTAGAACAGCAGCTCTGACGATAATGTCTGCTACAAATGAAGTCACAGTTTAATATTAATACACTAGTCCTAATATGTCATCGTTTCAAACTCTTTCAGAGGATTTATATGAAGAAAATGAATAGATGAATCTCTGAGCAAAGCTATGAATATAAAGGAGATTAGAATGGACTGCATGGAGAAGTGCTCCAGGATCCTCATCAACTTTGATGGATATTACAGGAAGAGATTCTGTGCTGTTATTGTTATATGTAGCGAATATTAATAGTGTAGGTGGCAGTACTGTTGAAACCAGTGTGTCTCAGAAAATATTATACTGTTTAAAGAATATATATACACAGATCAGGCATAACATTATGAACACTGACAGGTGCCGTGAATAACACTGATTATCTCCTCATCATGGCACCTGTTAGTGGGTGGGATATATTAGGCAGCAAGTGAACATTTTGTCCTCAAAGTTGATGTGTTAGAAGCAGGAAAAATGGACAAGCGTAAGGATTTGAGCGAGTTTGACAAGGACCAAATTTTGTTGGCTAGACGACTGGATCAGAGCATCTCCAGAACTGCAGCTCATGTGGGGTGTTCCCGGTCTGCAGTGGTCAGTAGCCATCAAAAGTGGTCCAAGGGAGGAACAGTGGTGAACCGGCGACAGGGTCATGGGCGGCCAAGGCTCATTGATGCACGTAGGGAGCGAAGGCTGGCCCGTGTGATCCGATCCAACAGACGAGCTACTGTTGCTGAAATTGCTGAAGAAGTTAATGCTGGTTCTGATAGAAAGGTGTCAGAATACACAGTGCATGATGGGTCAGGGCTGTTTTGGCAGCAAAAGGGGAACCAACACAATATTAGGCAGGTGGTCATAATGTTATGCCTGATCAGTGTATATATTATTATTTTTGTGATCATTTGCAGATACAAATATCTGGAATTTTCTTATTATAAAAAAAAGTGTCTGATTTCATAATGATCTGATTTGCAGGAGTCTGACTCTGGTCTGTTTGAACTGTGAGTTCCTGGCCGACGCATCTGACGCCAACCGCATGTGTGAACATCTAATCAGCAGACCCAATCACAGCTGCCAGGTCATTTTAGAAACAGGTAAAACATCATCTCTCACACAATCACTGCCATATTCTCAGCTCTGCTTTCCTCTGCCTGAGTATGACCGATCGTTATTCTCTTCTACACATTGCAGATGCAGATTCGACAGTGGAGAGGTGAGCGATTTGATGCTCCTTATGACGTTTATAGTGCAGACTTGATTAGCGTGTGATTAATTCCACATTGCAGTGTTTAGCACTACATGGATCACATAGGGTGCCAGGAGTAAAGCAGTTATAAAGCTTTTAAATAATTAAACATATAATAAATGTCAAGTAAAACAAAATTCGGGATGGTCAGAGTGAAAAGGGCTTTCAGGTTTGTTGGAGTTTTAATTAAAATATATCTTATTTGATTATTAATGAGCTTATGATTTCATACAGACCCAGACAACAACAAATAGTTTGTATGACATAAATCACACTAGGTATGGTTTGCTTAAACTTATCAGGAGACTGATATTTAGCGATGAATACCTTGCTATCTTTATTCTTCACAGGATTTATTTTATTATTTTAAACTGAGACTCTTTTCAATACAGTTAAACTAAATCTCAAAAGTCTTACTATTCACTATACATGGATCAGGCATAACATTATGAGCACTGAGAGGTGAAGTGAATAACACTGATGATCTCCTCATCATGGCACCTGTTAGTGGGTGGGATATATTAGGCAGCAAGTGAACATTTTGTCCTCAAAGTTGATGTGTTAGAAGCAGGAAAAATGGACAAGCGTAAGGATTTGAGCGAGTTTAGACTAGCGGACTGGCTAGACGACTGGATCAGAGCATCTCCAAAACTGCAGCTCTTGTGGGGTGTTCCCGGTCTGCAGTGGTCAGTATCTATCAAAAGTGGTCCAAGGAAGGAACAGTGGTGAACCGGGAAAAGGGTCATGGGCGGACAAGGCTCATTGATGCACATGGGGAGTGGAAGGCTGGCCCGTGTGATCCGAATCCAACAGACGAGCTACTGTTGCTCAAATTGCTGAAGAAGTTAATGCTGGTTCTGATAGAAAGGTGTCAGAATACACAGTGCATGACGGGTCAGGGCTGGTTTGGCAGCAAAAGGGGGACCAACGCAGTGTTAGGCAGGTGGTCATACTGTTATGCCTGATCAGTGTATATGCACACTACATAGACCAGACATGCTGTTGGGAAACCCACATACGGCACACCCTTAGAGATAAAGCCACAGAACAAGAGAAATTATGATATTACAATTTACATGTACTCAAATACTTTTTAGTGTATATAATAATAATAATAATAATAATAATAATAATACAATACAGTATACTAGAAATAGCATGTCTTTATTCTTAACTTTTTCCTACATCAGGCAGCCAAAAGGCTCAGGAAGCATGTTTTGATGGACTTATATATGTGTAATGTAAAATAAAATATATTAAATGTTATTATAATAATAATTTCCTGTCACTACAACACAGTGTGTGTGTGTGTGTGTGTGTGTGTGAGCACAGAACAGTATTCCTGCAGTGACAGTATTTGTGTTGGTGCTAGAAGAATGTGGACAGTGTGTCATTAAGCAGGGTTACTGCTCAGGGGAAGAATCTGTCTCTATATCATGAGAATCTTCTTTTGATTTCTATTTATTGTAATTTGGTCGCTTGCTATTGTTGCTCAGGATTGTTAAGCGTTACCTCTGAGGATTGTCCGTGCCATATCTTCGCTCTCAGAGGATCTCCATGATGTATTGGGAGACAGTGACACCAGACGTCTGGTGCTTTTGTTAAACGTAGAGGGCAGAGTTGTAAGGAGAAGAGGATAAAAATAGAGAGAGTGATTCACCTCCACTGATTTAGATAAATTGCCCTTTGTGATGAAATACGTGTGCAATTTCCAACTCTCTGACCCTTGGATTCTATGAAAATACCATTCTTTGTGAAAAACCATCACTCATTTCATTAGTCTAATTTGGTTGCGTGTTAAGTGGTGTGCAGAAGACACGGTGTAAATTAGGAGTGAGCTCCGGCCTTAATTAGCACAAAAAGGAAAACAACGTAACTAATGTGCAGCAGAGAGAAAGGTCCTTAAGAGTCAGAGTGAAGTATTGCAGGATCGAGGTGTAAGAAAACGCACACTGCTTATTTATTTATTTCTTTATTTTTTATTCCACAAGAACTGACACTCCCCAAGAGAGTCTTTCAGTAATCCACCCGAGAGCTTATTGTTCTGTACTTCAGACTCTTAAAATAGATGTTCGTCCTCGGTTTACTTCATACAGTTAATCTCTTTGCTTTGTGACTCCTTAATGCTTAACTGCTGATGTATTGTAGTGCTGCTTAATTAATGGTGTTTAGTCGTGGTCACTCAGTTACTTTAGTCGTGGCTTATTTGGTTAATTAAGATAAGATCAATATAATCACCTCTAATGGTGTGCTTCACTTGTATATCAGTTTTATTGTCTTAAATTGAAAGAAAACAATCACAAGTTTCATTAAATAACAAGAAGAATGTTTCTTGTCTTGATGTGGTGTTTTTGTCTTTATTTAGGTCGACTCTTTGCGACAATGATAAGGTGAGTGAAGATTTCCTGCTTTACTTCCTGTAGTTTCTCTTTGTCTTCTCACGTGCGCATCACCTGTACTATTTTGTGACAGGTTGAGCCCCAAAGTCCGAAAGCAGAAGTGAGCAGTTCTGACAGGTGAGGATGTTTCTTTATATTACGATTCATATATACATTATATTTATTCATACACATTCCATCCCCCTAATCTGTGGCCATTTTCTTATCCTGTGCTTCAGTTCTGTTGAAACCAAAGTATCCTCCGAGATATCAGGGCCGAATGAAATGGAATCTCTGAGCATTGCTAACGTATGGAGCGAAGGATGCGTCACGGAGCCGATTAGAAATGAGGTTACCCCGATGCAGACTGTTCACCAAGATGCAGAAGACAAGGCGGAACCTGAAAGCGTGGAGCCTACAGCCGAGAACGGCTCAGTGAGGACAGAACCTCAGGACACTGATGCTCCCGTCAGCCCTCGCAGCCCAATCGAAAACGGAGGCGGAGTCAGAGCAGACGACTTCCTGAATAAAGGTGATAAAGCAGAGTCCGTAAGTGTGCACTCCCTGCTGGAACCTCTCACTCCATCCAAGGTCCTCGAAGGCGACGAAGCCGAGAATGGACCAGAACCGAAGAAAGACCTTTCACCTACCTGTAAAAGAGACATTGAGGAGGAGGAGACCTCAGGCCTGATAAGCACCTAGAAAATTTTAGCTTCAGAGTAGCATAGGACAAGAACACCTCCATTTTTACTTTTACATATTTTTTAATCTAGCTATAAAAACGTACTTAACGGTTGTTACTTAATGTAAGACTTTCAGCAATTATGGAGTGTTCATCTCTTGGAAGTGACAAGGAAAAAAAAACATGCTGTTTGTGATGAAACTTGAATTAAGGAAGACTGATTGTGTTACTGTGCTCCAGTACAAAGTATTTGCCTTTTATACAGAATCATTGTCCATTTCAGAAACAAACTGAGAGACTGTGAAATGAACTTTTACCATAGTCAGCATTGCTTCCCCCCAATGTGTAATACCATTAACTGCCACACCAGGAACCTGAATTATCATGGACTTTAGGTAAGATTGTGTCTCAGTACACCGTATTATACCACGGTGTACCTGACTGATCAACAAGCCTTCTCCACAAAACGGAGCTTTATTGTTTTCAGTGTGAAATATTCTTTTATAAACTTCTTTTAAATAGGAAAAGAAGATTCTATCAGTATCACTTACACTGTTCTAGTTATTCATGCTGGACAAAGGCTCTGGGTTTTAAAGGTAAGGCTCCATCTAATATCTTCACTCAACTTAAAAACAAATAAAGCTGAACTTTTTCTTTTATTACATACCTGGCATTACTGTGCTGCTTGGTGACTCGTTGGTTTCTTCTCAGCATTCCATTAACTTGATCTCACTCAGTTTCACTGTGAAGCTGCACATGATCCAGAAGCTACACACGATCCAGAAGCTACACACGATCCAGAAGCTACACACGATCCAGAAGCTACACACAATCCAGAAGCTACACACGATCCAGAGGGATGCCAAACAAACGGTTTATTTGAACGAAAAGACACTTCATGACTGCACACCTACAAAATGACACGATTTAAGTTTCAGTCAGTTTTCAGGTTTCAGAAATTTGGAGGAATAATTGTTGTTTGAATTTTTTATATTATTGTTTTTTGTGTGTAAAATCAATTCAAATATTTCCTTTCATTATTAAATATTTACACATGCCATATTCTCATTTTGACGGTATAAATCTGTTACTCCTCTTTGGAGCCTTTTATGTAAAAGTTTGTAAGTTACTGCGTCATGTCTTTAAAATTGTGTGATACACTATATTGCCAAAAGTTTTGCGACACCCCTCCAAATCATTGAGTTCAGGGGTTGGGCTTGGCCCCTTATTTCCAGTGAAAGGAATTCTTAATGCTTCAACATACCAAGACATTTTGGATAATTTCATGCTCCCAACGTGGATGGAAGGATGACCCCTTCCTGTTCCAACATGACTGCACACCAATGCACAAAGCAAGGTCCATAAAGACATGCATGAGTGAGTTTGTTGTGGAGGAACATGACTGGCCTGCACAGTGTCCTGACCTCATCCTGATAGAACACCAACAGCCAGGCCAAAACTGGGACATCTGCCTTTACATGCACATGAATGTAATATGGAGTTTGCAGCTATAACAGCTTCAACTCTTTTGGGAAGGATTTCCACAAGATTTAGGAGTGTGTTTATGGGAATTTTTGACCATTCCACTAGAAGCACATTTGTGAAGCCAGGCACTGATGTTGGACGAGAAGGCCTGGCTCACAATCTTCATTCCAAACAAGTTCTATCAGGTTGAGTTCAGCACTCTGTGCAGGCCAGTCAAGTTCCTCCACACCATACTCACTCATCCATGTCTTTATGGAGCTTGCTTTGTGCACTGGTGTGCAATCATGTTGGACCAATAAGCGGTCATCCCCAAACTGTTCCCACAAAGTTGGGAGAATGAAATTATCAAAAATGTCTTGGTATGCTGAAGCATTAAGAGTTTGGAACTAAGGGGCCAAACCCAACCCCTGAAGAACAACACCCGAATTCAACGATTTAGAGGGATGTCCTAAAACTTTTGGCAATATAGTGTATTTACCAAATTTGCAAACAATTCGAACATTAAAAAACTGCACCTCTTGAGCCCACGAGCAAAAATCTGATTTGAATATACATGCAAAGTCGTCACTGTGTTCAAATGCACCAACATGGGGGGTTTGCATACCTTATCCAGAACATCGTGTATCTCCGGATATATTATTACAGCCAGTGAAATGTGGGCATCAGTTTAGTTTCTTTTTGTATATGTATATGTAAGGTCCATGTGGACTTCACGCCTCTTTAGAGTACATCAAGGATACCAGGTTCAGTGTCTGAGCCAGAAAATAACTCTGAACTCAGTATATGAGCCCAGGCATGGAGGATGAAACTCATCTAATTAAATTCAAATGTAATGATTTAACTAGTTCTACATCTTTAGTTTGTTATAAATAAATAAAACAGGAAAGCCATTTTGCAGTTGTTTTTTCCTTGCATTTTCTCCTTTCTTTCATTTTGGCTAAACCTCACTTGATTTTATGAAAACACTGCTAAGTGAACCGTTAGAGACTCAACTGGATCATGTGTTCTGAATAATAAAATATGATATCTTTGTCCTGCATGTTTTTCCCCTTTAGTTTTTATTAGAATACTCTGGTGTTTTTTTTAGTTTACGTGCTTAGAAAAACTATTGAAAGCTTATTTGTCATCTTCTTCTGATTTCTGTCACAGTATCGCCCTTTAGCGGTGAAGGTTAGCATGCGCGAGACAGCACGTTGAAGTAAAGTCCGCCATCTTGTGGTCTTCTTTAAAAACGTATTTTTATGAAGCAGCAGTAAACTAGAGCATATATATATTTTTTTTACATATATTTATGTATGATAATAAATATCTTCACACAGCGTTAAAATATAAGAAAAAGTATGAATGTTTTGGCTTGCAAAAGTGTGAAAGTGTGCTGTGGTTTCTGGCACCAAGATGTTAGCACTAAATCCTTCAAGTCCTGTAAGTTGTGAGGTGGGGCCTCCATGGATCAGACTTGTTTGTTCAGCACATCCCACAGATGCTCGATTAGATTGAGATCTGGGGAATTTAAAGTCAACCTCATTGTTGTGCTCATCAAACCTTTCCTGAACCATTTTTGCTTTGTGGCATGGTGCATTATCCTGCTGAAAGAGTCCACAGCCATCAGGGAATACTATTTCCATGAAAGGCTGTACATGATCTGCAGCAATGCTTAGGTAGGTGGTACGTGTCAAAATAACATCCACGTGGATGGCAGGACCCAAGGTTTCCCAGCAGAACATTACCCAAAGTGACACTGCATCCGCCAGCTTGCCTTCTTCCCATAGTGCATCCTGGTGCCATGTGTTCCCCAGGTAAGCGATGCACACACACCCGGCCATCCATGTGATGTAAAAGAAAATGTGATTCATCAGAACAGGCCACCTTCTTCTATTGCTCTTTGGTCCAGTTCTGATGCACATGTGCCCATTATTGGCACTTTTGGTGGTGAACGGGGGTCAGCATGGGGGGGTCAGACTGGTTTGTGGCTATGCAGCCCCATACACAACAAACTGTGATGCACTGTGTATTCTGACACCTTTTTATTAGAACCAGCATTAACTTCTTCAGCAATTTGAAAAACAGTAGCTCGTCTGTTGTAGGGAAAACACAGGCCAGCCTTCACTCCCCACGTTCATCAGTGAGACTTGGCCGTCCATGACCCTGTCACCGGTTCACCACTGTTCCTTCCTTGGACCACTTTTGATAGATACTGACCACTGCAGACCAGGAACACCCCACAAGAGCTGCAGTTTTAGAGATGCTCTGATCCAGTCGTCTAGCCATCACAATTTGGCCCTTGTCAAACTCGCTCAAATCCTTACGCTTGCCCATTTTTCCTGCCTCTAACACAAAATGGTCACTTACTGCCTAATATATCCTACCCACTAACAGGTGCCCCGATAAGGAGATAACTTCACCGTGCTCATAATGTTATGCCTGATTGGTGTACATGTAGATAAAAAAACACAATAATACCGAACCAAACCCATTTATATTGTTTAAAAACCTGATGTTTGTTATGTGTTTTTTAAACTGACTTTATTATTAAAAAATGAAGTGTAACGTTTAAAAAAATATGGTAATAATTTAATAATAAAAAAGAGTTGTGCAGTACCATCATGATCCACTGGGGGCGCACGAGTAAACTCCGCCGCCCTGCAACCCCCGAATAGTTTGCTACATAGTGAAAAATTGATTTGAGACAGGACCACTGCAACCTAGCCTTTACCGGAAATGACGTCAAACAAAGATGGCTGCGCACACATGCTGTCAAAGATGTGAAAACTTAGTATGTTGATGTATTATAACTTTTTGACTCCGATATATATACAGCGCTTACCTGGATACAGAATGGGCTGGGAAATGAAGACGAAAATATTACAACATAAAAATGTTTAAAACGGTTTATTTGTTAATATTAAAAAGTATAACAGAGCCTCTAGATAGTTAATGCTAGGAGGTCATCACCGGCTGCTGATCAAATTCATGTATAATCTTTAAGGATGTGGAATCAGATCGGTGTGAAAGTGATCCACAATGCTCCGAATTTTATACGGGGATTTTGTCAGAGATGTGTTAAAGAAACCTTTGCATCAAGTCAGAGATATCAGAGAAAAACCTCCTTGATGTCCAGTACCATACACACCCGCTGTGCCTCTACTCCACCGTGGAGAGTGTTGTTCTTCGGCAGTGATGATTTCGCTGTAGAGTCTCTGAAACGGCTTCATGATTCTCGGTAAGAAAGTCGGTCTCATAAAGACTCGCTTCCTTTTCGCCTTTATTGCGCTTGCATTGTTGAAATCTGCCTGTAATGTTTCAGAGGAGAGGGAGCTGAGTCCGTGGTGGACACGCTGGAGGTTGTCACTTTGTCCAGTAATGTCCCTGTGCGGAAGTTCGCAGAGAAGCACGAGCTCCGGGTTCACGAGTGGCCCGAGGTGCAGTCCAGTGGGCAGTTTGATGTCGGGGTGGTGGTGTCATTCGGTTGCCTGCTTCAGGAGAGCCTTATCAACACATTCCCATAGTAAGACACTTTGTCCTGGTGTGGTTTATGTTCTATGGATTTGAGCGGGCTGAAAATATTGGGAATTCATGCTTTTAAAGCAAAACCATGTTTACATTTGGCAGACACTTTTATCCAGAGCGACTTTATCTCTATCTTTATTTATCTCATATCATACAACTGAGCAATTGAGGGTTAAGGGCCTTGCTCAGGGGGCCAGCAGTGGCAGCTTGGTGGACATGGGATCTGAATTCACAACCTTCCACTTTTGATAGATACTGACCACTGCAGACCGGGAACACCCCACAAGAGCTGCAGTTTTGGAGATGCTCTAATCCAGTCGCCTAACCATCACAATTTGGTCCGTGTCAAACTCACTCAAATCCTTACGCTTGCCCATTTTTCCTTCTTCTAACACATCAACTTTGAGGACAAAATGTTCACTTGCTGCCTAATATATCCCACCCACTAACAGGTGCCATGATGAGGAGATAGTCAGTGTTATTCACTTCAACCGTGGTCACAATGTTATGGCTGATTTATGTATGTGTGACAATAATAAAGGCTTCTTGCCCTCAGTTCTTCTTTTAATTATTTTTCTGTGGTGTCCACCACTTCTTGTTTTAATTTCAGTGGGATCCTCAACGTGCACCCTAGTCTCCTGCCTCGGTGGCGTGGACCTGCGCCTGTTTTTCACACGATTCTGCACGGAGACAAACTCACTGGAGTCACCATCATGCAGATTAGGCCAAGAAGGTACATACTTACTCCCTCTGTTGAATAAGCATTAAAGAAGATTATGGACAGATTTCCTGAAGACTTTTCAGAATTCCTCTCTTCAGGCTTCATGATAAAAAAAGTAACTTCTTTGTGATGCTTATCATTGATTAATTCATTCATTATGGCTTTGTTGCAGGTTTGACGTTGGTCCCATACTCAGTCAGAAGCTTTATGAAGTCCCTGAAAACAGCACAGCCAATGAGCTCGGAGGCTCGCTGGCTGCTCTGGGAGCCGAGCTGGTAAATACTGGATTACTGATATGACATGACCTTAATTCAGAACATCATCAAGGTCACACACTGCCTTCTTTAAAGCAGGTCTAGAGACTGAGAGGCTCACAGCAAAGCTATTTTTGAATTTGGTTTTATTTTGCATTGTTGTTTAGCAGGATATACCCAAGTTTCATTTGAACCTACTTCAATTTTTTTGTAGATAAATGAAAATATATAAAAATTGTGACAGAAATATATTATTTTACTTTATAGTCTGGAGATGGAAGGTTTGAATGCTTCACATTTTTAATTGGCCGTCATGAAGCTCTACTTCCCTCATGGAAGTTGGAACACCCATGACAATGCGTGCTTATGAGGATCAGCTAAATGCTAGATTTTCCAAATGATTTGAAGTTCAAAGTCATTAATTTTCTTAAATGAATCTGTGGTTGTCTGTTATCACAGTAGCAAGTCTTTTTCTATTTGTAGGGACATTTTCATTCCCCTAAACATGATGCTAAACCAAACAAAATGTGATTGGTTGCTGTACATGTCAATCAGATGCCTTTGTGTGTGGTCCTTGGCCAATAAAAACCGCTTTGTAGTCCAGACCTTCTGCAATCACTCTAGAGGTCTGGCTACACAAGACTAGACGAAACCTGGCTGGTGGATGAAAAATGGGCAAAAGTAAATTGTGGGAAACGATTCAATTATGTCAAATATTGCTAGATTGTACGTACAATTTAGAAAATGTGTGTGTGGAGGGGGGTATAATGTTTATCTGTTTTCACAGTTAATAGACACACTAAGAAACCTACCAGAACGAATAGCAAATAGGACAGAGCAGGCCAGAGAGAGGGCTACATTTGGTAAGAGGATGGAGCTTCATTATATTTTTAATCCAACCAGTCACATTAACCTTTCATTAAAGAGGAAGAGAATTGATAAGTCTGTTTTATTTCCAGCTCCTAAAATCAACTCTGTCTTGAGTTGGCTCGTGTGGGAAGAGCAGACGTGTGACGAGATCGATCGACTCTATCGTGCTATAGGATCTCGGGTAAAGGCTCAGAGAAGAGTTTTCAAGCAGCTGTTTGAACCTGTACCATGTTATTTATCATAATAATTGTGGGTCAGTTGTAAGTCAGTTGATTTCTGCATGCTTAGGTTCATTTGAGAACAATCTGGATGGGCTGTGCCATCAAACTTCTCGACTTTGTTGGAAAATGCAGCGTGCCATTAACAGGTAAATACTGGATTTTAAGGACTGACTTGTTTCAATATTTCAATATTCATTATTAAATGCATTTACACTATTTCCACACAGCACGAATGGGGCAAAAGGTGAAATATGATGGTTAAAAAACCTCTAATCTTATGAAATCCTAGTAGCACACAACTTCTCTCTCTCTTACCGTCAGATCCATCCATGCTAAAGATGGGCAAAAATTGGATTTGCCATTAATTATATTTAATTATATATGCCGTTAATCTCCTCCTGAATATTCAGTATGCAACATTAGTAAAACTTTTTAAAGGGGGGAAAAAAACCTTTGTGAAACAGCATCTAGAAAACAAGGCATTATCTGTGATAAAGAATTGCAAAATATACCTCTGTATAATTTAGATATTTGATATGCTTTCTTTTTTCTCTCTTTTTGCAGAAAATTCAAATTTCACCGCAATCCCCGGGTCCATACATTATCAAAAGGAATCCAACATATTGTCAGTCTGCTGCAAGGTAAAGCACATTAAACTCTACGGACAGTTGAAAAATATTTGACCTAATTCAATTGTTTATTCATTTACACATCTGCAGGCTTACCTACAGATGTGTAAAGGCATTTGAGTAATACTGCATTTGAATGCTGTATGGATTCAAACCTGATGTTTTCATGTCCACCTTTCAGGACGGCTGGGTCGGATTCAAAACTGTAATGTTAAAGAAAAGATTATCAGCAGCAGACTTCTTCAATGGCTATCTTCACCAGAGTGTCTTGAAGAAATCGCAATCCCAGAACAGCTGCCGGTTTCAGAGCTACAGAGAGAAAACCCGACAGAATTCTACATCGTTACTCCGGAATAAGACAAGTCGTTAAAGACACATGAGACATTATGTAATTTATTAAAGACAGTGCTAATAATAATGGAGGCGATAATTGTCTGTTGTAAGACATGTTTGTGGCACTGTGTTATTGTACAAATAGTGTAAATTTGGTGTGTGTATAGACTGATGAATGTGTTTATTTTAACGAAGCATCAGCTTTGAACTGATTTGTGTGATTGTCGCTCACACAGTTTGAGCAGTAACAATGAAAATGCTGGCCCAATGACTTTTCACACTAATGTCAGAATAATACAGCAAGTTCTATTATTAAATTAAACACATCTACTTTAATGAAATATAAAGTTGTAAGTTATAAAAGCCTTCTTTGACCTTTGGTTATTAAAGAGGATGAAAATCATAAAAGAAAGAAAAAGCTAGGGTAGGGTAGGGGGAATGACACTCTGTGGCCAAGGGATTGTGGACACCTGTCCATCATACCCAGATGTAGTTTTTACCCAAACTGTTGCTACAAAATTAGGAACACTCAATTGTACAGGATGTCTTCGTATACTATTTCGTTAAAATTTTCCTTCAATAGAGCTAAGAGGCCCAAACCTGTTCCAGCATTTGCATAATGCAAACTCCATTAAGACATGATTTGCTGAGAAAGAACTCGATTAACCTGCACAAAGACCTGACCTCCTATCATCCAATCACGTGGTACCAGAGATTCAGTTCACATCACACCACAGAATGGGGAAAAATCTCAGTGAGTTTGAAGATGGGGGTGTTGGGGGAAATCATGTTGTCTTTTCCCTGTTTTCTACCCCGTTTTGGTGTACATGTATGTATTTACCTATATACACCAATCAGGCATACCATTATGAGCACAGACAGGTGAAGTGAATAACACTGATGATCTCCTCATCATGGCACCTGTTAGTGGGTGGGATATATTAGGCAGCAAGTGAACATTTTGCCCTCAAAGTTGATGTGTTAGAAGCAGGAAAAATGGGCAAGTGTAAGGATTTGAGTGAGTTTGACAAGGGCCAAATTGTGATGGCTAGGCGACTGGATCAGAGCGTCTCCAAAACTGCAGCTCTTGTGGGGTGTTCCCGGTCTGCAGTGGTCAGTATCTATCAAAAGTGGTCCAAGGAAGGAACAGTGGTGAACCGGCGACAGGGTCATGGACGGCCAAGGCTTATTGATGCACTTGGGAAGCGAAGGCTGGCCCGTGTGATCCGATCCAACAGACGAGCTACTGTTGCTCAAAGAAGTTAATAGAAAGGTGTAAGAATACACAGTGCATGATAGGTCAGGGCTGTCTTGGCAGAAAAAGGGAGACCAACACAATATTAGACAGGTGGTCATAATGTTATGCCTGGTCGGTGTATGTATGTATGTATGTATGTATCCATGTATGTACAGTAAGAGCGCGCCCTCTAATGGCGAAACAAAATAGCTACCGAGTTTACGCACAAAAGCCACATTTGAACGCACGTTAAAAGTATTTCTATTCATGAGTGCTATTGCAATTTAAATCTTTATTTCGCGTTGTTTTATTTTTCTGCAACAACAAGCAACAAACAAGAAAAAAAAGTTGTAAGACCTGACGTCATTTCCTGTTTGTACACTTGTCCTGCTTCTTAGTTTGTTCTAGCATACAAATCTGTTTGTATTGATAAACACACACACACACACACACACACACACACACACACACACAAAAATACCCGGATGAGATGCCAGGCTCTGATTTGTCCAGGCAATCTCTGTGGAAATGTAGTTTACTGAATCCACAAATAAATAAATAAACAAACAAAAATAAATACAACGACATATTTGACGTTCTGGGGGGAAAAAAAACCCACCAGGAAAACGCAAATCCTTAAAGGTTAATGTTCCCAGTTACGAAAACAAATCAGGCTTGGAGTTAACGGAATAGTTCAGTCATGACGCAATGGCCAAGTCGCCTTCCTATTGGCTGACGCCTTTGTTTATTTTTACAACGTTGACTAGGTTTGGTTTCACTCGCAACCTGTCAAAACCCGAGACGGACCGCTATATGAGAAGAGCTGAGAAAACCATCTGAAGACTGTAAGTAACAAGCGCTCCTCTTTCAGACAAATATATTCCTGCATTGCCGTGTTACATGGACGCGGACGGTCCTGGAAGCGGGCGAGTGTGTTTTGTAAGAAAGGGAGCTAACTCAATTAGCCGTTAGCTTCCTAAGTAACGCTCTGGCAGTAAATAATAATAATAATAAAGCGCGCCGTCGATTAGAGCCGAAGTTTAGTCCTGTACTCAGTCCTCATCCTGGGGGTCGTGTATAACTTCATTCTTTTATATCATTAACTTCGTTGCTATGACACCAAAGCTTAAAATTTCGGCTAATATAACCTTATAAATGTCAATATATTTGCATAGTGATCATTAATCAGTGTACACTACTGTCCACACTCCGTTCCTGTTCTATAGAGGAAACACTCTCACTGTATAAACCACCTGTGGAGTAATGTCCATCATGTCCTGACATTCCCATAGAGGATCTGTACAGGTTTCTAAACTTTCTCACTGAATAATTCAACACCTCTAGCCCATTAATGATGATGCTGCTTTAAATGGCAATGAAAATATTCACCCCTGGATGTTTATTCAAACCCAAACCCAGTCCAGATGAGCAGAAAGGAAACATCTGCACGGTCAATCATTCATTTGTTGTTTTGCTTTGTTTATTAACCTGGATTATTTGGTGTGTTCTTGTTTTGAAGCAATTAATTCACTTTGCTTTGTGAGTGTTAGATATGGCGCTTTAATGCTGGTTTGTTTGTGTTAACTGATAAGGCTTCTTAACTTTAAAGCACTACCGAATGCAGGCTCATTTCTCCCTCAAGTGTTGGGTTTTTACAGATCTTTCGTCATGACCGCAAGTGACCGAAAAAAAAGGTCAGATGTTAAAGTATTAATTTTGTTTTCCACTATAAAAACAATGTGTGAGTCTAAAAGTAATGCAGGTGTCCTGGAGGTCCAATTACACAACTTAAGTGAAGGTACATTACATCCTCTTTGTCCTCTAGGGGATGAAGTGGAGCGTATTGTTTCTCTCTCTCTCTCTTTCTCTCTCTCTTGCTCTGTGTGTGTATGTGTATGGGCTGAGAGAGGATTTCCACTCCATACTCTGTGTAAGTGAAGGCTAATCTTGTTATGTATGGTATCAGCTTTACCCAAATTAAAACGCGTACTAAAATCCCAAACATATTTACGCGGTCAGTATTAGAGCCGACCATATTGTGTATTTGTTATCCAGCCTGTTTAGGAACAAGATTTGATCATGTTAGTGCTTTAAATCACATTTTCTTCTTGTAGATTATGTACGGCAAATGCAAACACATTGACTTCACTGCTTTTTAGCACAATGTGCCTTTTTTTCAGCTAAGTAGAAACATGATTGTTCCGATCTATTTAATTCAACTAATTTAATCTGTTCAGTTGTAATAATTAATCTGTACACACACATATTCACTATATTGCCAAATGTTTTGGGACACCCCTCCAAATCATTGACTTAATCACTTAATGTTTCTAAAGGGTTGGTTTCTGTATGTTTAGGTTAGTTTACTGATATCGGAGACCTGTTTTTACTGTCTGTCTGTCTGTCTATCTATCTATCTATCTAATGGGGGGAAAAGAAAGTAGTTTGAAGTTGTTTGAATGCGGTTGCAGGGTCTAAAGTGACCTGTGTATAAATAAATGCCCTCAAACATCAAGAAACTGAAGCAATGCTGTAAAGATTGAAAGATTTCTTCAAAACAGAGTGAAAAAGTCCTACGGAAAGCATTCAGTTCAAGTTACTGAACCTGTTTTCTAAATATTTCAGACGTACTTATTTTATATCCAGCTGGTTTCTGAAAGCTGGTTTACTTTCTGGGGTTAAAAATGTGTGGTGTCTTTTATTTTCCTCACCTGAGGTTATTTGTTTGTTTATGGAGTGTAATGCGGGGGGGGGGGGGGGGGGGGGCGAGTTTGTTATATTTAAGATGAGTAAACACGTCGAATAGAAGGAGGGTGTAGTTTCTTTTTCCTGTTATTATAGATGCACTCTTTATGCTCATGACTATAAAATTTGTGTAGAAGATCGTTTACAAATATTTGTCACGATGAACTAAACTTATGGCATGTGCTAACATGTTTTGCATTAAAGGTTTTGAATTTGCCTCAGGCTGTTTTGGGAAATTAAAACCTCTATATCTTATTATTAAAACAATTTGCATTACTAAAAAAAAGCAAATATCAAAACGTTCCAAAGCAGGAGATATCTCGTGCTGTTTCGAAGCGTGAAATGTTGATGCGGCATAAATGAAAGCTGGAAAGTGTGGGTTTTATGTCGTTGCTGTTTTGTAGTGTTTGCTGATGCAAGAATGATAATGATTATGATGGATAATTAAAATTGTTCCTTTTTCCACTGTCAGGCTTAACTGTGCACTGTTATTATATGAGCTTCCTCATAATCTCTGACTCTGTTTCTTGTTCACAGGTACTAAATTATTGCTTTGTGCTGGGAGCACTGGTATGATTCATCCAGTTGCTTGTTCAAGGAAAATCTGAAATATTTTTAAAAAATCTGAAAAAATCCAGTACAAATCCTCTAGATTGCCCGACTCATCATCTTCACAAGTACATATTTCTCAAACAAAATCCCAGACTCCAGGTTGTCCAGGTTGGGCAGAGCCTTGCCCGTGGCCCGAGTCTCCACCACGCCCCAGCGGCGGCCCACGCTGAGTGTTGGCCTGCAATGGCGCGGCGGGACACTGATAGTTGCCGCCGTGGACTGTGATGTCAGAGCCCAGCAGCCCGGGCGAGAGCCAACGTGGCGCTCCCAAATTCTTCGTGGGCTGCGACGAGGATGAGAGCGAGGGCCTGGACGGGTACGGCAGCATGAGGACAGACATGGAGCTGTACGAGGACGACCTGGAGGCAGACTCGGTGAGGATCGCTCGGGTGCTCTTGGTTTCTTGCTTATTCATCTGAATGTGATGGTCGCAATTTCTTTGCACATTTTTTTATTATTATTGAATAACAGTAAATAGCAATGCATTATCTTATGAGGTCTCATGGTATAATAACTATAACTAGGCTTACACATAACCAGGTTTATTATGATTTTGGATTGTTAGGGTTCTTTGTAATTTGTCAAACTATTTTATTTTATTTTATTTTATTTTATTTTATTTTATTTTATTTTATTTTATTTATTTATTTATTTATTTATTTATTTATTTATTTATTTTTATTTTTTTATTTTTTTATTTTTTTATTTTTTTATTTTTTTATTTTTTATTTTATTTTTTTATTAAAGAGACTGGTGAACTGTTTATAATTTTCTTTTGAGTGATAACCGGAATATGAATCTTAAATATGTTTTTAATATATTTATAACAGCATTTTTTCAAGTGCTTCTATTCAGCTTAACATGTTCTCTCGTTAGACCTAAAACTATGACTAAGTCGAAAAGCTAGCAGTATCAGCATCTCTGGCAGTACAGGAATGATGTAACGTGGTAATAACTGTTCGTGGTTTGTGGTGTCATGCTGAGCTTCACCCTTTTCACCACTTATCACTGATTTGCTCTTTCCAGCCTCCGGAGCGTCAGATCGTGGTGGGGATCTGCTGTATGATGAAGAAGTCCAAGTCTAAGCCCATGACGCAGATACTGGAGCGTCTGTGCAAGTTTGAGTACATCACTGTGGTCATCTTTCCTGAGGACGTCATACTCAACGAGCCGGTAGAGAAATGGCCCCTCTGCGACTGCCTCATCTCCTTTCACTCAAAAGGTGACTGCTTTTATGTGATGTAGGATCGGCTTGACCTTCCTAAACCTTCAATTTTTTAAAACTTTTCCTCCCAATATTATTCTGTTTCCAGTGTCTATAAGATATCGCCAGTGTTATATCTCCAATTCTTTTGTTCATATAGCCTCCTGACTGAATTATAAATATGTGGAAAGATATAGTTGTGACCCTTTTTGTAAAGGACATGATTGCCTTTATCTGTCATTCACAGTTTATCTTTTCCCCCTTTTGCCTTTATTTATTTGCCAAAGTTGTTCCTTTTTTCTATGCACCAAAAGGTTTCCCATTGGATAAGGCTGTGAGTTACGCCAAACTCCGTAACCCTCTGCTGATCAACGACCTTAATATGCAGTACTACATACAGGACAGGTATGAATGAACCAGCTACCTCCATATAAGTAGTATGTTCACCTACTATAGCAGGTAGAAATTCAGACACAACTAGTAAAAGAAGACATAAAGGGTCAGGTCATGGGAGGGTACACTATAAGCCTGTATTAGTCAAGTTCCAGTCTGTGATTAGGGGCGAAAGCAGCAAAATTCTGTCTGTCCCTGTCATTGTTTGACTTTACATGTCTTGGAGGAAGTACTTGTTAGCCTACTGGGAACTTACAGGTGACCAAACTGGGGAGATGATGGTGGTCAGTACTGTATTGATCATATTTAAAACATAATCCATGGTGAAATGATGGTGTTGATGGCTAGCTAACTAGCCTGCTTACATTATTCAGCATAAACAGGCCTGCATCCAGTAAAGCCATGTGGTTCAAAAACTCTGCTTTTCCCTGTACTTAAGCAAGGCCTTATTAACCCACTTCTAATCTCCTCGTCTGTTTATACTGCTGTCATGAAGACTGAAAGTGTGGCAACTGTCTTATGTAATGTCTCCTCAGGAGGGAGGTGTATCGCATCCTTCAGGAAGAGGGAATTGACCTACCGCGCTATGCTGTGCTGAACAGAGACCCAGACAAACCCGATGGTACGTCAATACGAGATCTCCGGATGCCTTTTCCGAGTTTCTGGAGTTAGTCAAAATATGCCATTAAACATTCATGTCAGCGGAAGGGATAATAAATAACAGAGCTTCTTGGCAGAGGAACATCCTGTGCTTTGTCTCAGCCTTTATTTTAGTGCTTGCGTCTATAAATAGCTACTAATGTAGAGCAGTTAGGCCTGGGACACATAAATTACTTTGTGTAATAATGTGGCTGTCAGGCATCCATTAACCCCACAGGTGCTGAATCCTGCTATTAGAAATCCTGCAGAGGTACCTTCAAGATCAACACTTATCCAGTGGGGTGTAAAAACCATGTGTGTTAAGTTAAAAATAACATCTGGGCATGAATAAATCACATGCCTTTGGTAGCTATGCTCTATTAATAATTGAAAATAAAATCTGCAATTCCTGATTGATCCATTTTATATGAATGTATAATTTAATAGCATAAGAGCCATTAGGTCAGGATCGTAAATGCACAGTGAAATCACATCCATAACTGCTGTGTAACTAATGTCTATAGTTATGTCATAGGTGTCTCAGTGAAGTTCAGATGTTACATGTCTAACACGGGAACTACCCACAATCCGGATAATTATGCCCCACACTTCTGGATGTCACTTGCAATGTAGTCAGAATAGACAGATAATCAAGTACATAGTGTTATCATGCTTAGGCTGCGGATCATCTGGCACCACCCAAACATCACTTCTCACAATGAAGGCTGCAATTATGTGGATATACGCTACCGTTATTACGGCAACATGGGTTTTGTTACACAGGGTTCAATTTACAATGCAGTCATAAACCTTCACCCTGCCTCAACCAGAAACTCGTTGATGGTTTGGTATTATTATTATTATTATTGTTATTATTACTATTTGTTTATCTGATGGTTAAGAGTAAAGCTTTTCTCTAGCAATGCGTATAACTTTAGGAAGATGATTACTTTGAGTATATGATAATGCTAGTCTTCATTGCAGTTGTTGCCAATTATCTATAAAATGTGGAAAGACAGATCTATGCCCAAGTATGTATATATCATCGGTCTAAGTATACTAGTGCGATATACTAGTAGATATAAGACGACCACAGTAATATAAATTCTATGAAAGGACTAGTATGTAGGCTAAATGCTTAGACAGAAATAAACTATGATGAGACCTTTTAGTCTTGAGTAACCATTTCACTGATCTATTTAAATCTATGTTTGTAATGTATATGTATAGGAACAGGACAACAGAAGAGCGGTCTGGATGCAGAATTCATCTGCGACACTTCTCTATAGATATAAGAAATCTAGAAATCTTATTACATAATTTCTAAGCCTATAAACCTGTTAAAATGCTATTTAACAAAAATGCCTAAACTAGCTTTCAATACCTGACTTAAATATTGAGACTGAAGGAGTCCAGAAGATGAATGCAGTGTTTCTTTTCTTTTAGAGTGTAACCTGATTGAGGGGGAGGACCACGTGGAGGTGAACGGAGAGATCTTCCCCAAACCCTTTGTAGAGAAGCCAGTCTCAGCAGAAGATCACAATGTGTATATCTACTATCCGACCTCAGCTGGTGGAGGCAGCCAGCGCCTCTTCAGGAAGGTTTGTTGTTGTAGCACACTCCCAAATCTTTAACTCCATAGAGTTAAAGCAATCGGCATCAGGCTTTGTGGAGGAGTCACTCATTCAGAATCGGAGCAGTCTGAATTCTTAATTTGTGTGAAGCTATAAAATCCAGAAGAATGGGTTGATGTTTGGATCATCCAGATCCTATTCTTCCTTGCCACGAGAAGGTTGTTCCTTTTAGCATACAGTTTTGCCTTGATATAATTGAAAGTTGATCAAGTCTAATACCAAGTCTAATCCCTGTACATTTTATTGCACCTGTTGGTTATTGGTAAGCTTATCCGTTTTAATTTTCAAAACCGGTCATTGAGATGAAGCATGGCACTCTCTGAGTCATAAATGATAAAAATCAGAAATTTGCTTTGATTTGCTTTGATAAAATATACTTTAATGTAGGGGTACAGTGCCTTAGCGAGGTTGAGGGATTGGTTCCTGCAACATGTGTAGGGACAGAAAATGCATGCATCGATGCTTTAACGTGATCATATTAGTGCCTTAGTGGGAATCAGTAGTTTGGTGCAGAGTAAAAGAGCCCTCTGATGCACAACTAATAGATTTCAGCAAAGAAGAAAATAGCCCAGTGGTCAGTTCATTAGTCATCTGAAGTAGAGCTGTTAGAAACAATCTACATTTAAAGAGGAAAAGTATCTGGAATAAGATTAGGATATAACTCGTAAATACACATGTTCACAAACTGCAGATTGGGAGTCGGAGCAGTGTCTATTCCCCTGAGAGCAGCGTCAGAAAGACCGGCTCCTACATCTATGAAGAATTCATGCCTACAGATGGAACGGATGTGAAGGTAAAGCTCAACGAATTCACCGAAGACTGTTCATCATTTTGCAATGCAACTGTGTTTTGGTGATTTTTTTTTTTTAAAAATATGTAAATATAAATCATATTCGGTTGCACACGAGCAAAAAAAAGGTTCGGCAGGAAGTGTAAATATGTCAGGGATCCCTTTAACTATAAAAAAATATTCCACTGCCCTATTTTATAAGGGCATTTCCCTATTTATATATTGAGCTCAGTGTAACATTTTATTGTTATTTAGAGCCCCAGAGATTAGTGTTCCTGAAATATCCACTTCACTTTCCATCACTCTAACAAATTATTTAAAAAATTGCAGAAACCTTGCCTGTATTTCACCTGCATGTGGGAGTACCAGGACCTTTAAGCTTTATAGCATTTGATATTATACTTCTGGTAGTCTTTTATAAATGTGTGTGTCTCAGGTGTACACAGTAGGGCCTGATTACGCTCATGCTGAGGCTCGCAAGTCTCCTGCCCTGGATGGCAAAGTTGAACGAGACAGTGAGGGAAAGGAAGTCCGCTACCCTGTTATGCTCACTGCTATGGAAAAACTGGTGGCTCGCAAAGTGTGCCTGGCTTTCAAGGTCAGAGTCTTTACTCATTCTTCAGTCCACTGTGCTCTGGTTGCAGAATATAAACGTGGAATAAAAATCCTTTCTGATTGAAATTTCTGCAGCAAACAGTGTGTGGGTTTGACTTGCTCCGGGCCAACGGACACTCGTACGTGTGCGACGTCAACGGCTTCAGCTTTGTGAAGAATTCTATGAAATATTACGACGATTGTGCCAAGATACTTGGGTGAGCCAGTGTTTTCTCATTGGTGTTAGTGTTTCAGTTGTGTGACTCACAGTATAATGTGATAAAGCAATATACATTAGTTGCCACCTCACAGCTCCAGGGTCCCTGGTTTGATCCTGAGCATGTTCTTCCCATGTCCTTGGAGGTTTTCTCTAGATTGTCTGGAGAAAAACGTGTAGTAGATGCAGTTGGGTGTGTAATTGAGTATGTAATGAACTGGCATCTCATCCTGTGTGTATTCTATTATTCCTGGAATAATGAACACATTGGCCATGAACAGGATGAAGCAGTTACTAAAGACGCATTTAGACCATTACATATTATTCTATACTGTGGAAGACTGTAAGAGCACACAAAATATTTTTCAGCTGCTAGTAAATTACTTTAAAATGCACTGCAATATGTTTAAATGCCCACATTATACAGGCCAAGCATGTTAAAAAACATCCAAAGAGCAGTCATCTTCTTTATGAAGAAGATTCTGCTTCATAAAATATCATCACTAACCAACAGAAATGAATACACTGCAGCTGAATTCTTGTATAAATCTATAGTTTATTCATTCTTGTAAAGTTAGTAAGTGGGAGGAAATCGGAAAACCTAGTGGAAACTCACACAGACACTGAGAGAACATAGAGCTGTGAGGTGGCAACACTGCCCACTCTGCCACCCTGGTGCCACCTGCTAGTTTAGGAGAGCTTCATTTTTCTCAAAGGATAATATCATTAAACTTTGGACAGAAATCAGGCTCTGCAATATGCCATTGTAACAAACATAGGCCATGTGTGTGTACAGAAATGACCATGTGTTCCATGTAGCTATCAAATATCATAATGGTGACCTGCACTGAAATTCAAGTCAGCCTGCTATCCTAAACCAGCCAGGTGAAGAATCCCTAACATCCATCCATTGTCTATACCCGCTTTATTCCTAATTAGGTTCACGGGGGTCTGCTGGAGCCTATCCCAGCGCACATTGGGCGAAAGGCATGGTTGCACCCTGGACAGGTCACCAGTCCATCACAGGGCCACATATAGACAGACAACCACACACACTCACACTCACTCCTATGGGTAATTTAGTATTACCAATCCACCTAATGTACATGTTTTTGAACTGTGGGAGGAAACCGGAGTACCCGGAGTACTAATATTAAGTATTCTTAATTAAGCTTAATTTCCCTGGCTCCTCAAGCTGAAAAGCTTCCAACCCCATGATATGCATGAAATATTTCCTACGATAGTGAGAAGGTTCTTTTGTTGTGATCTTTGTCTGTAGGAACATTGTGATGAGGGAGCTGGCTCCCCAGTTCCATATTCCCTGGTCTATTCCCACTGAGGCAGAGGACATTCCTATAGTCCCTACCACATCCGGCACCATGTGAGTCCATGATGCTGATTTTCACTCAGAATTCATTTCCTTCTACGCTGTTTTTTCTTCACTGAAAACATTTCCAGATGCCTGTTATTTTTTCTGGATTATACACCTGGAAATGGTTTGGAATAATGATTTGAAGCATCTCTGATTTACGTAGGATGGAGCTGCGTTGCGTGATCGCGGTGATCCGCCATGGAGACCGAACACCAAAACAGAAGATGAAAATGGAAGTCAGAAATCCCATGTGAGAGGCCATGTGTCACTGTTAGTGAAACACTATTAGATCCATCGAGACACACATGCTGAGGGATTTGTCATTGTGTTGTTGTTGTTGTTTTCACAGGTTTTTTGAGCTGTTTGAAAAGTATGGGGGTTACAAAACCGGCAAGCTGAAGCTGAAGAAACCCAAACAGCTTCAGGTATCAGGCAGCATTTACTTCACTTACTGGTGTATATTTTTCCACATGTAAATGATACGCTATATAGAGACTGGAATAGACGTTTTTAGTTTCTTTATTTCTTGTATAGCTCATTGAAATTCTTCTGTTCTGTATTGGATGTAGTCAGGCAGTTAGATCATAGTTACTGTTTTACCCCTCAGGAAGTCCTGGACATTAGCAGGCTGCTGTTATCAGATTTGGGGCAGCACAGTGACTGTGAGATCGAAGAGAAGAAGTCAAAACTGGAGCAGCTTAAAACCGTTCTGGAAATGTGAGTGAGAATCTGTTTAGATCTTAGCTGCTTAGATGGAAACGTTCAGTCTTGCTGGAGAATATCAAAAGTGTTTTCATGAAATCTTTTACATACTGCAACTAGAGAACAAAATCTACATCTACAGAGAGGCATATAATATAATGTAGATTGTGGAAATTCACAGAATTTTGGAACAATAGCAAGGTGTCCCATTTTGCCTATCTGCTACTCTGTTCTAAATTAAGTCCAGTAATTAGCCATCAGAACTATGTAAAGAAAACTAGTAAGCCCTAGTTTGATCTAAGAAAGAAAAAAAAATCATCATATACTATTATAAGGAGTGACAATTTAGGTGCATTGGTGAAGGCCACACCATAGTCAATCAGAGGGGCTTGGATAAGGCTGGACAGTAAATCTTCTTCCTGACATGAGGAACTTGACCAATCTGGTGTCCGTTTTTTCATTTACACTAATCTTCTGTATGTAGGTATGGTCATTTCTCTGGGATAAACAGGAAAGTGCAGCTGACTTACCTTCCCCACGGGCAGCCTAAGACTTCCAGTGAAGAGGAAGGTACAAGAGAGCTAAACTTTTTCACTCTGTATTTCTAAATTGATTGCATTGTTTCATCCATGTGACATGAAGCTTTTGGTGTTGTTCCTCTTACGAGCAGACACACGGAACGATGGTCCGTCCTTGCTGCTGGTATTAAAGTGGGGAGGTGAGTTAACTCCAGCGGGACGCGTACAGGCAGAAGAGCTGGGTCGAGCCTTCCGCTGCATGTACCCTGGAGGACAAGGTACACTTCTCTTTCAGCTTTTCTTTTTTTCCCTGTGCTGTTTCTTACACAGTTCTGGTATCTCTCCACATTTCCTTTTTTTATGATCTTTCTCTCGTACACTTTATTCATTGTTTTGTTTTCTCTTTTTGTTGCTCCCTATTTCCCCATTTTGGGCTAACATTACTTAGCAGATACTTCCTCCCACAGTACAAAGACATGCTTCTAGGCTGATTGGAGTCTCTAAATCGCCCGTAGTGTGTGATTGCGTGAGTGAATGAGTGTGTGTGTGTGCCCTGCGATGGGTTGGCACTCCATCCAGGGTGTATCCTGCCTTCATGCCCGATGACGCCTGAGACAGGCACAGGCTCCCCGTAACCCAAGGATAGATCGGATAAGCGGTACAGACAATGAAATGTCTGCAAATCATGTTTTTTAGATCATTTACATTTATTATAGGCATAATCATGCTTTTAAATTCATATCCATTTTCTAATCCTACTATCACACACAAAAAATTAATATATTCAATTTAATTTATGTAGCACTTTTAACAACAGAAACGATCACGAAGCAGCATTATAGGAATACATATATATAAATTCAGGATATAAAATATAATTTTTAAATTAAAATCCCTAATGAGCAAGCCAGAGGTGATTGTGCCAAGGAAAAACGCCCTAAAAGAGCCTTAAATAGTTTGTTCTTAGTTTATTAGTGTATTTGCTTGCTTGCGATATCATTTTTGAGAACTTGAGAAACTTTAAATCCAGTGCAGAGATGTAATAAAATTAAGTTTTCTGTTTATTTACCTTTTTTCCTCTTGTATTTGTATCTCTGGATTATTAGACAGTAGGCACAGGATGTGAGTCCCCTCTGGCTATGGTAAGAAGGGCTTGGAGCACTTTGGATTCTTTGGACCCTGAAATGATTAACTGGCCTGCTGCAATGTTTCCTCTATTCCCATATTAACCCAAAGCTGCATCCATCATCTCCATTCACTAATATTCACTGAAGTGTACATCAGTGCAGTATTGATATTCAAAGTGCCCCCTGTTTAGAAACTCTAAAAACTGCTTGATTAGAGAAGTATTCACCCCCTTTTATGGATCTAAATTAGGACTAGCGTTGAGTTTTCGAGAGTGCACACGAAATATGTTAAACTGGATACACCCCTGTTAATTGTAAACCCACATTGTGGAGAAACAGGTTGTTCATCTTGCTTCTGAATATTACAAATGATGAGAATTGGTTCTTCAGTATAAATTCTATGGTAAATAGTGTGAATTAAAATTTTAAAGATTTTGATTGATTGTCAAAATATTACCCTGTGGTAGGAATTTGATATTAAAGTCAATAAAATATTTCATGTCACAAGAATTCCTTTTATCATGGGCTGTAGTACTGTCTTGATATTAAATAAAGTTTCTACATATTTACGTGTAGCTGTAACCTATCGAGTGAGTTAACATCTCTCTCTCTGTGCAGAACCATAAACCATGTTCACTCTTCTTGTATTTATAATGTGGGATGATTATGTATAATAAATCGATTTGTGCTCTAGGGGATGTACTAGAGTATGTAAGTTTTCTGTTTGTTGAGATCTTACCTGCTGAAATATTCTGATCTGCTGTATGTTTTTGTGTGTAGGGGATTACGCTGGCTTTCCGGGCTGCGGCCTACTTCGGCTCCACAGCACCTACCGCCACGACCTCAAGATCTACGCTTCAGATGAAGGCAGGGTCCAGATGACTGCAGCTGCCTTTGCTAAGGTATTAAATTGCCGTTCAGTTAATAGAATCTGTGTGCATGTGTGTGTGTGTGCGCAGACATAATTTTTTTGTAACTTGCCTGGTAGGGGTTGTTGGCACTGGAGGGAGAGCTGACACCCATTCTGGTACAGATGGTGAAGAGTGCTAACATGAACGGTCTGCTGGATAATGACCTAGACTCACTGAGCGGCTGTCAGCAGCGTGTCAAAGCCAGGCTTCATGAGATCATGCAGAAAGACGAAGACTTCGTCGAAGAACATTTGGACAAGGTGAAAGCTTTTCCCATCAGACAAAAAATACTCTGAACCTGTCTGTTAGTCATGCCACATTATCAATATTAAATATTAAAAAGCATTTATTTGTATGAGTTTTTTTAATGTTTACATGCGTTGTAGATAAAATGCTGCTTATAGTATTGTTAGGTATGTTGTATGTATGGAGTAAAACCCATCATGGCATGCTGTTAACAGGAAAATAATCAACCATGACAGATAGATAGATACAGACTCCTCTGACCTTCATCCTTTCTCATGATAAATCTCCTTTGCTGCTGTTAAAAGTACATCCAAATGAATGTCTCAAGCAGAAAGCTTCAACATATTGATAGTTATACATTTTCTTTATTAAATAACAACACACTTTACATCAGATTACGATTAGGTTTAGATTGTAAGGAACGTCTGACATTATTAATTAGATGTTGCTATATTAGAATAATCACCTTAATATAAAACTGTGATTTACTGTCAGAGTCACTGTTACAGAAAATGATCCCCCTTTGTCCAGTGGGATTCAAGAAATCAATAGCACTGTGGGTTAAATTGATATGCAGCGTACACATACACACTGCTATTCTTGATTTTTTCCCACTCAGCTGGTTCCAACAGGGAGCCCCTCTATGGTGAACTCTATGAAAGCTGTTGAAAATCCAGTGAAAACATGCAACAAAGTCTACAGCCTTATCCAGAGCCTCATTTCCCAAATCGAAAAAAAACTTGAAGATCCCAAATCTGCAGGTTAGTCATTCCTTCTGAATACATTGGGGTATTCACAAATCAGGTATTCAATAGGGTCAGCTATTATGACATGACAGTGTGCGTAATATAAAATAATTGATATTGTGAATGATATTATCTTTTTTTTTTTTTTTTGCATGTTAGAGAAATACATTGTGTTGTCTATTTACACCGATCAGGCATAACATTATGAGCACTGACAGGTGAAGTGAATAACACTGATTATCTCCTCATCATGGCACCTGTTAGTGGGTGGGATATATTAGGCAGCAAGTGAACATTTTGTCCTCAAAGTTGATGTGTTGGAAGCAGGAAAAATGGACAAGCGTAAGGATTTGAGCGAGTTTGACAAGGGCCAAATTGTGATGGCTAGACCACTGGATCAGAGCATCTCCAAAACTGCAGCTCTTGTGGGGAGTTCCCGGTCTGCAGTGGTCAAAAGTGGTCCAAGGAAGGAACAGTGGTGAACCGGCGACAGGGTCATGGAACAGCCAAGGCTCATTGATGCATGTGGGGAGCGAAGGCTGGTCCGTGTGACGCGATCCAACAGACGAGCTACTGTTGCTCAGATTGCTGAAGAAGTTAATGCTGGTTCTGATAGAAAGGTGTTAGAATACACAGTACACGAAGGTTCAGGGCTGTTGTGGCAGCAAAAGGGGAACCGACACAATATTAGGCAGGTGGTCATAATGTTATGCTTGGTCTGTGTATTTTTATTGCAGCATTTTAGCTGACACTTTTGGTGAATTTAAAACGCAAGGATCTTATTGTGTACTGTGAAACTGAACCTGAGAGATTGTCGATTTTATATTTCCACCCTTTCCTGTAATTCTCAAATAAGTTACAACTAAAGCACTCAACAAGTCAATAGAATATCATTTAAAATATTTGTGTGAAATGTGGTAGTGTGATTTAGTGTTGTGAAAAGCACAGACACCACAAGCACAAGGATTAATGACAAGGGTGTCTTAATTTCCCTCAGATCTGCAGTTGTACCACAGCGAGACTTTGGAGATGATGCTGCAGCGCTGGTCTAAACTGGAGAGGGACTTCTTCATGAAGAGTGGACGCTACGACATCAGCAAGATCCCAGATATCTATGACTGTGTGAAGTATGATGTTCAGCACAACAGTTCCCTGGGCCTGGAGGACACCGTGGAGCTGTTCACCCTGTCACGAGCGCTGGCAGACATTGTAATACCACAGGTACACCCTTCATAGTCTCTGGTATCATTATTGATTCATTCTTGGTTGACATACACTATGTTGCCAAAGGTTTTGGGACATTACATGCACATGAATGTAATATGGAGTCATCCCACCCTTTGCAGCTATAACAGCTTTGACTCTTCCGGGAAGGCTTTCCACAAGGTATAGAGTGTGTTTATGGGAATTTTTGACCATTTCTCTAGAAGCGCATTTGTGAGGTCAGACACTGATGTTGGACGAGAAGGCCTGGCTCACAGTCTCCAATCTAATTCATCCCAAAGGTGTTTCTATCGGGTTGAGGTCAGGACTCTGTGCAGGCCAGTCAAGCTCCTCCACACCAAACTCACTCATCCATGTCTTTATGGAGCTTGCATTGTGCACTGGTGTGCAGTCATGTTGGAACAGGAAGGGTCATCCCCAGCTGTTCCCACTAAGTTAAAAATATCTTGGTATGCTGAACATTAAGAGCTACTTTCACTGGAAGTAAGGGGCCAAGCCCAACCCTTGAAAAAGAACACCTGACTGGGTGTCCCAAAAATTTTGGCAATATAGTGTATGAATTTTATTTTTTTTTTTTTGGATGAGCAAGTCTTCGAGTAATTTCAGTTCAAAAAACATCACATGCTCATTCTTGCTTGATGTCTGTTTAGGAATATGGCATTAACAAGTTAGAAAAGTTGGAGATAGCATATGGCTACTGTCTGCCTCTGATCAAGAAGATCCAGCTGGACCTGCAGAGGACTCACGAGGACGAGTCCGTCAACAAGCTCCATCCACTGTAAGCTTGTTTTATGCACATAGATGCACATTTTTGTCTAAAAACCAAAGAAGGCACACAAAAATAAAATCGATTTTAAAGGAAGGTTGAGCTGTTTACTGTCCGTGTTTATTCCTATGTGTTCTCTTATCCCAGGTATTCCCGTGGTGTGCTGTCACCAGGCAGGCGTGTAAGGACACGACTGTATTTCACCAGTGAGAGTCACGTCCATTCGCTGCTTAGCATCTTCCGCTACGGAGGCCTTCTGGATGTAAGTTATATATTCACTGAGGCTCTTCTAAATCTGAGACTGAGCCATTAAGCTCAGTCTGAAACATTAGCTTCTGATTTGTCTTAGGAGGACAATGACCAGCAGTGGAAGAGGGCCATGGACTATCTAAGTGCTGTGCCAGAGCTCAACTATATGACCCAGATAGTTATCATGCTGTATGAGGACAACAACAAGGTATTTTCTGTTCTACCAAGCTAGTGAAACAACTCTGCAGACTCAGGGTAATTTTATCTGCTGTTCTAAATAGCATATGAGTCATTCATACATGTGTGTTTCATACACACAGGTTCACACACATACCTTCTGGCTACTTGAAACTCACTTTTGATGAAAGCTCTTATCTGTCATAAGAGTTTTGGGACATGAGAGCTGTCCTTATGATCATTAAACATAATTTGTGATATTCATGCAAACTGAGTGGTTACTGCTTTACTTTTCTCTTGAAAAGTAGTTTCCATTCTATAGCTCATAAACATAAATGATACAAATTCAGATTACCAAATATCTTTGATTAAAGTGCCCGAAAAACTGCCCCTTGGCTTAGGCTAGGTGAGGTTTGAGATAGCAAGTTAAATGTTATTTTACCCATAATGGGGTAGAAAAATAAGGTGTAAAGTATTTCTTTGCATATACAATCCAAATTTTTTTTTACAGTTCTTATAAAATAGATCTTTACTGTGTTGCAGGACCCCTCCTCAGAAGAGCGCTTTCATGTTGAGCTGCATTTCAGCCCCGGGGTTAAAGTGTGTGAAGAGGAGAACACACCAATGGGCTTCGGCTTCCGTCCTGCTTCTTCTGAGGTAAGCTTGAGTCACTCTGAATTTCTTTCAGACAAGTGCTGGTTAAGAATCTTTGATTAGACGTTATACACTGACCAGGCATAACATTATGACCACCTGCCTAATATTGTGTTGGTCCCCCTTTTGCTGCCAAAACAGCCCTGACCCGTCATGCACTGTGTATTCTGACACCTTTCTGTCAGAACCAGCATTCACTTGTTCAGCAATTTGAGCAGCAGTAGCTCGTCTGTTGGATCAGATCAGTCTTTGCTCCTCACAATAATGAGCCTTGGCCGTCCATGACCCTGTCGCCGGTTCACCACTGTTCCTTCCTTGGACCACTTTTGATAGATACTGACCACTGCAGACCGGGAACACCCCACAAGAGCTGCAGTTTTGGAGGTGCTCTGATCCAGTCGTCTAGCCATCACAATTTGGCCCTTGTCAAACTCGCTCAAATCCTTACTCTTGTCTATAATATATCCCACCCACTAACAGGTGCCATGATGAGGAGATAATCAGTGTTATTCACTTCACCTCTCACTGCTCATAATGTTATGCTTGATTGGTGTATGTTATTTTGTTGTAATACTTTTTGTCCTTGTGTGTGGTTGTGTTTTTCATTGTGTATGGTTGATTTTTATTTTCTTTAGAATGACCAGAAGCAGACAGATCCAGGAAGTTTAGAGAACCTTGTGCAGGATGAACCAGATCGAGCGTTACCTCTATCCGAACCTGTAGGTGCTCAGCGTAGATCCCCGCTGATACGAAACCGCAAGACTAGCTCCATGGAGGTACAATCTTCACAACCTCATCCATCTAGTCTTCCTTGCACTTCCACATCTTTGTTAATAGAATTAATATCTGAGTAATCGTTAGAGTTAATACATGTACTTCTTAATACACTGCCTAAACACATACACACTCTTTGGCTGCATTGGACTGTATGAATTGAAGTCTCTGAAATTGTATCCTATTTCTGTAATTTCTATTTTTAGAGGTTTATGCAACTGACATATGAAGTATGTACTATTGTGAATGACTACAATCTGATGTAATATATTCTTTGACTTAATAGAGTTCACCATCACACTTAAACATTTATCACACTTGGATTTAGAATAGAAAATGAAGCAAAAAATAGAAACTTCAAGTGTCATTAAAAAATGGCAAAAGAAAATGATATAACATGCGAGTTTGTGATGCAGGCCGATATGTATGCATATTATATAGTATATATTAGTTATACAGTTGACACATCAATGGCATTATTATAAAAATAACTCTCTTTTTTTAAAATTTGATTCTTGTTCAGGTCCTCTCAGAAAGTTCGTCCTCTAAAGCAGCGAGCTATCGCCTTTTCCCCTCATGCTCACGCCAGTCTCCGGAGATGAAGCAGAGTGGATTAGGTTGGTATCATATGTCTGCCGGTCTCAGTTGTCCATGCTGCCTGGCCTCGCTCTCTCCCATTCTGTCTAAAGAGTTTTGTCTAGATTAAGTTTCTGACTCACCACCCCCTCAATGACCTGTACATTCAGGTCAGAAAAGTCATGTCAGTTCCCTGAATCATATACAGACCACTTTCGACTGAGGTGCTGGGAAATGGCTGTCATTTAATCTTTCATGTAATTGATCTCTCATGAGTTCAGTTATGTCTACATTGGTACTGTTTTCACATGAAGGCTAAGTTTTGGTGTAAACAAACTGATTACAAAAGACATTCATACCTCAGGGCTTTATTTATCAATGCAGTAACATCTTGGCCATGAGATTAATATGAAAAATATTATCCTGTATGTTTTAAAAAAAAATCACTTATTACGGGCCTGGTGGACTGATTTAGATACTGACACTGTGTGACATCCAGTGGTTTCAACCATGTTAACAAAATAATAGCATGTAGTGTAGAATGAGTAACTGTATGCAAGTTTATAGACGATTAATTGTAATGAGCATTAATAAATTCACCTTCAGGTTCATATTGACTTAGAATTGATAATAGTTTATTGAGCACAACTTAAGCCTAATGACCGCAGGTTGGCTGGTCAGGTATTTCACACATGCATTTTGTCTAAATCTGAATAACAGCATGTGTGTGTAGTGATGACTAACTGACATAGTTCTCTAACCCTCCTCTACAGGCTCTCAGTGTGCAGGCCTCTTCAGCACCACTGTTCTTGGGGGGTCCTCTAGTGCCCCCAATCTGCAGGATTATGCCCGCACACACCGCAAAAAATTCTCCTCTGGCAGTTTGACCTATAAAGATGGTATGTGCTCATACAAACTGTTCTGATTTCTATCCAGATAGAGATTTCAGAGGTTACAGCACATATTTCAGGGCCCATGCTGAAGGGTTCTTAGAAACAGGAATATTTCAGGGTTTGTAGATCAAGATCTTTTCGTTTTTAGATCGTTCAGGCTCATTCATCCGTCTTTTTAACACTGTCCAGTTTTAATATTGTGTAGCTCTTAGAGTATGTACAGTCCATGCCATTCATCTTTCATGTCCCATGTTTGTCTTTCCTTCACACAGCATCGTTTTGTTTTTGTTTTTCCTTTTTGCTTCATGCTCTTTTGAGTTAGTGGAATATTCCACATAAAGCGTCATCTCCAGTCAATTCATCAGTAGTGGAAATTTTGACACAGTATTGAGAAAGTTATTGTCGCCAGATCCACTAGAAGTGAGCTTTGAATGGAGAATTAGGTTTAATATAAACACCAGACTTACCTGAATACCTAAGATTATATTATACCTCTTATAAGAGGCTAATTTATATCTGACATCTAGCAGTTATTAAAATATCTTTTAATTTTATTGCCTTGTGTGACACATTTACTGGTCTATAGATAAAATCGGACTGATGATAATTGTTTGCTTTGTTTTACAGTGTTTTTTTTTTTTTAATACAGACCTTTAGAGAGATACACCCCTTTATAGACCCTTCCAGAACATTCCTGTATGTGGAGAACATTTTTATCCACAAGGTGGCAGTGTGACATGAGACACTGTTCTCACCAGTGCCATTTTATAGGCCAGGTTTTCCGTGTTCTAGTATTATAGTAACTATAATGTCTGTGAGTTCATCTGTCCCATGTCCACTGTGATGTTCATTCCAGTCTGTGGTGAACCTGTGTTCCTGTACTCAAATGTGAACCTCTGTGTGATGTGGTGTGTCTGTGTATACGATCTTTGTTCTCTTGTTTTCACTGTAATCTATAGCAGTGTCCTCTGAAGATATGTAAGGTAGTTTTGCCCTGTGTGTGTGTGTGTGTGTGTGTGTGTGTGTGTTTAAGATGGTTAAAAATGATCTTCACCATTTTAATAAGTGAGCTAAGTGGTCCATAGGGACCTGAGACTTTAAAATTCAGGAAGTTGAGTGAAGTTTAGCCATGGTAGCAGATCTATGAAGCTTTTTTTATTTTGTGTCTCTATTGTGGGGTGGGATTACAGCTATCTCTGGATCCATTTATGTACGTTGATCTTATATGAACAGAAAAATGAAATGGACTCCAGTGTTTAGCTTCAGTGACGAATCATACTGAACACTGTGCTAAAAGCTGCTTCTCTTGCTTGCCCTCAGTGACTCTCTAACTGTGTCTTGCTGTAGGTTTTAAAGTAGCCTAGAGCCCCTCAGTGAATTCCACCTCTTATTCTTCCTAATGTTCTCTGAATGTCTCACGCCTTCAGCACTGTGTAACTCAGACAAGCCCCCCCCCTTATCCTCTACAGGTTCACTCTAAAAGATGGTAACACCAGTGACCTTTTTTATTTCCTCAGAGTTGTTGTCTATGCCGGCAGTAAAGCGATTTTCTGTGTCGTTTGCAAAGCATCCGACTAATGGTACGTCTGCTTCTCTTCAAGTATATTTCATCTTTCTCTACCTTCCTTGTCTTGCATGCCTTTGGAAAAAAAAAAGTCTCTTAATCTCTTTAGTGCTTAACGTTCTTTCAGTTTAACATGGTCACTGTTGTACTCCCTCCATCTCCACAAATATCTCTCCGTCTCGGTCCACCCATTCATCTGGACGCTCGCTCTAACACCACTGTCACATTCTGTTTATAACACCCTGCATAACAATGTCACTCTTACCTAATGATCTCAGTGTTGATGCATTTCTGTTTTATTTCTTTTTTTTTTTTTTTTTATACAACAGTATGATTAGTTTCTTGAGATATGTAAAAGTGCTGGAGGGGTGTGTGTGTTTGTGTGTATGTGTGTGTATGGGGCATTAATGAACCCCAGTTGGCATATAACCTCATGACCCTTTACCCTATTAGTAAATGTAGTTTCTCACAGGTTACGCTTTCTCTTATCCAGTACATGCACAAGCTGAGCATGAAACTGACCTGTATGCTAACCATGTCCTGTTTTTTTTTCCATTGGGTTGCATATAAGGAATATGATTTGAGTAATGAGTTCCAGGTACCTATCTCTTCTGATGAATCATAGCCCTGCCCACAGAGCTCTCATGATTATTATGTGTTAATAATCATGGTAGAATATTCTGTTGTTGCAGAAGCCTTTCTTCTATCAATGTTACCCTAAAGCTATTATACTGCTTTTAAAATTGGTCATTTTAAAGGTTTGCCTTCTATTTTTTTGACCAGATCATTGCTAATTTTGATGTATTAATTAATATCATGCAACTGAATATTGAGGAATAATACTGACCAGCCTGGGCTAGGAGTAATTTGGCTTCTTCTTCTTTTTTTATATTCAGCACAATAGGCTAGATTTATCTACAGACATGTGCCAGTGATTCATCTTTATGATCCATTTGTCCTTAATTGTGTTTAAATAGTGTTTATATCCTGGCCAGAAGAAATACTCTTCTCTTTTTGGCAGGTGTACATTGATTCCTTCCATAGGGACACCTTAAGTAAACCTCATCAAATCCTGTATAGACTCATAGTGTAAGCTTTTAGCCATGTAACCATGGCAACAAGCATAAATGACTGTTTAGGATATCTGTACATTCATGCTTCTCTTTTGCTGGTGCAAAAAACAAATGACAGACGAAAAATCTTTATCAGTCTTTGTTTGGATAACGTAAAACATGGAAGAAGAGAGAACCCGCTGAATTAGTGCCAAAGATAGTGGCAAAAATAGGTCAGTTCTGAATTTGGTAACAATCATTATGCAGATGTTCTTATACGTGCTATAAGCATCATGAGGCATATTAATATATAATCTATTTATCATTAATTTAGTCTCTGTGTAGATCACTGTGTTTCATATACAATATATTTCCTTATATACTCCCAGCATGTTGTAGATTCATAATGGCTGTGGATTGCAATCTTCTAGTGCATTGTTGATTTTCTAGTGCATTGTTGACATTAGAAGAATCCACTTACAGGAATGATTTAAATATAAGAGTGATACGAGTGTGGTGCAATGCTGCGTTGGATCTAATATCTCTACAGTACAGGAGCTGTGCACTGCTTTGTATCTATAGCACATTTCAGGATTTGATTAAAGATATAGTTGCTGCATATATTACTCTTCTCCCTCTCTCTCTCTCTCTCTCTCTCTCTCACACACACACAAACACACACACACACCACAAGCCACACACTCCCTCTGAAGTAGGCTGTGAACCCACACAGTACAAGCACTGTACATATGCGATTTTATCAGCCTACTAATGCGTAACAGTCCAATGGATATTCATATTAAAGCCTGAAACGTTGGCTTGATTTCAATTCAGAATTTGACACATTTTCTGATTTAATCCTGTCATTCTGTGAATGCACCCTAACTGCCACTACACACATCTTGCCACTCAATTGATATCATCTTATATCATATCATATTATATTTCTGATGATTTAGTAACAGAAGCTTTCACACAGGCTGTTTGGTAATGGTCGGGATGTGTGTACTGAATCAGTAGGATCAGACATGCTGATATTCACAGCAATGACATCAGAATCATATTAAGCTTCCATGGCATTATGGCTATTTGTAGGAGTGGTGTATCTGACAGTGTTTTATTAGTTTTGCATGCTTGTGTGGTGAGATTTTGGCAGTTACAAATGAAGACACATACTTTTAGTTTTGTGTCACTCTTTGAGTTCTGCCAGCTGTATCAGAAACAGTAATATTAGTCAGTTATATAGACAGTTTATTACTGCTTTGGAGTTTCTAGTGATATTCTGAGATCTGTTTGATAAAATGAATTGGTGTCTGTTTGAACATGAGTTACACTACATTACCAAAAGTTTTGGAACACCCCTCCAAATCATTGAATTCAGGGGTTGGGCTCGGCCCCTTAGTTCCAGTAAAAAGAAATCTTAATGCTTCAGCATACCAAGACAATTTGGACAATTTCATGCTCCCAGTTTGGGGATGACCGCTTCCTGTTCCAACATGACTGCACACCAGTGTACAAAGCAAGGTCCATACAGACATGGATGAGCGAGTTTGGTGTGGGGGTACTTGACTGGTCTGCACAGAGTCCTGACCTCAACCCGATAGAACACCTTTGGGATGAATTAGAGCGGAGATTGTGAGCCAGGCCAAAACTGGGACGTCTGCCTTTACATGTACATGAATGTAATATGGAGTTGGCCCCGCCCTTTGCAGCTATAACAGCTTCAACTCTTCTGGGAAGGCTTTCCACAAGGTTTAGGAGTGTGTTTATGGGAATTTTTGACCAATCCTCTAGAAGCACATTTGTGAGGTCAGACACTGATATTGGATGAGAAGGCCTGGCTCACAATCTCCGCTCTAATTCATCCCAAAGATATTCTGTCTGGTTGAGGTCAGGACTGTTCCTGGCCTGTTTTGCAATGGCACAGAACTATCCAATAACAAAGTCTGACATTTAATCATTATGTAAGGAATTTGCTTTATACAGGACTTTTATACATTTTCAATCTCTTTAGGCAAACTTATTTTGTTTTTCGTGCTGCACTTAAATTAGATCATTACCCAATACCATCTTTGCAGTAAGGCAAGACAAGCAAGGCTGAGCAAGATTAAAGAGAAATTAAATCCATTTCCATATCATTTTGTTCAAATATGTTTATAGTTTCTTAAGGTTGAGGTTTCAGAAAATGATTTAAGCAGGAAACAATTACATTAATTTAAAACCAGATTTTAGTCATTTTTAACCCGCTATCTGAGTGACTGTAGACATTGTAGAAGTATTTTTGAACATTTATGGATATGACAATATCTTCTTAGAATTAGAAGTGTGTTTAAACAGATTAAAGGACACACACTGATGCCACCCTCTGATGATGGATGATAGTATTTAATTCTATGATCCGTTTATATTTCAGTTATGTTGATCAAATGAATCACAAAAGTGAAATTCTCACAAGAAGATACATCACCTTGACTTTGCTGGAGGAGAGAGAATAAGCAATGTGAAGAAAGTCATGACTGAGGATTTCAGGACTTTTTTTTTGTTTTATGATGAACGATGAGGATTTTTTCCCCCCTGATTATTCCAGTTAAATATTTCACTTTGTTGCATGGATCCATATCCCTTGTGGTCTGTTCCCGTATTGGGTTAATCCAAAGAACTCAACTCTGCTACAGTCTGCTTTGTTATGCCATTAGTGGTTTTGGTTCATTGTATGAAAGTTTATGGGGCTGAACTTGGCTTTATACCCCATGGCTGTTAATGCCCTTCTTAAATATATGCAGTTTTAAAAAGCAGCCCCTCCTCCAGATTTATCTTTTATCATAACCCACTCCCATCCTCCTCCCTGCTCTTCCACGCTCTGCCTCTTCTTCCTCAGAGCTGCTAGAGGAACAGCAGGTAGCCCAGCTGCTCCGGCGCTTCTCCACAGACCCAAATATCCTCCACTCGCTCTTTCTGGACAGCACTCTGGCCCACCACCTCCACCAGTGCTACTACCACCTGCGCCTCTTCCGAAACTGGCTAATCTCCGGCCAGGACCCTTTAGAGTATCTATACGGTTAGCCCTGCCGCAACATAACGTGCCCTGGCCTGCCTTGCACTGTGCTGCACTTCAACTAGCGTGTCAATGTTGCCCCATCTTTGCCTTTTATACTGCTTGTGTTGAGCATGTGTAATGCTTGCTGGTTTTTTTGCTGTTGTTTTGCTTATTCAGCAAATGAGTAATGTATCCTAATACGGCAATTATTTTTGTGGTCCAAGCTTTCAGACCTGGATGGTGTTTGAAGTGTCCTTCTTATGAGTGTTGACTGTACAATGTTTGCTGCATGTTGGTGGAGTTGAAACTCTGCTGCATTGAGCGGTATGCCAGTTTGTGTTTAAATATTTGAGCAGGATCAAATGAGGACCAGGGATTAAATGCTGTATGTCATACACCTGCCAGATGATACTGACTGAAGTGAAGGTGGGAGAATCTGTTCCATTTCAAATGGTTCAGGTCTGCAATTGTAGATGCAATTACTCTAATGGGTTGAAGAAATAATTCAGTTAAATGTGAAACTTACCCATTTTTTTTCCACTTACACCAACCATTTCCAATTATTTAGACTGTGATTACTATCTTACATTTGCTTTTTTTTATTAGTTTTGCATTTGAGCTACAGGCTAATACTGATTAAAAAAAAAAAAGTAAAGGAAATATATCATAACCAAAATCTTGTCTGTGGATATAGTCTTAATGAATCATTAGCCATTAAAAGGAACCTTGCGGAACCCTTCTGAGTAAAAGAGATCGCTGTGGAGCCTTTCCTGAACCTCTGTAGGATTCTGCATACAGTGGATATAAGAAGTTTACCTACCTTTGTTAAAATTCTCACTCTCCACTGATTGGGATAGCGGACCAAAAGAATTTCCAAAACAGAAGATCAACCAGAAAACCTAGCAACATTTAAAGGATCTCCTAAAATATCTGGCAAGCCCTGATCACTTTCTGCATGAATAATATTCAACTTGTCTGGGTAGGGTTGATAGATGGAAGCCCCTGCTTTACCAAAACAAAATGCTCTGGTGAGCCCAAAGTGGAACTTTTTGGACATAATTCTGAAAGATACAAGACAGAAACAACAAGACCCAAAAAACACCAAACCCACAGAGAAGCATGGTGGTGGCAGCATCATGCTAATGTATGGTCCTGCTTTTCTCCAGCAGGGACTGGGGCTCTAGTCAAGATTATGGATTGCTCCAAATACCGGCCTCCTGGTGGTCCAGCGGCAGGGTCCCGTGCTTTGGTTCCACGGTTCAATTCCCAGCCAGGGCGCTAATCCTGGCACTGAAGAGTTAACTCTCAGTGCCAGTCCCAAGCCCGAATAAAAATGTGAGGGTTGCCTCAGGAAGGACATCCAGCATAAAACCTGTGCCAAATCAAAACAGGGGTGTATAGACTTTTCATATCCATTGTACAGATAGGGGGTTGCTCAAAAGAATCATCATATTCTTCATTCAAATTGTGTCATTAGGCCACAACAAAATTAAATAAACTTTATGAAAAATTTTGCATCCTAGGAAAGATAATCAAATTGCTGAAAATATTGTTTAATGTAGAGCTACTTTAACTAGTCTTTGTGTTAAGAAACAGAAACAGTTTTGTAGTATATATTTACGGAAAAGATTTTGGTTCAGATGGACTTCCATTACTCATTTGTGTGACTTGTTTTAACCTCGCTATTAATTCTCACTCTGTTTATTTAAGCATCTAAATAAACTAAAGGACTCTTAAGAGAGTCTATTTTTTGCCCTCGTGGTTGATTTTGTGTCATTTGGTAGGAACAGTTGCAGCTTCTACTACATGTAGTGTTTGGTGAAGTTCTGTAGATATAACATGCTTGAACGTGTGTGAGAATGGTTAACACAATCTCTTTTAAGTTTTGAAATCAAGTTGTGTGTGTGTGTGTGTGTGTGTGTGTACGTGACAGACGTCACCTGTGATCCTCTTACTAACAGTGTGTGGTGGAATGTAATGGTGTGTGGGTGTGTAGTTTATGTTCCTCACACACTGCTGTGTCTTGCAGCTTACACAGATAGCATTATGGGTACACTGTGCTCTCTTGTCTCTTCTGCTCTGTAGGATTTGAAGGCTGCTCCATGGTGCCCTCTATCTACCCACTGGAGACGCTGCACAACTCTCTGTCGCTCAAACAGGTGGACGGGTTCCTGACGGCAGTGTGTGAGAACGCAGGGGACTCGCACACCAGAACCACTAGAGGTTGTGGCTGATGTCTACAATCTAAGCCAAATATTAACATAATATTAACATACTCTGTATGTTTAAACCTGTCTGCTGTTCTCTACAGCTCTCTCAGCCATGTTTGACTCTCAGAACCAGCCCTCGGTGGACTCGTATATTCCTCAGAGAGTGTTGTCCACCTCTGCGTCTCTGCGCCAACGCTCTGAGCGTCCTCCCTGGTGTGAGTACTGAACCACTTGGGTATCCTAACCTTCAAATGCACCCATAGTCTTCTCACAAACAACTCTTTCATTTGCATGTTAAGCCCCATCAGTGTTTTCCTCAGTTTCATAATGGTGATGATACTTCTCAATTTAATAATACTGGAGATATGAATACGATAGATTGATAGCATAAAGATGAATAAAATGTAGTGAAGTATACACCGATCAGGCATAACATTATGACGTAACGTGAATAACACTGATTATCTCCTCATCATGGCACCTGTTAGTGGGTGGGATATATTAGGCAGCAAGTGAACATTTTGTCCTCAAAGTTGATGTGTTAGAAGCAGGAAAAATGGACAAGCGTAAGGATTTGAGCGAGTTTGACAAGGGCCAAATTGTGATGGCTAGACCACTGGATCAGAGCATCTCCAAAACTGCAGCTCTTGTGGGGTGTTCCCAGTCTGCAGTGGTCAGTATCTATCAAATGTGGTCCAAGGAACGAACAGTGGTGAACTGGCAACAGGGTCATGGGTGGACAAGGCTCACTGATGCACATGGGGAGCAAAGGTCGTTGCTGAAATTGTTGAAAAAGTTAATACTGGTTCTGATAGAAAGGTGTCAGAATACACAGTGCATCACAGTTTGTTGTGTTTTGGCAGCAAACGAGGGACCAACACAATATTAGGCAGGTGGTCATAAAGTTATGCCTGATTGGTGTATAATACCCTTTAAGTGTTGTTCTGATAAACCCCCTTTTTGTTAAGCGAAAAATTTTGAGTTGTTTCACTAGGAAGTAAGTTACTTTATGGAAGAAAAATGTTGTGTCCATATCACTTTGTTAGAAGACTGACTGACTTGTTTGTTTTTAACTAATTGCAGCATGTGGTTTGTATTTGTTTTGTTAATTGCAGCATGTGGTATTTATTTGATACTGTGGCTTACAGTTTTGATGTATTAGAGTAGTACAGGTCATTGTGTGTGTTTTCTATGCAGACAGCAGCGGTCCTTCCAGTACAGTGTCTAGCGCAGGTCCTTCGTCCCCAATCACGGCGGACACCTCTCCTCGTTTCAGCTTCAGTGAGAAAGCGGCTCTTACACCGCAGAGCAGTGAGGAGATCCACTCATCCTCCCATGTTGCCAGCCAGCCTGCTCTTCTGTCCTCCTCCTGTCATCCTTCTGACCCCCAACCCCAAAGTCCAGACCGACCTAATGACGTCACCATGGACAGCACTGCATCTTCAGACTCCTCGCTTCCAGAGTGCGAACAAGCCACTGAGGCTCAGAGAACCACTGAAGCCGAAACAGACCCCAGTTCTGATCAAGTTGAACTCAGCCTGGCCGTGGAGTCCTTCTCTAACCTGCCTGAATCTGTGACTGTGTCTGTGCCGGGTTCTTTGCCCGTGCTCCTGGAGCTGCGTGAGAGCAGTTCAGAGGCTGGCTCCAGTACCCAGACTCCCCTGAGCCCTGACGAGCCTGAAGAGTTCTTCAACACCCAGGAGACAGTGGAGGTAGGCTTGACATCAATGCCATTTTTGATGCATAAGATGGTACAAATAGCTTAAATAAACTGACATGTTCTTTAACATTATTTGGTCAGCTTGTGTCTCTGATTGGCACATTGTAATTTAATCCAGTTATTTTATCCATTCCTGGAACTTTTTAATCAATGCTGATGTGAGCACCACTGATGTAAGCTAAAATATTACCCAGTTAGATTTTTGGCTAGAAACCACAGGCATGATGCAAAAATAATATATTTCTTAATAATATATAATTAATATATAATAATATAATTTCTTAAAAATAATATATTTTTGCTGCTAGTGTCTGGTATAAAGGGCACTTTGGTTAACATGACAGTGCAGTTGTTATTGACTTAAGACAAGATCAAAACTGAATAAAGTCTAGTGAAGCTTTAATTAGTTTTTAATTATTACTTAAAAAAATTCCCTTCAATCATGTTCAGGTAAGAAGAATTACAGGTATAAATGCTGGTTGTTCACCAAAATTCATTCATCACTCCATCCACATCTCATTCGACTCGTCTGAGAACCAGTCAGTGCCCTAATGGTTAAAATAAAATAACTGAATCTATAATGACTGGTGAAAATGAGTGTCTTTTGTGCTGTGTTAAGAATTTCTCCCCAAAATAACAACATATCTATGTTTTATGCCATCCTCAGGTGGACGTGTGGAGGAACGGCACACGGAGCCTCCCTCACCCCGGCACTCCTGTAGAGGTCGGCGCTCCACATGCCTCCGAGTCCTGAAGACGATCGCCCTCTCCACAGCTTGCATGCTAATCCACGCTAATCCTTCATGGTGCCTCAGTGACTTCATGTTTAGTGCTGTACACCTGCTGTAAGGTCCTGGAGGTAAAACAGTTGCCTGCACAGACATTGTGGACGTAGAGGCTTACATTTCCCGCTGTAGCCTTCTACTGAAATCATGCATGTCATTCGTTTCAGTGTGAAGTCGTAGTGCTCCTCTCAGAATTAACCGTACCACACATTTCCCCATCACATTGAGAACTCTGTCTGTGAACCTGCCTGTGACTTTCTGTTAGTGTGGCTATAAAGTGCAATAGAAAAGGACAGTGACCTGGTGATCATCTCTGTAAGGTGCACTGAATCAATGCTGTTTGTAATTTTTTTCAAACATCTTGGCATTTCCAACAGTTAAACCCACTTTATCGGGTATGGTTCTTGAACTACATCAGCAGCTGGTACTTTATTGATGCAGTGGGCTGCTATTTTGCAGACATTTCACAGGCCACCTTTTTATTTTTCTGCAAATTTACTTATCTTACCTAATACAGAGTGTGGACAAGGACAGGAGATTGATGTTGTAGCCTACTGACGATTTTTATTTATTTAATCTGCCAAAGCTTTCAATATGACGGTCATAACTTATTAAATGGTAAGGAGCTACATATCTGTGTACTATACATATATTTATCAGCTAATGCAAAGCATATTTTTAATATAGAAAACGTAACAAATGAATAAAATTGTCTCATCTTTTATCAATTTTATATTTTTCTAAAAACATACCAGTACCACAGTTTTGACTAAGGAGTACGTTCTTATCACAACGAATTCAGGTTTATTTCCCTCTAGCTTTGTAGCCGTCAGCTCTTAAATAAAAATTTAAAAAAAGCTCATTTTCTACCATAGACGCCTGTGCCTGCTTATCTCAGCTGACGTTTCTGACATTTTTATTTTCTTATTTTTACTGTACAGTACAGAGCTTACCAATGAAACGATATTATTTAATGTCACTCAGTAAATATGCTGCTGCTCAGATGTTTGCACTGTAAACTGCTAGACTGACCCAAGCAGATGAGTAATGAACGTTGAGAGTAGGAATATTGATCAAGTGCATTTTTGTGTGTACAGTTAAATGTCTGACTAGAGCTTTTCTAATAATCTTCGACTGACCTGTCTGTTTGTCTAATACTACTAGTACACCAGTGTATACACAAAGTGCACATGCACAACCAGCTGGGGAAAATTTGCTCTACTGACATTTCATTGTCAACATCCCAGTAGAAATTTCCACATGGGTAATGTATTGAGATGATTAGAAGACTATTTTGAGTTCGTGTTTATTTGTTTAATAATCACTGACACATTAAACCATTTTAATTTCACTCTAATTGAGGTGTAGTGCTGCTGGTGCTATGTTTCCGTGTAGTCTTTATATAATAAGTGGTTTTTCCAGTGTTCCAGTACGTATCCTTACAAATGTTCAGAATAAAAGTTGATGTATGCTACTCTGTGTGTCTTTAGTTAGTGTCTTTTAGAATGAAGAGGGCTGATGTGTGAATTCTGTGTGCTTGTGTGTAATAATGAGCTTCGTGCAGGTTACAACCTAGAAAGAGTAATAATTTAATAATTGATCCTGAATACTTGCCTCGAATTATTATTATTATTATTATTATTATTATTATTATTAGTGTCATAACAACAGTACGATTCCACTGATGAGGCCTCAGCTCAAGTGCCCATCCTTGGCTCGCAGTCATCCTTTCACTGGAACTAAGGGGCCAAGCCCAACACCTGAAAAACAACGCCTGTATTTAATGATTCAGAGGGGTGTCCCAAAACTTTTGGCAATATAGTGTAAAAGGTTCTTATACTTCTCTAAAGCTGCTTTGAGACAATGTCCATTGTTAAAAGTGCTATACAAAAAAATTGAATTTTTCTATAATATTAGGACCACATTAAAGACACCATCTCCAGGCTGATTTTTATTTCCCACTTCACCCCTGATACTGATAATCCCATCTCAGTGTTGCCGACCAAAACGCTGCATTTATTGTTGCTCACAGAACAGCGAGGCTCTGTTGTTTATTGGTACAGCCCTTGTACCCAGCACTGGACTTTTACCCAAACACAAGAGCTTTGTTCCTCCTCATTCATCTCTGTGTAAAAACAAAACAAAGCAAAAACACCCATGTAGGATTGGGGTGTGATTTGCTCGGGTGAATAATAGTGATCCAGCGACCCAGACTGTGATATCGTAGTCTTTTGTATTCAGTCTTTGCCAAGTGAATTTGTGTAGTAGGTGGGTGCCAACACTTTCGCTGTACTAACAAATGTTTCCCTTGTTTATGTAAGTGTCGTGTGTTTGGGTTGTGAAAATATTCTGTGCCGTTAATAGGTACAGAATAATAGTGTAACACCACGTGTTATGATAATGATGATCGATGGTATACAAGAGAAGCTGCACAGTTTAGGATTTTTCAGATAAAAGCTTGAATAAAATATTGTTTCGTCTCCGAGTCTGAGCTTGTTGTAACAAATGTGCAAAATATGCTTTTGGATTTTTATTTTATTTATTTTATTTTGTATCACTGTGATCTTGTAACCATGACATATCTGATGTTCCTGGATCATAATGAATAAGTTGCCTATTCATCTAACTACATTTAAGGGAACACAGAAGTCCGTCATCTCCTCTATAAAAGACGATCTGTTTCCATAATATGATTTACTACTCTAGTCACACAAAAGTGAATTTTCTTTCAGCTTATGTACGTCTCCTTCTTTATCAGTGCCTTCTCATCGAATTATTTATTATGCCCCTGTACTTTCCTCAAATCCTACAAAGCAAAGATCTATCTTTAAGATCTATCTATCTATCTATCTATCTATCTATCTATCTATCTATCTATCTATCTATCTATCTATCTATCTACTGTATCCATCCATCCATCTATCTATGAATCCATCCATCCACCCATCCATCTATCTATCCATCTCACAACACTCCAACCTTTCAGCTCTCCCATAATCTCTCTGACTGACCTACTGACCTCTCAGCACTGATTCCTTTCTCTAAAAGATTTGGCCTTGCTTTCTAATAGAACAAAACCTGTGCGATTTCAAGAGCAAGAATCCTACATTGTCAATGTCACAGACGCTGTGGAACGTTTTGACGACTGCATTTTTTTATTGGTGATCACCAGGTTTACCCTTTTACAACAAATCTGTAGATACTCTACATTTAGAGAAACTTCGAAGAGAGATACAGAAATATTGCACAGAAAAAAAATCAAAAGACCAAACAGAGAAACAGAGCTAAAGGAAGTTTGAAAAAGAAGACAAATAAATTTACCGTGAGAAATAATCATAATAATAATTAATAAAAATTAAAGAAAAAAAAAGAAGAAGCACACAGTATGTCCTTTTAAACACGGCACAGAGTTAAATGAGAGCGCGGCCCAGTTATATGTGCCATTGAGACCATTGAGACATTTAGCATTTAAATATATATATCTTTAAAATAGTACTGTATTTAATATCATTATTGAACTAGAACATACACGTTCAAATTGAAGATCACATGCAGAAACTAGCCAGGCTGAATGGAAAGCAGGATTTCAATGATGTGTTACTGTCAAGATGTGGATCATTAAAAAATACAACTAAAAGAGGCTTGTTTTTTTGCACAGCACACTGATGAGTTATCTCTTTTCTTTTTCTTTTTTTGTTCATTATGTTGTTCATCTGCTCGCGAAAAATGGACGTCACTTAAAAACCTTGAAAATAAAATACGATCAGTGATCAGGTCACATGATCTGGCAGTCAGATACACGATAGCATTTTGCTTGCTTAACATTTATTGTCCTTGTACTGAATCGTCTTATATCCACGCTTAGTGAGAACGTGTCTTCTTAGCACTTAGAAATAACCAGCAGCTTAAAAAGTTGTTGTAAACATTAACGTGAAATATCCCAGATACATTTTCAGAGAACAGCTGGCCACTCTCCAGTGCACTATCCAGAAATCAAGCAATAATTTGTCTATTCCCAAATGAAACTATGCGATTTTTGGCTAACTTATTAGTGTCAACGTATAATAAAAATCATTTCTCCGTGATATTTCACTTTAATACACAAACAGGCGAATTTACTGGGGAATTTAATTTTTGTAAAAAAAAATTTAAAAAAAGTTCATAAATAGTAACGTGTTGAATCGAATCCCATTTATTTTTACTGTATTACAGACATTTAACATATATGTCTTCCAAACATGTTCATCAAGCCATTTTTCTTACTTCTATTGACCCATGCGAACATTTCAATCTGTCATATTTTTATCGATAATTCTCTAAATCTCAAAAAGGGAATCCTCTATTTCCACTGAAGCTATATTTTTCAACCTGACTTGAAACACATCTCTAAACATTTTCCGTTCCGTTTTAAAATACTTAAATAACCAGTTTGGGGTGTATAACCTCAGGTAGGGGGATTTCATTCCTAAAGTTAACCATTTGGGCTCAGAAATGAAGCAAATTTTCTAATAACATAAATGGTTTTATTCTTATCAGAGGCCACAATGTGCTTATTAATATCCCAAACTAAACGCAATCCTGGATTAAGCCCTAGGAAAAGATGCCGGTTATTCATAGTCATTAATTCCGCCCACACTTGTGCAGCAAACATGTAACCTTATCCAAGTTTATACCATCCACACCCTCTGCAGCATACCATCGACTACGGCGCTCCTAAAATTCAACATTCACAATCTTTTTCTATTGCTAATTCCTTTGGCTTTTCCCCACCCATCTCTGTCAGATTTTCTATATTTACAAAGCATTAAATAAAGTCAAAACGAAAAAGAAATCATTATAAAGTGCTGATACAGTTCATGTTTTTTTTTATAGTCAAATCTAAAAAATAGCCATTTAAAACGATGAAATGAACTTTGACGGCATAGAGCACGAAATAAACAGTTCGACAGGTTAACACTGACTTAATCCTACACCTAATCCTAATTCTTCACAGAGAACAACATCAGCCATCTTGTCTCATGTTATGTTTGTGAGGTTTGTCCTCTCCGTCTGACTAAAGGCATGTTTACATCGGAACTTTCTTAAGTACATTGTGGTGCTATTAATTAACGAAAAAAATAAACCCTTACATGTTTTCTACGTTCTGACCATGGCAACATCTATCTGGATACTAGGAAATATTCTGCAAACTGTATGTACGGATACCGGCATGTCATTAGCTGTTGAAGAATAGATAACGTGATTAATATATGACTTCCTGTGTAGTATGTGTGTATGAGCGAGAGAACAGAGAGCGTATATGTAGGTCTGAAGTTGTGTGCAGAAGAACGTCACATGCATAAATAATATGAGAATAAATGAACGGTAAAGTAACAAACTCCAAACGGGTTCTGAATGACGTGTGTGCCTCGAGAAATAAACCTGGGATGGTTTAAACCTTTTAATCTGAATGATGTAACTGCATCATTCAACAATACATAGTCGAAATGGGAATTGTAAAAATAAGATTAATGTAATAATGAAATCGTATGTATTTCTTTCTTCATTAAAGGGAGAAAGTAAACCGAAAATCCTAATGTTGAAGGCACATCCTGCTAAAGTCTTTCTGGATAATACCATGCTCAATTCAGGGTTGGGAATGTTAGAGAGCCATAACTGTATTTGGAGAGATGCGAGACTACTGAGTGACTATGGACAATGTTATCAAAGGAAATTTGTTACCCTGAAGAAATGACAAATAAGGCGATAAAGGATCGTTTAAGTGTAAAAGTGTGAACCTGGGAGCCATGCCATACTTAGAACTCAATCTTACAAGCAGGGAATGACTCATCCTGCATGACAACTGTGCTGCTGCTGGCCAGCACCATGATATTCAGCTCCTGTTGCTTCTCATGGGTCTGCTGGTACCACTCCCTCATCACTTCTGTATCATGGGTAGGGATCAACGTCACCTAAAACAGAGCAGAGGAACATATTCCAGCATTATCAGCTGCTGATAGGGTGGTGCCTGAATAATTTAAGAACTAAAATGATTTAACATTATTTATCATGCATGTTTCAAATCTCAAACGAGATTAAACGTAAACACTATATTCAGTGGCCGTGTAACCAGTTAAAAGACAATATGTTCCTCACTGTCATTAGTGTTAGATGCTATTTTATTGTTGGGTTTTACAAATTGAGATGTATGAGATGTTGTACCTGTAGATTTGAGCCCCACTGTGCTTTTCCCTCCAGCAGTGCATCCAGGACAACACGACTAGGCTCTTCACTGCTGGAGTCATTCCCACTCACTACATAATAGGCTGAGCGCACACGTTTGAAGAACTCCTGGTCGACATTTTTAGCACTGCAGTGGTTGGGAATGTAGGCCAAGTCCACAAAGATTGGAGAACCAGAGGGTGCAGCAGAACTGGATTTTGCACTGTTTGATGCTGTTGAAAACATGTGCATGAACAGTGAAAAATCATACAGGGGAAGCCTTAATTGAAATGTAAATTCTGAACAAAACTCTATATTATAATTTAATGCTTCCCTGATATAAAATGTTGCTGTATAATCTTACAGCAGGTAAAAGTGTAATGCAGACAAATACATACCTGAAATAGATTTAATTCCATTGACCAGGCCCTTGCCAGTGTTGTGACTTGACTTGGACAGATCGTCCTCTAAGTCCTTCTTTTTCAGAGAGGTGGTACGAGGAGAGGAATCCTTTGATGGAGATCTCTTACGAAGGGCATCAGCTTTCCTGGCTGGTGACCTTGACTTGCTTGTTTTGCGAAGGCTCTTTGTTTTAGGGTCTTTCTTTAAAGGTTTGTCTGTAAGGCTGGAGAGAGCATCTGGGTCTACCATGCAGACATCAGGATGAGGTGGGTGAGGGGCTGGGTCCATCATCGGTGAGGGCAGTGGATCGTGATTTTTATCTGACCGGGATGAGAAATGCTTTCCACCATAGGCTCCAGATGATTTGTCCACAGGGAGATAATCTGCATCCTCGTCTGATTCTGCATTTGCTTCTGCCGTGATTGAAGGGCACTCCTCTGTTCCGGGTGGAACGTCAGAGTCCGTCTGTGAGGGTAGAGATTCACTGACAGATGTTGGAGGTGTGTCCTCTCCAGCTAGGCCAGTCCCTGCTGCCATAGCTCCAGACAGGTGCTGTGATTCACTGTCTCCTCTGTAGGAACCATGCTGCGGCTGGTTGTGTGATCGTTTCTTGCCTGATGGCTGCTGCTGATCTGCATCCTGGCTTCTTTGTTCTTCATCTTCCTCATCACTGGACAGATGGCAAATGCTCGGGTTGATAAATGATGGGGAAGTGTCTCCCTTTCTCTGTTTGTACTCAGAGGAAGCGTACCCCGGGGACGAGGAGAAGGAGCCGGCACCCGTAAATGCATCGGAAGGATGGTCATGTTTGCTTGGATCTTCTTTATAGTAGGAGGATGGGAAAGACTGATCTGCAGATGAAAGGGAAAGAGGACGAGGTGGATGCACAGGCTCTTTTTCCTCTTCTTCCTCATACTCATCCTCGTGACGATAATGAGGTGGTGATTCTCCTGGGTAAATGCCTCTTTGCTGCTGTATCTCCCATTCAAATGGATTCCTGATTTTGCACGCTTCAAACTGTTCACTTTTCAGTTCAGTTTTCGGTAGGCTGGATGTAACCTTGCTGACATCAGCAAAGGCCTCTGGTGCTGCCATAGTGACCTCTGCGGGACCATTTGCAGTATCTGGTTTTGTAGTCTCTGGTATTGAAGAAGTGTACGTAAGCACGTCTGGAAATGTGCTTACTTTACTGGCAGAAGACAGTTTTTCAGTCATAGAAAATGGATCATCTTTCTTGTCTGCTTCAGCTGTTAATGGAGATCTTTGGTAGTGCAGTTTGTCCTGTTCAGACTCACAAATGTAATCTTCCTCCTCTTCGCTACTCTCAGTGTCTTCATAATATTGTTTCTCAGGTAAATCAGCATGAGGTTTTGGGGAAGCACCAAACAGATCTTTTTTCATAGTGTCTTTCTCAGTACACTCGGAAAGAAGATTGTAAGGTCCGGTAGCACCAAATTCAGGCTGCAAACCCGTATCTGCTTCCCATTCTGGCTTGTAAAAGCATGCACCCTGGGGGCCTTTGGCTGAAGCGCTACTTGTAGAGCTGGCAAGTTCTTCTTTTTTATCCACTGCAGAGGTAAGTGGATGAGAAGGAAAGGGCTTGATCTCCTCAAATGGTGACATTGGTGAAACCCTCGTTACGCTGGACGTGGACTCAGCTGTGGTGGTGGTGGGAGTCATCTTCTCTGACACCTCCAAATACTCATCTTTAACCAGCCCACCAACAGAACTGGAGAATGGTGAATCTACCACAGGGGAGTGCTCATCTTTAAAGGGTGAATACTCATATCCAACACTCGCTGGAGTTTCTAGATCATCTCCAAACTGGCGACTTGTGGAGAGAGAGGCAGAGGCAGAGGAGGAGTGACTGTAGGAGGAAGAGGATGAGTATGCTGTGGCTGATGTGGTTGTATAACTGAAGCCTGGTGAGACAGAGTCTCCAGGTTTTTTTGATAAAACGTCTGTTGTCTGTTGTTTTTCAAACTCTAAGTCTTTGTCATCATGGAAATATTTGTCTTCGCTCGGTTTTGTTGATAGGGGTAAGAAAGACTGACCATAGTTATCGTCTTTGGCTAAATGACTGGACGGGTCAGACTTTTTCACCTCGCCATAGGAATATTCATAACCAGAATATTCTGACATGTGGCTGCCAGAGAGTGGTGATGACACTTCTTTTTTACCCATTTCAAACGCTTCCTCAGCATTTTTATGACTCATTGTCGCTTCAAAAGGAGGCGTGTCATAGCTATCAGAGCCAAAACCATAATCCTGTGAGGTGTCCTTCTTTTCCTCCTTGAATTCCGGTGGCACTTTGCTGATGGCACCACATAAAGGGCTTATATCTTTCGTTAGTCCGTATTTAGCATCTTTATCCATATCGTCACTGACACGTCTCCTGTAAACATCGTCATCATCTTCTTCTTCCTCAGTATCTTCATCATCGTCATCATCGTCATCCTCTCCATGTGCTAACATCTTCATCTCTAGTGCGCTTGCTCTTGTCGCGTCACTCAAAGACTGAGCTGTCAAAGAAAGGTTGCTTTGTGCAGCCAAACAGCCAAGGTCCTCTTGATAATCACTTGATGGTTTATCACCTACTTCTGTCTTTCCACTGACAGTAGACTTATCAAATTGAACAGAAAATACGTCTCTTTCTGGTGAGAACGATTTTTTGGCCTCAGTTAATATGTCTGTAGATTTGTCATCTAAAACGTTCGATCCCATGCATGTTTTGGTTTCACTGTATGATGATGACACATCCTTCAGGTGAGATTCCTCCAAATTTGACATCTTTGCAGGTTCCATGAAGGTATATATGGAATCTTTTTTCTCTGCTTCCTTACGATCATCAGACTTATCATTGTCTTTCGATAAATTAGGAGAGTATGAATCCACTGAACTAGATTTACTGTCATATACGTCCGAATACGTAAAACTCTTTCCTACATAAGGTGTATCCTGCCTTATTTCCCTCATATGGTCTTCTTTAACATTCTTTTCAGACTGAGGGAAAGAGTACAAGTTGAAGTGTACACTTTTATCTCCATTTTTGGACATCCCTGTTGAGTCATCTTTCTCTGAGAATGACACATCTTTTTTGTTATAGGCTTCTGACACCGAATCAAACTTGTCCGGATGCCCCTTTATGCTTGAGTAGGTGCACTCTTCATCTTCACTCTCTTCCTCCTCTTCAGAGCTCAGCATCTGGGATTTGTGTTCTTTCTCCAAGTAGGTCATGTCTTGTGGTTTATCTTTCTGATCTGCTTCCTCTTTCTCCATTTTAATTAGCTTTTCCTCTTTTAAAGCTTGTAGTTCACAAATGTCATCTTCATCAAGGAACGTACTCTCCCTCTCTTCTTTGTATTTTGGTTTTGTTTCCCCCTTTCCAAAATAATCTTGTTCTTCCTCTTCATCAACATCGTTGTCTTCTTCACCTGAATCGTCAAATGTTGCCCTTGTGCTGGAGAATCCACCTTTAAATGGGTCACCTTCATTGTCCGTTATTTTAACAGTCATTTTGCTTGGATCAGTGTCTACAACTGTTTCATGTTTAGCGAACATTTGAACGTTGTATGTGTCCTTGTCCATTCTGTCCTCTTTCTCCATAAATAAAGACTTTGGTGCCTTTTCCTCAGTAGGTGAATAGCCAATGCTTGTAGGACCTGACTGTGTAGGTGAAGCCATTCTCATGGTGCTATCATCTGGACTTACACATCTCTCTGATGGTTCTGAAGCACCACTTGCCTCTGGTGTACTGGAGACATAGGGTGCACCAGATAGAGGTTTCTCTGCACATTCTATTTTGGGCTCATCTGGAGAAATGATATTTTCATCCTTTTCTTGTGAGACGGAAAGAGTTCCAGGAGATGAAAGAGGTCCCACTGAGGAAGGGCATTTATCAAGAAGTTCCTGTACTGCGGCAGATGCATAACCCTCATGGAGTTTTCCAAGTGGCATGTCAACATTGGGTGTCTGGTCGTCTTCCTCTTCTTCATCTTCATCATCATCTTCATGCGGTTGAGTGCTGGGTTTTCTGGTAGTTTCTGTCTCTGGAACAGTGGGTTGGTACTCTTCTGATGGAGGTGACTTGAAGCATTTGTCTTCTTCTAAAGATGATGTAGGAGAGATTGTACCAGCTGAATGAAGGTATTCTTTTCCTTCTGTACGATTGGATGACTGCATACTGTTCGCATTGTCCAGGAGTAAAGAGCTTTTTCCTAGTTCCTCAGTCGGAGGTGCTGTCACAGAGGCAATAGACTGATCTTCAGTAACCGAAGCTGCAAAAGAGGATAATTTATCATACTCTGTAATGGAGGTGGCTGAGGATATATGTTCTTCCTCAGCCAGAGGTGCTGCAATGATATTCGTGGAATATGTTGATAAAGGTGGCTCTTGACCCTCGCTGCTAATCTTTGTTGTTAACTCAGGTGCAACAGATATGGTTGGGGGTTTTATGTCTTTCATGCCATGGAAGAAAGAGTCAGGTTGATCGGGGACAGAGACATCATCATAGCGGAGATGAGGGATCCTGTCCTCTGTCTCTTCATGGATCTCCTCATCAGAAATGGTCTGTTCGGTCTCTGAGTATCCAGGAATGGTTTCATCTTGGATGAATGAAATGTGTTCAGTGGCACCAGCAGGTTTGATTGTTTTAGTGTCAATTTGTTTGGTGTCCCAGTCTTTGCTAATATTTTCTTTTTTCACCTGCTCGCTCTTATATTTCAACTCTTCCTCATGAACAATATCCTCTGCCTCTTCCAGCTCAGCTTTTTCAATAACATCCTCTTCCTCCTCACTGTCACTCTTTTTATGTTTCTTTTCAAGATCTTCATTCTTCTTGATGTCCAGGCATTTTTTGTCATCTTCCATCCCTGTGAGATCTAAAGCTTTAGTTGTTTTGGTCTCAGTGTTGTATTCTTCCTCATAGTCATCTTCTGTTGCAGCACCTTCATCCTCAAATTTGTCTGCTGTTTTTGTGAGGGGTTTCATTGTGTTTTCTCCATACACCTGCTTTTCCTCATGGGGGGATTCAGTCTCGTTGTCAGTAGTGGGGATTCCTTCATCTGGCGACACAATATGTGTGTCAGGTAAAGTTGTAGATTCGAGATTTGAAAGCACTTTGCTCTCTGCAAGCTCAGAAAGTTCCTCTTGTCGCAGTGCTTCAAAATCCTTGGTAAGGTCTTCCGGTGAGGACACCAGGGATCTGTCATTTTCCTGTATCTCTTTTGAAACCTTTTGTGCAGCAGGCCTGTTCTCTCGCTCCTTGGTTGCTTTTGTTTTTTCTGTTTTTGGCTTGGTTTGAACCTTTGCTTTGTTAAGAGTCTTTTTGACCTCAGGGGTGAAGGGTTTTGAGTCAGGTTTGGTGATTTTCCTTAATTCTGGCTTATTTGAATCTGCCTTCGCTTTGGATTCCTTATTGTCGTCTTTCTTAACAGAGTCTTGCTTTTTTACTTCTTTCTTTTCTTTCTTAATCTGTTTCTTTTCTTTATCCTTCTTTTCCTCCATTTTCGATGTCTTGACAAGTTTCTTAGGAGATTTCTCTTTTAACAACTTCTTCTTCTCTTGTTTTGCTGTATCGATGGTTTCTGTACTGGCTTTCACCGGTTTGGGAGGTTTAATACTCTCTTGCAATTTAAGCGGCTTCTTTTCTATTTTAGTCTCTTTTACCGAGTCGCTTTTTGATTCAATGTCCTCATTTGCCTCTTTCTTGCTTGCTTTAGTAGTGGCAGGTATTTTGGGTGAAGACTTGAGGCTTTCCTTGCTGTCAGTCCTTGGCTTAAGTTTTGTTTGTTTGATGACTGAAGGGGGGCCTCCAGCTGATATGTCTTTCTGAGTAGCAACTGGATAACGCAAGAAATCAAGATGCCTTAGCTTTTCCAGGCCCTCAAAAATTTTGTTCTGTGGTGCATTTCCAGGAAACAATACCCTCACTATCTTTTCAGTGGTGCTGGCTGGAACCCAGACAACAAGAGCCGTTACTGATGTTAGGTATGGAACAGAAATTTCTCCCTCTTTTCCATTGGCCAAGGTAATACCAGTCTTAGCCTTACTGTTACCTGCCCACTTTTGCATGAAAAATTGCATTTCCTTACTGTCCTTGACTGGATTTAGAATATACATATCTAACCTACCAACACCCAATTTGTGAAACAGGGTGACAGGCTCGATTGTGTTGCTAACAACTCGATTCAGAGGCTCAGGCTTGATACCCAGTTTGTTGAGGTACTGCAAGGTAAGTGACGCCTCCTCGATGCTCCTTTTAACTTTCAAAGTTGATTCTGACATTTTTAGCTTGTCTGGAACGTTGAAGAAAACCACACCGAGCTCAGGTGAAATCAGGTTTTTCATCCATTCTCCATAGGCATTTGAGCCTTGAGAATGGTCCTCTTCTTGCTCTGCAATTTTTCTCCTCAACAGTCCATTTATCCCTGGGAGATTGTCAGCTCCGATGTGGGTAAGCAAAACAGAATCTATCCGATCCAAGTGTCGCACAAGTTTCCAGAAACAAGACTTTTGGTCTGACCCACCGTCAACTAATATGTTAAAGCCGTTGACAGCGAACAGGGCTGAGTCACCTCTGCCTCCAGGGAAGATGTAGCAGCATGGCTTGGACAACTTCAGGAATCCCCCTGAGCTAGGTGGCTCCAGAAGCTCAAATGGGGAAGCAATATCCACAGTCTCAGAGACGTACTCTGTAAAATCTGTAACACCCTCCATCTCGGGGAGCACAGGGTCAGGGTTATATCTGTAGTCCAACACGTTCTGCTCCTGGTTGAGCTCTAGGGAGCTCCAGGCCCCCTCTCCGTCACAACACACAGTCAGACACGCTCGCTCACCTGGACCTGACTGGCTCAGGAAGTTCTGAATCTGAAAAAGGTGAAACAGCAAAAGTATAATCCATTACAATTTGATTTCTTCTCTATATTGTCCAATATCCCACATGTGTGCTGGGCATCTTGATTAATTAATCCTCACTGAATTTACAGTTTCCATCAGCACCATAAATGCTTACTCTTTGACTTGTGATGATGTCAGAGAAATTCTTCCAGTCAAACACGCCACCGTTCAGGATGATGTCACCACCTTGTTCAGTGCTCTGACCACATAGGACCAATAACTTGTGTTTAGCTGAATCACACAGGAGTGTTCTGATCTGGATGAGAGGGAAAAAATATTATGTAGCAGAGATGTAAGAGTAGAGTCAGGCTGGAAAGTCTTTTGTCTAAACCACCTTTACCTCTATGGCAATATTGTTCTCAGACGGATTCACTAATACAACTGTCTCAAGGACATCACTCTTGTATTGCAGAATTCTTTGTCCTGCAAAAGGAGACAGAAAAAACAGAACAGTTTTACTTATAAATAAGAAAAATAAAAAAAAATAAATAAAAAAAAATAAAAAAAACAAGAATGTGTTGACACACATATTCGTTCCTGAATATATAATTAAGCCTGAAGGAAATAGTATATTCATTAGGAAGGTACATTAAAAATGCGAGAGATTATTATTATTATTGTTGTTGTTGTTGTTTTGCTATTATTATTATTATTATTTATTAATGACTGAATTTATAATTTTACAAAAATTATTAAAAATGAAAAGGTTACAAAAAATCTTATTTTATTAATTCCAAAATTTTCAAGGCTTCACTAATCACTGGAAAGCAGAAATAAAATTTTGTGAAATAAAAACAACATTGCATAGCTCCTGTAAGCCATTCTACTGGCTGTTGCCATGGGGATGGTGAGCTAGCGGCTGCCGCCGTTACACTGACCCAGTCTTGGAGCCGTCCGACGCATTGCAGCATTTCTGTGAGAGGGAGTGAAAAAGCCCTCACATCTAATGCATATAAAGAGGTGTGGCATCGCAACAGATCGGCAGCCTCACGCAGAGACTTCCAGGTGGCACGTCATGATATGTTAAACATCAACCTCTCATTGGCTGTGGAAAAGCTACAGCAGAATAACAGCTTGTTCCATAGGGTGTGGATGATGTTGATTGCAGTGGAGGAGGGGCAAGCACAATGGCATTTAAATAACATAAATATGAGTGCTGGGGCTTTTCTTATTTTCCTCATAGCTTAATACGCGTACGTGAGCTTTCACAGTATACTTATCTGAACAATATAAGACTTACATCTTCAGGAATAAGATCAGGCTGTAATATATATATATATATATATATATATATATATATATATATATATATATATATATATATATATATATATATATAAACCATACATACTGTAAACCATAGTCTGAAAATTGTGTAGAATAATGTTTTGAGCAATGTAAAGTAAGACTTTACTTATACTAAATTAAGATTTACCAAGTCAGTAATGACTTTTTCACTGATGACAAACACCAGCTTCTGAGCCTTTAATTGGATGATCTTGACCAAACGAGTCAAAATGACCCGTTTAAAATTTTACCTAAAGTGGGAACCATACTAAAAACACAGTTCATTTTCTCTATTGCACATGAAAAAAAAAAAGTGTATATATATATATAAAAATGTATTGTCCTTTTTTGCTGATTCCGCTATACCCAAATCATATATATACAAATCACAGGTTGTATACAGATTATGTTTCTGTTTCTGTCATAAACCCAAGAATGAAAAGATTACAAAGAGAAGTGTAATATCAGTTGACCAATTGCTTTTTATAGAAATAAAATAAAAGAGGTGAATTCAATAAAATGGCATTGACCATGTCTTAGAGGACAGTTTATCTGAAGTGTACGATATTCTGTGTAGAGACCATTGTGCTGTGACAATATGACCTTCAAATGTGCTTCCAGAAGGAAAACAGAGAATAGATAATGGTATGAGCAAGAAAAAAAAGCACACAGCAAAGTCCCTAGTGACATTGCACATTTAGACAGACGGGGTTAGGCCTTAAGCCAACAAAGTCACATTGCAGCTGAATAGAAACCAATAATACAGCAGAGGATTTAGAGTGAAAAGATGAGTTAAGTACAGCATCTGCCCAAAAAAACTATTTAACATGTATGTTATATATATTAAATAGAGTATATCTGCCTCCAGAGAGACCACGCAGGTCTGAAAACACACATTTACAATGCCGTGATGCTGACAATGTGACCAAAAGGCTCCACAGCATGAGGTTCCTCTCTTCTGCACTCCATCCCTGAAGTCATATTACAGAGGAACTCACAATTAACTCAGCGCTTGGGTCGGTTGAAACTGAATATAAAATCATTTCATCCAAAAATGCTGGGAGTGAAGGTTGTATAAAAAATCATTGCAATGGAATTAGGAATATTTTCCCCTTAGAACCAGGTTTTTATTTCTTTTATTTATTTAGCTTAAAAACAGGATCAAGGCAAAACTCATCACGTGTTTTGGATTACAGGCGAAGAAAGATCAATATCCAAGAAGACAGTGCTGTTTGGTGATTAATTTTCGACAAGAGGCAACCTGAGATGTCTGACAGATACTGTCAATCCAAAATGAAATCAGAGTGGATACTGAATTGTGCTGTAAGCTTGCTACTGCCTTATGTACATGCTGTCTCTGATTTTTGTCTGTGTCAAAAATGTAGAAATCAATTAGCACTCGATTAACAGTAAGTTTAGAGATCTTTCTCAAAGCGCAGTTTGAATACATAATAAATAATACATAATAATAAATAATAAAAGACATATTTTATAGTATAGTATAGTATAGTATAGTATAGTATAGTATAGTAGAGTATAGTAGAGTATAGTAAATTATTGTATGTTACAGTATAGTATAGTATAGTACAGTATAGTGTTATATATAGTATAGTATAGTGTATAATTAAATCTTTTATGTGCCTTTTTAAAATGGTAATAATATTTTTTCCCAAGCAGATAAGATATTTCCCATTAGCATAGTGACAAAAATCAGAGCAACTTGTAAATAAAATATTCAACTCGAATATGCATCACATTAATTTAGCATATGTGTAATACATATGCTAATTTGGTATTAATGAAACACTAATTTAGTATTACATATGTAACATACATATGGCAGTGCCACACAGCTCCTGATGTACAGGATGTACTTACTATGTAGGTTGATATGAGGACCACTAAATCTATAAACAAGTGCATTTAGTAATCTTCCCAAATCGGTAAATTAATATTGAATTCACAAAATATTGTAAATAATGTAAGTTTGTGATTTACATCATATTCTGGCACAACAGCCTACAGCTAATATCAGTATATGAAAAATTTGTGCAAAATTCATCAACCTAAATGTTTACCATATGATTTGACATATTTTATGTTTGATAAAAATGCAGAATTAACATGTACAAGAAGTGTGCCACAGTCTTATACAAGTATTCCTTCGTCTATTTTTATAGTCCAAATTTTTATATCAAATATACTTCGACTATTGCAATGTTAGCTTAGGCATGACACCAAAGGTATGGATTAAATTTCAAGAGTTTCTCTAATTTTAAGTGCGATGAATAATTCATGGGCATCATTAAACACCCTATATGACACATTTATTAGGTTTTCCCTTAAACGTGAGCTGTTGCTATGATGGCACTTGTACAAGGCCCTGAATAGAACAGACTTAAGCTGCATTAAACTAAATGATCTCTCTTAATGCCTGATATTACATTATGACAAGGCCCTTTTATATCAATTCATCTGCTTCCTGTCCATCACTACAACCCTTCCATTAATGGAGTTACGAGAGAGAGAGAGCAAAATGGATAGAGGAGATGAAAGAGGAAGAGAACAACAAGGTGAAAGTGTGTGTTTCCCAGTGTGAATCTATGCTTGATGATTTAGTATGCAGTGCAAGCTTCGGCTTTTAAGCCTGTTAAGCTTTTTTAATCACATCAATAAAATCAATAAAATTCTGTCCACTATTCAGGAGCCAGCCTTTGGATGTCTTGAAAACCACACTAATCAGTTTATAGCAGTTGAAAGACCTGTACTTTAAGGTAGGGTTTGCTGTGTGAAGAATCCTTACATAAAAAAACCAGAGGGCTGCTAATGCTTCTGGTAATATTTATTTTTAGAACAGTGCAGTGATTGATTTAAAATATAGAGAAGAGCTATAATGAACAAATACTGGCTGTTGGCTTAAATACAGCTAATGGTCTGTTAAAACACAATGAATAGCTACAGAGAACAAGTGACCTCAAGTACAACAGGCACTAAGTGGCACATAACATATCTACCCTCAGGCCCATTTTGCATTGTCATACTGTCTAACTGATACTCATACTATTCCTGAAACTTATATACAGAGACGGCTCTTTCATCTTCGGTAAATGATCAGGTTTGCTATTTAAAGGTTAAGATCTACATATACGGGTAAATAGCAGAGGCGTCAAAATAAGAGCATATGTGTGTCATTTTAACACCTAATGTGTTGACACCCGCACTGTTTAATTAAGAGCGCTCATAATTAAGACCCTCAGTTCAGCAGACTTTCTCTGATACTGTGCATCTTAGCCAGCCGAGCTAAACCAGAACACACGCCGATTGTTGAAGAACCGTAAAGAACATTCTGGAGGAATCTTTCATCGACCGTAATTATCCGGCAAATCCTTAAAAAGCATTAAAGAACTATATTGTTTTGGGGTGTTTTTTTTTTTTGTTCAAAGAGGGTATAGTTTCATCAGCGAAGAAGACATAATGCATATAATGGCTTCAGCCTCATAAACAGGCCATTACTGTAAAAGATCTAGGCCTCACAATTATCCATATAAAAATTTCATGCTCCAATTGCAGATGAAGGTCTGTGCATATTTGCATCTGTGATTTATTTCAATAGCCTGTTTTGCATCTTATCCATATGTGGGCACAGCTGGAATTTCCTGTCAAGCCCTGTAGTGCCAGGATAATAAGTAGGTCAGCTAAGCAATGCATATTATAACCTGATGTTTCATAAACACCACAGTTTAGGAGAGGAGCTTGCTTGCATTAACAGGTAGACAGAGAGGCTGCTGAGACTCTGCAACCTTCAACTGGCTCAAGGACCCTGTGTTTACAACAACAACAAGCATTCACGCCAGTCTTTAAAATAACTGTAAGCTCATATATATATTAAAAAATCATCTATATAGGCTTGTGAATTAAAGTAAAGTAACCAATCGCCCTTTCTCTTCTCGGCTCTACAAGCGTTTCGTCCTTCCGATTAAAAAACCTGCCATTCTAAAATCACGCGCTGTCACTATAGCAACTGATTGACATTCCAGACTCCGTGACGTTCACCATAAGCGACTAACTGGTCTCTAATAAAAACAACAGAAAATAAATCATCTCTCCATAATATAAAATGTATTCATTATATAATATACATATATTAATCAAAACAGAATCAGCGTCGGTTAACAAAAGGCGTGAATCAGGAGTACCACATTTCCCAACTGGTTAAAATAGTGATATTAACAGATTAATAAAAGCGATCTGAGAGGTATAAAAAATTAAAAAAAAGCGTTTCGTTGTATTTAAACACTAAAATAATAAACAGACTTACCGCCGATGATGCTGAGACGCGCGCGCGTGTGTGTGTGTCTCGAGCTGTGCGCGCTCACAGACGCGCGAGCGTGCACGGGACAGCGAGTGGGCGGGGCAGGAGCGCGCGGACACACAGAGGCCGTTTTGTTCGAAATCAGCAACTTAATGGCGACGACGGTGCACGTTCTTCTAAATCTCGGATATGAACAAAGACTTCATCGAAAAATACGGAGTCATCCTTCAATTCTTTAGCATACAACTTTAATCGAGGTCAAATATGCGATTTAGAAATTGACCAGTGGGCGGGGCTTGTGAGTCTAATAACTAATAACACAAATATAGATCATTATGTACTGTACACATGCATAATGAATACACATCATCCACAATTCACACCCTCAACACCCCTGGCACTGCCTTGTCTAACTCATGTACAAGAGTGTTTGTCAGTCAGTGGTTATTATATTGATGTTACTCCAAATTCAGATACAATTACACTATCATATCTAGATAAGAGATAAGTACTAAATGAAACCAGACCAGTGACAAGTAATGATACAGTTTAGTGCCCTTTCTATCTGAGCAATACCACATACATGGAACATCTGTGCAGGATTTCATCTCTTTTTGTTTCCTTTTAGTTAATCTCCAAGAAAACACATTATTCTCAAAGCAAACACGGCAACATTTTTACCATGACTGGGTCTTGACTCAACAAAACGTCTTTGAAAATCCCCTGTTCATGGTGAATAATATAATAGCTTGACCGATAATAGGGAGCAGCTGGTTTCTTGGTTGTCATGCAGATCAAGAAGCTCTTAAGCTCACTGTTAGGAAAAAAATATGTCACATTGGAAAGAGACAAATACCTCAGGCTCCATCTCTTTCATCCGCTCTGTCTGCTGGTTCTTCTTTTTAGTTTAATGTGTAATAGTATCCTAGAGCCCTGTTGGCGAAACCTCATGCCTTATATCGATTGACTTAAGTCAGTGGAGGAGCGACGAGGGCCTGCAACTGAACACATTCTCCTCCACTAATCAATACTTTATTATCAATATCCCGAAGTATAGCCACAAAAACGTGCCAAATATGTGTACTGTATGAAGATTGTGGATATGTGACTATACTGAGAGCTGTGATTCATTGTTTGCTGTTCTGCTACATAGAGATTGTGGACTATAATCCATCAAGCATGTCATTATATTCTGCAACTATATTGCCAGAAGAAGGGTAGGGAGGGCAGTGCTGGGATTTTCATGCATCCCATGTCTAGGGCAGCAGCTGCAGGGTGGGACCGTCTGAATCTGTCCCTCGTAACCAGACTCCATCAGTGTTTTTTCATAACCACATTTCTCGAACAGACAGACAAGAGGACCATAAGATCAGATTTACGATATCTACTGGCACTTTATTGTGCTGGGGAAGTTTTCAAGTTTTTCAGCAATGCAGTTATTCGGTTCTAAACATCTCAGAACCCTCATACATACTCAGAGACATGGTCTTCAAATAAACCTGAACACAAAAATAAATAAATTTATCATGGATGAGAATACACCTTATATTCTGTGGACTATTCTCAAGCAGTTGCATGTGTTAGGTCTTACCTAAAATGGTATTATTACAAGATTATAAATAGTGTCCCAGCCAAATCCCAGACAAGTGTTTGAACAGCAGTCTCGCTGCCACGCCCAAGCTGTCAGACAAGCTGTATCCCCGTGCTGACTTCTGTTCGCTGTGTCATCATTCAAGGTCCAGGGTTGTGTCTGCATTAGTCTGATATATTTACAATGTATTCTGATTATTACATTACTATATATGTGATAATATGTCATGTTTATATACAAAGAATTGAGATTTTCTCTAACCCTGGCATGCTCTGAGCTTTGGGTGTGAAGTGTCAGGCTTGCTTGCCCTTGACAGTTAGTGAGACACTGTTTTCTGCGCAATACAGCAAACTCTCCAGTGGGCTAGCATTGTGATCTCAGGTTTCCCTGTGTGTGTGTGTGTGCGTGTGTGTGTAGCTGGTGTGGTGGATGATCGATAGCAGTCTGGTGACGCCACTGCCTTGTGCTGATGCTCTGTGCTCATGTGAAATCAGAAGAGATATAAAGGACTGGGATCAATAACTTGCTCTGAATTATTGATGACCTCTTAAAACACAGGCACACGCCCTTTCACGGATTACAGCTCTATGGCTACACCATGCCTGGTGTCTCAGTCAGAGATTTTGCCTTTGGATTTAAATGTAAACTCTAAGTAAGGTGTGATGTTCGCAGATCTGCATCTTGTCACACAGCTTCACTTTATTTACACCTCCACGTTTTTCATTATTGCAAGCTTTTGAGGTGTGGAGAAGAACTCTGGAACGCTGGAAACATTTCTCCCATCATTACAGCAATAAATATACTGGCTGTTCTCATCAAGGTACTGAACTTTACAGTATTGCCTTTAGAGCCTGGGGCTAAATGTGTGGCTAAAATCTGCTTTCTTTTATAATAAAATGCCACATGTCAGAAAAGTCTGCGAATTGCAAACCTGGCTAATATTCAAAGCAGCTCCTGTTGGTCTTACATATGTATTTGTGAGCTGTAGGGGTCATTAATTCTCTCCTTGCCTAGTCCTTCTGCTGACTTTATTACCACCAGACCACTCCATTACCAGTCTATATGACTGCTGTGTGTCAGCAGAAAATCACCAGGGCTTTGGTCAGTAACGTCATAAGAGCGAGTGTTCCAGTGAGCAATTGTGGCAGACGTTCAGTTGTGTCAAGGTGCTGCGAGAATGTAATTAACTGGACAACAGCACATGCAGCTGAGCCCATGATGGCCATTCCAGCTTCTGCCTCTAATCCCAGGAGAGGTAATGGGATGTTGATGGTCCTTCAAAGGGCCTATTGTAAATTGCAAGGTGAGGGTGTTATTATGAGAAAACTGCACAGGTGTTGACACATAAAGCATTTTACAGCACAACACATGTAAATATACTTCAAATGACTAGAGAATAATGAAATCGGACTAGCTAAAACAGTTCCAATGCAAGTTGAATCAATGGCAAATTACAAGCATCGGATTAACTGAAGAATTATCCCTAAAGGAGCAAGAACAGAAGTAAACTGAACATGTTATAAAACATCAGCACCCATTTCACAGCACTGTTAATGTGTCTACATGCATTTGAGTTTTATCAGTATTAGTATTATCTGATTTTGGCATGAAAATGAAAAGAATTTATAAAATTAATTTGAAAGAAAATTCAGATATTTGATAGACTAGATTTATTGTCATATTGCACACACATTTCAGTGACTATATTTTGTATATATTTTGCACTCTCTGGTGTCTTCCACATACAGCTCTGGAAAAAATAAGAGACCACTGCCCTCTCCAGATTTGAACCCTATTGAAAACCTCTGGTATGTCATCAAGAGGATGGTCACAAACCATCAAGCAAAGCTGAGCTGTTTGCTTTTTTGTTTGCAAAAAGAGTGGTAGTTACCCAACAACAATGTGAAAAACTGGTAGAGAGCATGGAGCCAAAACGCATGCAAATCGGGGTTATTCCACCAAATACTGATTTCTTAATATTATTTAGCCAAAGCATTAACACAATTTGTTTACAAATTATTTGCATTATTTGGGTTATTAAAGCGTTGCAAATACTGCATGATATTGGGTTATTTTGATGTGTTGTCATTTCCTTTAAATATACACTCTAAATAACAATAGCTATAATTTGAATTTAGGAGAAATATTGTGAGAAAAACAAAACTGTTCATGTCACCAATACATGCACCTGTAAGAAAAACACATAAGAAACTGATTATTTTGCAGTGGTCTCTTGTTTTTTTCCAGAGCTGTATGCTATATTCTGCTATTCATTCTTCGGATATTTTTAGTCACAGGATGGTGAGTTTTGTCTTTTGTTCTTCAATCACTTTAATCAGAGCATTTGATTGTAGAATAAACTGTTTATTTTCTGGCCATGTTGTACTACCTGTCCTACATTGTTGGCAGGCTTTCAGCGCAAACTCAATTGACCTACCAGAATAGCATTAACCCTCACTTCCTCTCTGCACACAGCTCTATTCTGCTCCTAATATCGAGACACTGACACCGCTCCACCCGGAGAGAACGCCATCTCCCTTTCAGAACATCTGTTACGTGTGGAGGTTTATGATAATAACAGGCTTGCATGTTAATAAAGTACAATCCTTTAAATCCAAGCTAAGCCTTAGTCTGTCTATTCATGTTCAATAACATGATATCCTAGATGGCAAGGAGGAGATTTAAAATTTTAAATAAAATATTGATCACATATGAATTTAAGATATTATTGCACAAAGGTATTGTTATTTAGGAAAACCACTAAGAGGCAGTTACACATTTTTCGCTGCTAGACGTCTATGATGACATTGCATTCCACAAAGCGTGATTAGTATTCCGGGCACAGCGTTAGGAAAGAGGGGCGAGTCACACTGAGCATGCTCTGTGCTCCTCCTTCACCTTCCTCATCCAAGAGAGACATGAAAGGGGAATTTCTTAAAGTGCAGCAGAGAGTCTCTACAATCTGAGGGAAGGGGATGAACAAACACACCCTCCTTGGAAAAGATTAGATGAGAGGGCAGTGAGCCTCAATGAAATGGGTGTGTTCTCTATCCTTCTCACTTCCCCCTACTCTCCCCTTCCCTGTGGACTCATGCTACAGTAACAGCCTGCCAATCTACATGCATGATATTTTTATTACTTAAGCTGAGTGGCAGCATATCTCCCAGCTGCCAAAAACGGTTAAACTGAGGCATGCAGGCTTGTCTGGAATAAAATATATATATATATATATATTTTGCGTAAATAAAGGTGAACACACTGAACGCTAAGTCACTTACTATTCTTAATTATGACTTTAACTGCTCTGCCAATTTCTACTGCACTACTCCACTGCTTTATACATAAATATATATAAACAAGTTGAGGTCAGCAATCGGCAGGTTCTGCCAAGAAAAATTATACTCAAGCAAATAAATTATACTACTCTTTAGAAATATTCTAGGGTGTGCAGTAAATAACTTTAGGAAACAGCTAGCTTTATGTTTCATAGCCAGTAAGTGACCCCAGGCGGTCCACCCTGCCAGGAGGCTAATTACTTTAAATAGCAGGATATACAGAAGCATATCTGTGCTTTTGAGCCTGTTCTCTGAAATGTAGTGATGACCTGTGCTCAGGGAGTTATTTGAGACACTTGCAAACTTTGTAGTAATCAGTTTAGTTCAGTTTTCTGATACTGTTCAAGTAAATCAGAGCAAATTGTCAAACTTAATAAAAGGGATTCAATTAGATGTGATGTTGTATGCTGCTAAAAGGGTGTTAAAGGACTCTGGACTCTCAGACAGATTTGCTTCTGTGGTTTCTGACACTCTATAACACATCTCTGAATATGTTAGCTATTAAAAATGGCACTGCGGAGCTAGAAATGTTTATTAACATCCATACTCACTTTCATCCTCAGCACAAAGTTCGCTAGCTTTCCATGCAATCATTAGACTCAGTTAAGTTCAAAGATGGAATGAATGTGAATGATAATACTGGTAATATTTAATGAAACTCTATGTATTTTGTATGCACAATTACTAACCCTGAGGTCATTGTGTGATTATTTTGACAAGTGAGGTTTGCTCACTAATGAATGGTTAGCTATACGTCATTACTTGTTAGCTACAATAGTCTTACTGTCTACATTTAGAATTAAATAAATATTCCTTTCATATCAGGAAAGCAACCAAAGATTTGACAAACATGTTCACAGCTGAGATCACCATTTATACAGGATATGAACACAAATGGTTTCTTCCCCATTCCAAAAATGTGTTGTAGGCTGTTTGGCATCTCTAAATTGTCTATGGTGTGTGTGTGTGTGTGTGTGTGCCCTGCGATGGGTTGGCACCCAGTCCAGGGTGTTGCCTGCCTTGTGCCTAGAGTCCCCTGGGGTAGGATCCAGGCTTCCTGTGACCTTGCATAGGGTAAGCGGTACAGAAAATGGATGGACAGTGGCTGGATGAAGATACTCACTCTCTTAAGCAACTGTAAGAGTCGCAGGGGATCTGGAGCCCATCCCAGGAACACTGGGAGTGAGGCGGAAATGCATTTACCACCCACCCACACACACACACCTTCACATCTAAGGGCACAAGGACAATGACTTTGCAAAGATATCAACCCAAGCTCAGGATCACTCTGTGGACCTTAAGAGCTATGAGATGGCAATGTTACTGTACTGCATTGATTATTACCTCCTAATGGTTTTTCACTATACACTGTCCACAATGTTAGATCCCTCAGCACTGCTCATTCACTCATATTTTTTAAAGTTCAGTCAGCTTGTAAATAATTTCTGAGGCAAATCATTTATGGTCAGGTTTGCAGCAACAAACTCTGTGCCCTCTGAGAAAGAGCAACTCAGACATCAAGGCCTCATAGCAGTGCGTGGTGGTGGTGCATTATGCCTCTCTATTTCTCCATGTCCTTCTCCTGATCTGCTCATTAACTGCCTTCTTCACTCAAGTGCATTCCACAGAGCAGAATTATCGTACACAGCCTCCAAACAGCGCAGAGCGTTGCTATGACAGTTCGTAGCTGTTACGCATAACCTGCCTCTGTTCACACTAATTCCTTTGAGACCACCCACACACTAGAAATGTGGTTTGTTTACTGCTATTGCTTAAAGGCGAGCACCTTATTATGAAGTATGTTTATTAAAATGCGTTAAGGCTGATGACTTTAAAAGACAGACAGCTGAAAAAGAGCCCAATCCCCGCTGTCTAGAACAGAGCCTCCGGTAAAGAGTATGATTGATTCTTGCTCCAACACCCTTGATGCCCTTACACTCTCTACTACATATGGATAGAGCCTCACACTGACTGCATTAATGCAGGGAAAGAAGAGAGAGAGGAAGAGAGAGTGTCAGGGCTGGATTTTGTTGGAAGCAGGCTACCAGTGTTTTTATTTATGGGGAAGGAATCGGAGGTGGAAAGGATGTATAATTCATCAGGGTGAAGCCAAGATGGAGGCGGTGTCAGCAGTCATAAGAGAGATTGATGGGAAGGCGTCATAAATATTGCACGGGAAATAAGGGTGTGTGTGGGGGCACACATGCATGTGTGAACGTTGGTGTTGGTGTTGTTATGCCATACTGAGATGAGAGTAAATTCAGATATTAAAGGATTACGCCCTAAAGCCTCATATCTGCTGAGCTGATGGAGAAAGTGCTCAGGGCTGCATGGTGTTACTCGCCTCTGCAGAGTCAGGAATACATGGCAACTAATTGGGTTCAAAATCTCATAGTGACGGGTCAGTTTAAATATAGCACAGCTACAAACGAAGCGGGAATATTAATGAAGCCTTTGTAAACTACAAAACTGTGAACTCAGCTCAAAAGAGAATGTGAAAATAGCTCAGCTCTAGATATTTTTATTCTAGGTAACTCATACATGTTTGCAACACATGAACTATGGCTAATGCGTTCGATTATCCAATCATGTAGCAGCAGGGCAAAGTACAAAATCACATCAGACATCATAAATGGGGGAAAATGGGATTTCTGTGACTTTGACTGTGGCATGGTTGTTTGTGTAGATGGGTTTGAGGATTTCACTATAACCCGCTGATCTCCTGGGATTTTTACACACAACAGACTCTAAAATCCAGTGAGCAACGTTTATGCCTACGGAAATGACTTGTTCATGAGAGCGGCCACAGGAGAATGATTTGCCAGAATGATCTGAGCAGACAGGAAGGTTATGGTAACTGAAATCATCACTCTTTACAATCATCCTGAGCAGAAAGGCTTCTCTGAATAGCCAGAATGTTAAACCATGAGGTGGAATGATCTACAACAGCCACAGACCACATCACTCCACTCCTGCCCGCCAAGAACGGGAGGCTACAGTGGACACTTAAGGCTCACTTAAAGCAGGCAGCTGAAGGTCAGAAATATGAGCAGGTGATGTTTTCCCCATGTACATTTGGGCTGTTTAATTTATGAAAATTCTCAGAAGAGTCATATAAGCTCCTTGATGAAGAAACATTACACTATATAGCGTTTTCCAAGCAAAGCAGAACAATGCATCAGCATTACTGAGCCGGATCAAAATACACTGCAGATAAAACAACCACATAACTACAGTAAGTCATGTGATATACAATTCTAGGCACTTCCTAGGCACTGATGCTTCTCTAGATGGAGAGAAGACTCTGGCTATGATTCAGAAATAGCCTTTTGTAAGATAATCAGATGTTTTTCCTTCTGCCCTTCAGGAGTAACAGCTTCACAAACCCCCTACAAACAAAATCCATTAGCTGACAAGGCTGAGCTCTGTGAAGATGGTTTCAGAATGAAAACTGTATCAGGAATCGAAAAGTGTATTAAAGTCACATGTGCTGAGCTCTTTAAATGGATAGCTATGAGGTTAATAACTATACAATAAAATAAAAGTCCCAAACCTTATACCATAATAAATAGTATGTCCAAAAACCAGAATATGATCATTTTTTAATGGAAAATTAGGAAAATAGGAATTTAAGGGTACAGAAATAAACTCTCTCAAGAGGTTACAAAAACTTAATCATTTATTTATAAATCAAATTCCATGCAGATTTTACAACTCAAAGTGCTTAAACAACAGCTAAAAACAACAGTGAAGAAAAGCAACAGTAAATAAAAACAAATTCAGTGATTTCAATGCAAATGTAAACAAAAAGATATTCATAAAATAATAATGAAAATGAAACGAAGTTCTGAATATGTATTTCAATGAAATATATGATGTCTTTAAAATTAATGCAAATGAGAAAGTATGGTTTCACATCCTCACTCATGAAATAAATTAAATAAATAATAATAAACAAAAGAAATGTAATGTAATGTACACATACATCATCGTTATGTTATATTCATGCACACGTAGTCTACTGATGTAGACTCGTCCTCCAAAATATTTCACATCTCACATGTGACTGACCTTTCACCTCTGAAGAGAACTGAGCTGAATGCTTGGCTCTGAAGAGCTGCAGCTCATTGTCCAGATCACACACTGTCCGATCGATCTCCCATGAGCGGAGCCCTGGGCGAAAAAAACGCAAAACACATCGCAATATGGGTTCAATGTAACAGTGTTTATGTGTCATTTCAGGTTTCTGTCACCTGTCATGTTTATCTGTTATTTACACACACACACACACACATATTTTCCTGCTTGTATTTTTTATTGCAAACTCATTCTCAAGTCAGTTTTCAAATGAAAAATGCTGCTTGCATGAGTATTCAACCCCCCAGCTACAAATGAAAAATAATATTCTAAGTAAAATATTAAAGCCAGTTTCATTTTCTGAACTCAAACCACCTCAGCCGAGCTATCACTGAAGGGACACTGAGGGAAAGGAGAGAAAGTGAAGGCTAATGAGCATTAAAGATAAGGTACCAGAAATGGGGTGTAAAATTATATCTAAGAGGTTGGAAACCCCAGTAAGCGATGCTGGATCAATAGGGAGGAATTGGAAGCTGAATCACGCCACACAAGCACTACCTAGAAAAGGCCGTTTCCCAAAACAAGAGAAACTGAAGCCAAGGAAGGAGTTACAGAGTACAGTCGCTGAGTGTGGAGTGAAGGTGCACCAGATAACCGTTTCAAGAGCTCTGCATAATTTAGGACTATGTAGGAGGTGTAGCTAGAAAGAAACTGTTGCTCATAAAGAGGCAAGTGAAAGCATGAGAGTAACACAGTGAGGATGTGGTGGGTTATTTTTGGTGTGATGAGACCAAGATGCCTCATCTTGTGTGATGCAAACCAAACCCAGGTTTGTTTACCGAAATGAACACTATCCCTACAGTGAGTTATAGAGGTGGCAGCATCATGCTCTGAGGACGCTTTTCGTCCTCAAGGCTTCTTGTCAAAATTGAAGAGAGGATGAATGGAGCAGGGGGATGTTACAAGAGAGCCTGTTAGAGTGTCCTAAAATTAAAAAACGCAGAGCAACACAGGAATGGTTAACACAGGAGAGAAAGCTTTACAGTGGCCAAGTCCACATCTGAATCCCACTGAGAATCTGTTGCACTGGTTAACAATAGCAGTCAACAAACAACACCCACCCAACCTAAAGAGACTGGAGCAAATTTACCAGGAAGAATGGACAAAAATCATGCAGCAAAAACAGCGTGCAAACCTGGTAGTACCTAAGCCCAACAGGCTTAAAACTGTTGATTTATACAGCGGATACAAACAGCATTTTTCTCTTTTCAGTTTTGACTAAATAATGAATTTTGACTTTAAGAGCATATTGGTTTGAAATAAAAAGCTGGCTGAAGCAATGTTTATGTGTCATTTGTAATCCAAACAAATCTGTTGTTCTTATTAAGCAGGTTGAGTACTTTTGTAAGGCCTTCCATTATTACTAAATTACTGCATTAAACTGTAATTACAAAGCGCTATTCTCACAGTTTGTTTTAACTTGTAATAAAAGGGTAGTGTACAGGTATATTTCAATTCCACAAATATGCAGCGGTGGCTTCTGGAGTACAGCTGTGTGTCTTTGTGTTACAATTATGTTCAGTAGATAAAGGATAAAAGATAAACAAGAGTACCACTTTTCTGAGACTTTAGGCTACTGATTGAACACACAGCAGGATGTATATAGATTATGTATTTACACTGATGAGGCATAACATTATGCGCACTGAGAGGTGAAGTGAATAACACTGATTATCTCCTCATCATGGCACCTGTTAGTGGGTGGGGTATATTAGGCAGCAACTGAACATTTTGTCCTCAAGGTGGATGTTAGAAGCAGGAAAAATGGACAAGCCTAAGGATTTGAGTGAGTTTGACAAGGGCCACATTGTGATGGCTAGACCACTGGATCAGAGCATCTCCAAAACTGCAGCTCTTGTGGGGTGTTCCCGGTCTGCAGTGGTCAGTATCTATCAAAAGTGGTCCAAGGAACAGCGACAGGGTCATGGGTGACCAAGGCTCATTGATGCACGTGAGGAGCGAAGGCTAACCCATGTGATCCGATGCAACAGACGAGCTACTGTTGCTCAGATTGTTGAAGAAGTTAATGCTGGTTCTGATAGAAATGTGTCAGAATACACAGTGCATCACAGTTTGTTGTGTTTTGGCAGAAAAGGGGGACCAACACAATAATAGTCAGGTGGTCATAATGTTATGCCTGATCAGTGTACATAGAGGTAGAACTAATAACTGCAGTATAGCTACTTCATTAAAATAAAGACATGACATATGTACAAGTCTTCCAACATCTGCTGTTCTGCAGTGCGCAGCAGGTATGATGGTGTGCACAGTGTAATGACGGGAAACGTTTGACAACAGTGTTGCCATATTGCAGTAGACTGAAATTAGACTGAAATCAGTTTATTCCTCAGTTTATATTAACATCACTTTATTCTGCCTGTGCTGATTCCCGCAAAGCCTGCACATGCACACACCGAACTGCGCAGTCTCCTTTTTTTTAAAAAAAAAAAAAGGTGTCGGAAAACTCACCCTGTTTTATTTGTTCTTTCACTTTGTGCAGCTGATGATCCGTTGCAATGTCCCCGATCACTATAAGCAGATAATAGCGCGTGGAGCAAAACGTCTGAGCCACACACCGCTGCTCCTCAACGTCTACTGCGGCACGAGCGGCTCCCACCTCCATCTCCATAGCAACAGCACCGGGAGCGACGCGCCAACCACTGCCATTACCATGACAACTACATGCACGATCCGACCGAGCTAAGGGCGGGGCTATTTAAAGACAGACCAACAGGAGAGGCCGCGATAAAATGAGGCGCTCTGATTGGCGCTCGGACAGTATGGCTATTTGACGTCGACAGACTAATCAGAATACATTTACCGATCAGCCATAACATTATGACCACCTGCTTAATCTCGTGTTGGTCCCCCTTTTTCTGCCAAAACAGCCCTGACCAGTCGAGGCATGGACTCCTCTAGAACCCTGAAGGTGTGCTGTGGTATCAGGCACCGTGATGTTAGCAGCAGATCCTTAAAGTTCTGTAAGTTGCGAGGTGGGGCCTTCATGTAGAGGCACCACATCGCAAGTTACAGGACTTTAAGGATACTTACAGGACTTAAAGAACACTTTTGATAGATACTGACCACTGCAGACTGGGAACACCCTATAAGAGCTGCAGTTTTGGAGATGCTGTGATTCAGTGGTCTAGCCATCACAATTTGGCCCTTTGTCAAACTCACACAAATCCTTACGCTTGCCCATTTTTCCTGCTTCTAACACATCAGCTTTGAGGACAAAATGTTCACTTGCTGCCTAATATATCCCACCCACTAACAGGTGCCATGATGAGGAGATAATCAACGTTATTCACTTCACCTCTCAGTGGTCATAATGTTATGGCTGATCCATGTAAATTTCAATTATTAAATGCATACTGCTGTGATAAACTGTATGTAAAATACTAGTTTGACTCACTTTGCTAGTGGGTATGTTTTTTTTTTAGTTTAGTTTAGTTTGCAAGCTTTTTTTAAAAATAAATCACAGTATGTGATATAAAAAGATAAATTACGCATATTAAGACAACCAAAATGATAAGATTCCCTATACTTCATGAAATCCCTATATTATGTGATGTGTTTTCTGATGCCCTGTGTTGGCTTTATTATTTTCTATTCATAACAATTCTTGTAAAATTCTGAATGAGAAAACAAAAAAAATAAATAAATAAAAAGCCGAATGATTAGTAAGACGTTTTCTGTGTAGGTGACTGTGTCAGGAGCAACCAGAGCCTCAGTGGTTTCATTATTATATATAGACAGCTCTGTACTCCATCAAGCATTAAGTATATATATTATGTAAAAAGGTCAGTACACAGTCCAAGGTTCAAAAACCCCAAGTTACTTATTACTACAGATATCATTGTGTACATATTCTAATTCTTCACGTTTTTCATGCAAGTATTAAGCACTATTTATCACAGGATTTAGTTCATCAGGAATATATCATGACTATGGGCTAAACTTTGTGCTTTAGAAAAGAGGGAAACAAATCTCAGGACTTTATATTTCGATTTCTCGTTAAAATCTGGCATTACTGTAGTAAGGGCATTAAGAAGCAGTGTTATCTATTTAATATAAGGGAGCAGGAAACAAATGATGGATTGATTGATAGAATTTGGACACTAGCAAGAGTTTCTAAAGGTATGTTGTGTTTTGGAAGTAGAAGTCTGGACCATCTGTATCTTATGTAGGCAATTTTGGTGAGTTATATTTTTCACATTAAGAAAGGTACAATTAAGCTGGAAGATCTTTAGACAAGCAAACTAAACGAGGGTTGAGGCCTCTTTGTAGCATCTGCAGTAAAAGTGCATCGTTGTATTTTTAGCACAGGTGCACTGAAGGTACATAAGCTACTCCTGCCCCCTGCTGGTCATTTCAGATACAACCAACATCATACCTTCTGACTGTGGTTATGAATTCAACGAGGTTAATATATATTAATATACATAAGATGGCTCAAGGGTTAAGTGAGAGTGAAGATAAGTAACACAGTCTGTTTACTTTAGTTAAATATTTGTGAAGAAAAGGGGGGCAGACTCCCAGGTGTAAAACAGTGAGCGCGCATGCGCAGTGGTGCACTGACCGAGCTTGCGTGAGGGCGAGGGGGAAAGCTGCAGCGTCACCTTAGCTATTCTACATAATAATTTAATTTAGCTAAGTATTTATAGTTCTAGTCTCATGTTTAACAGATTTTAAAAAGAAGATTATATTATCTGTAATAACTTGGAAAGGCGAGAAGGTACATTTTATGAGTTCAGGTTGTAAGACCATATAACAGTTACAGTCCTTGTTGATCCAACTATAATTGTCCTTGCTGAAACCTTGGTGTATGTGCATGTAACCTTGAAAATGTATTACATGACCATATTTCTATGTAACAAATAAACCACCTCGCATACCACGTGACTTTGCACATGCAAACTAGCTTGGGGTTTACTTGCTGAGTTAGCTTTCAAAAATCACTGCTCTCATGCTGGGGCATTCTGACCTGATGCCTCCTTTTACTGTTGATGCTGATGATTTAGAGACATGGAGAAACCCCAAAACTCCAGCCTAGAAGAATTATTCTCCTGTACCACAAGCTAAGTGCAACTATTATTTTGAGAGCAGAATGCTCTTGGCTGTGAAGCCGCACTTGGAAGAACGGTGCCACTGACTCAAGACAACTAAGTACCTTTTTTCATTTTTAAAGATCCCACTATATTGTATTAGCCAGGATCTAAGAAAACAGCAGCAAATGCTTGTTCGTGCAAATAATCTGATCTCTTCCAGGGGAGACCAAAGAGTCCATGCTTCATGAATCATGGGGCCAAAACAAGAGACAGAGACTAAGAAATAGTCCACCAATGGGAGAGTCATCCCACACCTCTGCATTGCACAACCACAGAAACCTATGTGCCATTCTCCTTTTGACATACTGTAAGCTCACATCCAGTGTGCATTCATACCCAGCCACAGGCCATGTAACGGAGCAAGTCCTGATACCTTGTACCTAAGGCTTCCTCTGCCTATTCCCCAAGTCCAAGGTCACACCTAACAACAGGTTTTCTTCTTGATCTTACACTCACAGTAGTACTACAATCCTAGTTATTATTGATCAATTCCCAAAATGTGAACCTATTATCCTTAACTATGCTATTAAGTCATTAACAAAATCAGAAAATGTGATGAACTAAATAGAGGAATAGAAGATGCATTAGAGGAACTGAATTTGATGAACTGCCTTAAAAGGAAACCAGCATTTAATGTGATCACCATTAATTTTCTATAGTCTTGTGAAGAAATTTGTATAATTATTTGCTGAACCTAATACATTAATTAATATAGTAATAAGTGACACATAAGGATTCAGTATCACGTAATTGTGCTTATAGAGCTTATGTTGTGAAATAAAATAATAAAAATAGTAAAATAATAAAATAGTGCCCAAAACCTGGACTATGTGCTTAAATCAGAGATGACTTATAATAAAAAAAGTGGGGAAAAGTAAAATAAAAAGATCACAGCTAACTAAGACTTAAGGAAGTGATGACCTGACCTCAACCCGATAGAACACCTTTGGGATGAATTAGAGCAGAGACTGTGAGCCAGGCCTTCACGTCCAACATCAGTGTCTGACCTCTCAAATGCGCTTCTAGTGGAATGGTCAAAAATTCCCATTAACACACTCCTAAACCTTCCCAGAAGAGTTGAAGCTGTTATAGCTGCAAAGGGCGGACATTCATGTGCATGTAAAGGCAGGCGTCCCAGTTTTGGCTGGGCTCGCAGTCTCTGCTCTAATTCATCCTGAAGGTGTTCTATCGGGTTGAGGTCAGGACTCTGTGCAGGCCAGTCCAGTTCCTCCACACCAAACTCACTCATCCATGTCTTTAGGGACCTTGCTTTGTGCACTGGTGTGCAGTAATGTTGGAACAGGAAGGGGACATCCCTAAACTGTTCCCACAAATTGGGACCATGAAAATGTCCAAAATGTCTTGATATGCTGAAGCATTAAGAGTTCCTTTTACTGGAACTAAGTGGCCAAGCCCAACCCCTGAATTTAATGATTTGGAGGGGTGTCCCAAAACTTTTGACAATATAGTGTATGTCAAAGATGACTTGTGGGGAAAAGTAAAATAAAAGAAAAATCACACCTAAAGTCTTTAAAAAGTCGCACATTCGCTAAAATGTTATCGATTATTAATGTTGAACCACCTTCACACTAGAACCGAATCGTTTGCGAATCGATTCGCGATCAAAGAACCGACTCGTTCAAAAATCACTCAGCAGTATACAAGGAGTGAGAAACATGCCCATTGTTGATGTTGTTAAAGTCGCTGTTTTTTTTACAAACCTCACTGCCATTTCCTATTACATGATAATCTAGATTTTGCCGCAATATAATTATGCATAAAATGTATATCTTATACTAGACTAGTGTAGCTTGCCTCCATATGGTTTAACGGCTAAAAGCTCCGCCTGTGCTCTGCGTCTTTAAGTGACACCGGTGGAACCATTAACACACCCCATTATCTGCCAGGGAAGAGAGGGCACATCTGAGCACATCAATGCAATTTCGTCCTCATCATTTAAGCAAACGAAGCGCCCACATTGTGTGTAGGCTAGAAGGATTTCGCCACTCAGGTAACAGCTAAATATTTGTGAATCTTTACTATGAGCGCCATGAATTAGGTCATTTTTTTTTTTGTGCACGCGACTTGATGACAGATTGTTGTTTAATACGGGTGAATTATAGAAGCACGGGCTCCGAGGATTTTTCTTTCTTTCTTTGCAAGGCTTACTACTGCGTGTATGTGGCATATTTATTATCTTGACAGACACTACAAATGAGATTATGGGTATGAATTTGTTGGCTTTAGATTATCATGCAAGATAGCAACTAAAAGAAGCTGCAGATTTCCACTGCACTGTGCATGGTGGGTTTGTAATACATCTCTAAAACACGTTTCAGAAATGCACAGATGTCGATCATGATGTCAGCTCCATGGCTTATGACACATGGTTGCAGACCTAGAAAGGGCAGCCAATGAAAATACACTTTCATGTGCTATCGTCATGATCTATGACGTAATCTTCTGTCTCATAAATTCACACATACAGATGCAGGACGGTATTGACTGTAGAGATCATGAAAGAAAAAAGAAAGAAATCCAGTTGTGTTAACAGTTACACTGCTAGATAGACTGATATGAACAGTTCAAGTAAGACTAAGAAGGAATGCAGTATTGTAGGTGTTCATCAGTTGGCTTTTGCTCTGTAGACTTCTGTATAACCAACATCTCTTATGTGTTTTGAAGTTGGTGTTGATCTACTCTGATCAGGCATAGCACTGAGAGGTGAAGTGAATAACACTGATTATCTCCTCATCATGGCACCTGTTAGTGGGTGGGATATATTAGGCAGCAAGTGAACATTTTGTCCTCAAAGTTGATGTGTTAGAACAGGAAAAATGGGCAAGCGTAAGGATATGAGCGAGTTTTGTGAAAGGCCAAATTGTGATGGCTAGACGACTGTGCGTCGCTTACCTGGGGAACACATGGCACCAGGATGGACTATGGAAAGAAGGCAAGCCAGCGGAGGCAGTGTCATGCTTTGGGCAATGTTCTGCTGGGAAACCTTGGGTCCTGCCATTCATGTGGATGTTACTTTGACATGTATCACCTACCTAAGCATTGTTGCAGATCATGTACACCCTTTCATGGAAATAGTATTCCCTGATGGCTGTGACCTCTTTCAGCAGGATAATGCACCGTGCCACAAAGCACAAGGAATGGTTTGTTGCCTCCAAATTCCCCAGATCTCAATCCAGTCGAGCATCTGTGGGATGTGCTGAACAAATGAGTCAGCTCCATGAAGGCCCCAACTCACAACTTACAAGACTTAAGGGATCTGCTGCAAAATCTTGGTGTCAGATACCACAGCACACCTTCAGGGATCTAGTGGAGTCCATGCCTCAATGGGTCAGGGCTGTTTTGGCAGCAAAAAGGGGACATAATGTTATGCCTAATTGGTGTTTGTGCTCTTATCCAACTGAGCTGGACACTAATCATAACTCACTGCTATTTCTGGGGTCAGATTCTAGGGTTGATTTTGGAAAGAAAAAAAAAAAATCTACTGAACATCAGCCATTGAACTTGAAACTCGTAAAACTATTAGACAAAGCAACAAGTTTTCAAAAAAATCTGCACACATTTCTGTCATTGTTTGGCTATTGATCCTGCTGAGTTCTGAAACTGTCCAAATTGGACCTGTAGGCTATTAACACTAAATAATAACTTCAGTTCATATCCCATGGAGTTAAATAGTATTCTGTATTCTTAAATCACCTAAAAAGGAACAATACTGGAATGTAAGGTAAAACAAAAATTAAAATATTGTTTAATAGTCCCATAGAAAGCAAATACAAATCATGTTCAGTTCTTGACTCAAGGCTCTATTCTTGACTCATCAGCGAACATAGAAGGTAACACAAATGCTCAAACTTATATGAGTATCTACATAAAATCTGTTCTGCATAAGGTCTATAAAACTATGGATCTAGGTAGGATACATAAATACACAAAATTAAAAGCAGTCTACATTTTATGTAACAGGGTATGAGAATATGGGAATATAATTCTGTAATATCCTGGAGCAAATGGTTCTATGATTCCTCATTTAATAAAAAAAGTTCAAGTGAAAGTCATCATTTAGACCAAAAAGGAGCAACTGTTTGTATACAGTAGATTGTACAGATCTAGGTGAAAGACCAATGGTACTGAAGAGTCATGATTGGCATCAGAGTTTTGCTTTCCTTTTCTCTACATGATCCAATTATTCACTGATTAACCTGTTTGAAGGTGTGTCAAATATTTCAGATATGCATTGTTCGACTGATTGCAGCTGCCACGTCTGTAGCTTTCTTTTACATCAGGCTATTAACAAGAAGAGGCATTTTGGGTACAATGCTCCAGCGTGGGTTCAGCCTGCAGAATATGCCAGTGTTTACTGATGATTTTGCACAGTCCCTTTAATAGTCCAGGTTTTGTTCTTTTGTGATAATAGTAGGTAGCACTGTTGCCTCACAGCAAGAAGGTCCTGGGTTCGAATCACAGGTTTGAACAGTCAGGGGCCTTTCTGTGTGGAGTTTGCATGTTCTGCAAGTGTGTGTGGTTGTCTGCCTATATGTGGCCCTGTGATGGACTGGTGACCTGTCCAGGGTGTAACCCTGCTTTTCGCCCAATGTGTGCTGGGATAGGCTCCAGCAGATCCATGTGGCCCTAATTAGGAATAAAGCGGGTATAGACAATGGATGGATGATAATAGTAGCAGATTTGTTATTGCTAGCTTATAGATCTCTAAATCAAACATGATCAAATGCAGTGGTAGCATTAAAATAAATGACTTCCTAAATATATGTTATTTAAGATTTTGTCAAAACCGGAAATTAAAAAAAAAAAGTTGTTGTTATCCGGATGTCAAGAAAACCTGTGCATTTTAATAAGCTATTGATATAAGCCTATAATTACAATGGATCTGTACGTGTTGTAACTACTTTTTACAGATGTCTGAAATTACTATCCTGGTGAAGAAATATTTCTTTGTGTTTTGTTGCTATTTATAGTTTAGCTTTTAATATTTTTGTGCGAGAAATAAAACAAACAAAAAAAATAGAAAAGAACTTGGAAAACCCCACCTATTAAATATTAAGCCAATCATCGGTGTAGTTGTTGTTGTAAGGCGGGCTTTGAGGATTTTCTCATCGATGATTGAGGTTCCTCTCTCAATTCAGCCAATCATCGGTCTTGCTCTGTTACTTCCTAGGTGGATTTCATCCAATCACCTGTCTCCCTTTCTGGCCTTTTGCCGCTGAACTGCAGCGGGGTGAAGAGAGAGAGAGAGAGAGAGAGGGAGAGGGAGAGGGAGAGAGAGAGAGAGAGAGAGAGAGAGAGAGAGAGAGCGCGCGCGCTGGCCAGAAAAACAGCACGCATTAGTTTATTTATGTTTTTGTGTTTGCACTAATGCACACGGATTCAGATCAGGATGACTAAAAGCAGCAAACATAACAAAGGTATACTTTCCGGATCATTTCTTTACTAGACGGAGGAGTTTTCTTTAGCACTGAATCTCTGCGTGGATTGTTAGCATTAGCTGGCTAGCTGAGTTTAGTCTGTAGTGGCAGGGTTTGTGATAGGTATTTTAATGCAGTCATTATTTTAATGATCCCCTTATGGCTAAATAACAACCATGAGCAATGTACCGATTGCACAGCCTTTGTTTGTGTTTGTTTATTTTTTAGGGGGTAGTCTGGAACCCCAGTCCTGGCTAAATGAATAATGCATTTGAATTGCTCTTTATTTTAAGGGTTATTTTTATTTAATATCTTTATAACATGTTCTCCAAGTACTAAAATGTGTTTGAAAGGTGCTAGATTTTTTCACAAGGTGATTCTACACTTTTACACGTTTTGCATTCACAGACCTTAGCCCTGGGTCTTAATACACCACGTGACAAAACCACATGGTGCCCCGCCCCCTTTCTTTCACTATGTCCGCCCCCTTTCCCTTATGGTGCCCCGCACCCTTTGCCTCATCCACTGTGTTTAAATGTCTATATGCAGTTGCCTCCTGACCCTGATGCCGCCACATGGATCCAGGTGGAAGTGATTTGGAGTCAAGTCTGCCTCAGACTGAGAACCCCTGCCTTATCGTCGAAGACTCTCAGCCTGACAGCGTGGCCTTGGAGGACGACCCCGATAGCAGTTATCGTGCCCTGCTCTCCCGCCGCCTTTCCAACCTCCAGCCCACCTCCCACAGCCCGGTGCTGGTGAGATCTCCCACATCCACCATTAAATCCTTCTTAGCAATTATTGTTTATTTAAGAGATTCTGCTGCTTTTTTTTTGTTAATCCAGGAACTGATTGCTTCCCCTTCTAAAGGCAGATGCTCAGAAAGTGATTGCCAGACTGAAAAGAGTAACAGTGTTACAGAGGCTGGTATGCTAGTGTTGATCTGTCTTTAGAATTTCTACTTATCACTTTGGCACAGTTTACAGTGTGGTTTTTTTTTTCCCTTTTAGACCATTGTCCATCTAATCTGAATTCAGCAGCTGCAGAGCATAGTCAAGTATTTGAAGTTTCCTCCCTTCCTAATAGTAAAAGGTATTCCTATGATTTTCTATGATTTTCTTCTGCGTTAACGTTGCAATCTTGATGTCGTTCGTTTGTTATTTCTTATTGTTCTTCCTTGTACAGAGGTAAACAAGAGGACATGGAGTCTGGGGCTGATTCCACCACTCACTGTGCACAAACAGATGGTGAGTTAAAAAAAAAAAACACACACACTAATGCTATATTATAGTGATTGGTATTTTTCCACTGAGCAAAGTTCTGTTATTTTCTGTGTCTGTGTATTCAGAGGGAATGTCTCAGTTTGGCCTGGAGCTGTCAGAGAGTCAGGGATTTCATATAGATACACGGAATATAGAGAGCGGTGACGAGGATGTAGAGGTGACACCTGCCAACCTCCGGCCAGCAGACATCCAGAAATCAGTGAACCAATGTAAACTAACTCTCCAGTACACAAACATACACCGCTTTATCCTTTAGCTTTACTGACATTCTCAAATTCCTTTTTTTTATGCTTAGCAGCTGGATTGAAAAGCTCAGATAGTCAAGATGACAGTTTTAGAAGGTAAGATGCTGATACATGGAATAAATGATTTGATTCCATGTCTGGTTTGTTGTTGATTGTTTTTATGGCCCTTTTCTCTCTCTCTCTTTTTAGGCCTGAGGTGAGCTCCAGCAGTGCCTTGGTACCTCAGAGGAAAGAAGGCAGAGAGTTGAGTATCCAGGCCATACTGCACTCTCAGGTCTCGGAGTCTGTAGAGGCTGAAGATGAGGAAATGATTTCATCCCAGGAAGATCTGTTTGATGGGGAGAGTAATGGTGAGAGTCGATAAGATGTCTTTCGGATATAAATGTTCTTGCCATTTCTTTGATTAGCCCATGACAGAAACCTAGATAAAAAAGCACAGTTTTAGTGACACTGGTTCTAAAAGTGCACGGTTCTTGAATATGGTATCTGTAGTTAGGGTTGCTCAGGCTGCCGGATCTTTTATGTGTCTACAGAATGACGTAAATATATTTTAATTACTTAAATGCTATGGTATCCCAGTACCTTGGATAATGATGTCATGCTGGCACAGACACAGGGAACAGCAGCAGCAGCACAAGGCTACTTTATTATATTACTTTGTCATAAATATAATTGTCGCCATCTTTATTATGTAATATTCACTATTTCAGCACATTTCCATGTCCCATACCTGTGCACATTTGTGCTATAGACCATGTTAACTGCTTTGCACAAAAGGTCAGATTTTCCTCATGACTAATCTCTTCTATTGAAGCGTGCATTCAGATGTATTTGATCTAAAATGGATCCTATAGTTTTGTGTAGTCTGTGCCAGCTCAAGTGCATAATATCATTAAAGCAAAAAAAAAAAAAAAAAAAAGAGAGAGACGTAGCAAATACTAAGGAACTTTCCAGTGAGCTTGATGTCAGTAATATAATTTGAAATGAAAATTGTTGTATTAAATTAGACACAATGCAGTCTTGCTCTCAGACTTTTGGACCCCAATCATTTTTTTTTTCATATTAATTTACATTTTATATTTTATTTAGTGATTTGAGATCCTTCAATACATTTTTTCCCACACAGGAATAATGGATTTTTTTTTATTTAAGCTTTTCCAGCTCATTTGATCCAAGTCACTTCCTATGCACCATGCAAGCTAATTACAGAGGGTGAAATAGACTGGTGCCTCAACCTCAGTTAAATGCTTCTAATAAATAAATGCTGAAATTAAGTCCTCTAATATCATTTTTAGGACCCATACTAATAAGACAATAAAATATATGTAAATGGCATGTGTTTGTGTGTCTCCCAGGCTCTCAGGTTGACAGTACAGTACTGGAGAATCAGCAGCAGCAGAAACCAACATGCACTCCTGCTCACACCCTCGGCCTGCTGCATCTGTCTGGTCAAGGAACGCTGGTGGACGAGAGCCTTTCCCAGTAAGCTAAATTTAATCTAATGCTGGTCCTGGTTTTCTAGTCTCTTCAAATGAGCATTAATGATTAATTCTAACTTCGAGTTTCTTTTTTTTTCCTTATGCAACAGGCGGTCTGTTGAGTTTGTGGCAGCCACTCAGGAGAACTTGAGTCAAACGCCACTCATTGTCCCTAATTCGCCCACAGGACAGGAGAACGAGCAAGGTAAGGCTTCAGATATGGAGACACGGTTTAGATACAGGGATACGAGATATAAGAAAGAAACCTTGATCTCTAATCTCTTTCCTTATAAATCTTATTTCAGATTTTAACCCGGCTGCAGAACCAGCAAAGGAAACCTCTGGGACGCATAATGACCAAGCACAAAAAGGGCAGGAAGAACCAATGGATGTGGCTCCTGCCCCAAAGCCCACAGTGTCCAATGTAGTGTCCCAGAATTCCCCCAGTATTGCCTTGGAGAAAAGCCTGTCCTTGCCAACGCAGCCTGAATTTTCACATGTAAGTATTTCAGATTAGTTAATCAATTAGCTGCAAAATTTCTCTTTCTTTCTACATTATAATCTTTAGGAAATTGGTGTGGTAGATGAAATTAAAACTGATGTGGCCTGCTGGTATGGAAATCTTTGCTGTTGTGGTTTTCCACCAAAGTGTTATGCTTCTCTTACATCCCAGCAGTTTGCCAGTAATGTTTAATTTATTTGTAACGCACGGTACATAGTACTTTTACCCAATGATGCTTGCATTAAATGTTGTTGAACATCTCCAGAAGTTTGTTAGTTCTTGTTATCACCTTGTTACATTAGCTTTAGACGGTCATTCTCTCACCAGATATTTTCTGAGAGACAAAAAAACAGCAATGATGAATTCAGAACGCACAAATCCTGAAGACTTTCCTATGGCAGAAAACTTTCTGACCAATACAAAGTGCTGACATTGGAGACTCCTTACATAATTGTTCAGTGAATATCTCCATGCAAGCTTCAAGTACATCATTATTATTATTTTATTTTTTAAATCAGTTGACAATTAAATAAACAGAATTGAGCATTAAGAATTGTGGTGTAAAATCGGTGATCTTTTCTCATTCACTAACACGTGCTGTTAATCCCAAATAGGATGTTTTTGTGCCTACGCCATCCTTAGAATCTGGTGTCTGCATTCAAGGTCCAGAGGCTTTGAAGAAAGAGGAAGCACCAAAAGAAAGTCCGTCTACAACCCTTGATGCGGAAGCGCTTAAAAAAACAGCCGGCAGCCAGTCGTCTGAAGTGGCTAAATGTTTCCAATTGGAGCTGGACACTGAAAATAGTGTTTTTGATAAGAAAACTCAAGCGTTCACTGTGGATGATGACAGTCAGGCCACACAGATTGAAGACATTCAGGAGCCTGTAGGAGAGGATGAGAGAGACTCTGTCTCTGTGCACCACAATGAGAAAACGGACAAAAGCAGCATGGACTGTGGCCTTAATAAAGCTGCTAATTTACAAGGGATTTCCCAGGGGCCTGACCTGAAAACTACAGAGAATGAAGAATGTTCCTCTCAAAAGTTGTCCTCGCAGTCTTCGAAGGGGCAGAACGGGCAAATAAATGACAGCGTGGCTATATCTCAGGAGATTTCCAACACTGTAGCCTCTCAGCAGAAGAATGAAGCGGAGTTGGGTGAAGATCTGACCTTGAGTAGTTGCTCACAAAGCAAAGAACAGGCCGGGAGACTCACTAGCACAACTCCTGTTCCATCTCAGTCCCAATCTCAATCTGTCATATCCTCTCACAAGAGTCCTCCAGGTGAAGGAGAACAGGAAGTTGATGGTGAGCAAAGACTGAGCCAGCCCGTGTCTCAAAGTCATCGACTTGACATGAGTATCAGCAACACTAAGGATGTGGATGAGGAAGAGGATGTCAGAATGGATGAAGGAGAGGTACAGAGTACTAGCAGGACCCAAGGCTCCGGATTCGGCCTGGCGCTTTCTCAGAGCCAGATCGGATCTCCGGAGCCGATGGAGGACGAAGGGGAAGTCTCCCAACCTGCAGACAGCAAGGACGAGGAGAGCCTGAGTGTCATAGTCCTGGAGGAGAGCGAGAGAGTCTCCCAGGAGCAACAGCATGTTGAGAGGTCACCAGTGTTCAGAAGTTCCTCACAGCCTGTCAGAGGCTCCCCGAAGGAGAAATTTGAGCCTGGCAGAAAAGTCACAGGATCCCAGCCAAACAGCTCGGGCCAGAATTTGCAGGTGGCCACTAGAACTGGTGCCAATAACACACAGGGTAGTGATGGAGGATCACAAGTCCTGAATGTGGCCAACAAAAGCCTGAGTGACAGCTCTGGAGGTAGGATTTTATATATGAATTAGTTTGAGGTTAAAATCAATATTACAAGATACACAAGCAAAACGATCAGGATAAACAACATAAAAATGTAGCATTGTAAGAATTAAATCAGACTTTACTTTACTCATTAGATTTTGGGACAGACCTAAACAGCATCATAGTCACAGCAGAGTCAAGCGTCGGGCATGGTTTTTATTCAGTAGCTTCCTTCGTGTTTGCAATATATTTGAAGGACTTGTTGGCAGCAGAGGTCTTCCCTCGACAGCACTGGCTTCGGGTTCTACTAGCTTTTGGATATTATGGGATGGATATTGTCAGTTGGTGTCATTTGTATAGTGGCGATATCCTGAACTATTAATGTCTTATTATATTAATGAATCATTACATGCTATTTTGTTACTTTCTAATCTGTAAAACTAAGCCCACCGAATAGCTTGTTTGTTCCTTATTTACACATGACTGTTTTTCCAGATTTGAATGCTTCCTGCCTGATGATGCAGTTCTTAATACTTTTGATCTCTATTGATTAAGGGTTAAAGTAGATACTCTGCTTCTGCCTGCTTATGGCTTTTTAACACATCTAAATACTTAGATTAGATGAAATACTTAGCATGCTCGTTTTGCTCTACAGATCTTCCATTCCACTTCACACTTCCCAGAGAAGGAGAACTGATTGGGCCTGCTGCGAGCGCAACTCCTCCACACGTCAGACAGCTAAAGAACACACCGCTCCACAGCACTCCTATCGGTGGGCGTCCCTGTTGTATGACATTTTAATTTGTATGCACCTAAGAGAAATGAATTCTCAAGGGAGACGCAGGAAACATTAGTTCTACACACCGGATTCTGCAACTTTCCACATTGCTGATTACAGACGTTTTTACATGTTGCAGAAACGAGTACGTTCCGTGAGCGGACAGAGGCCGACGTCACCCGGGAGACGATGGCTGCCAGCGAGATCTCGGTCGAGGAGAGCGGAGAAGGAGAGGAGCTGGCAGCAAAGGGGGGTGATGGGAAACTGAGTCTCAGAATGAAGGTGGTGACCCCTGTTGAAGAAGGCAGCTCAGAGCATTTCAGCCTACAGAGTAAGAAATTGTCTCCTTTACTTAGTGTATTGATCTCTAAATATTAGGCCTAGATATAAAGAAATACTCATTATGAATGTATGAGAAGAATTTACTTCATTGTAGCCACTTATCACAGTTCGCCGACTTTTGGAAATGTCTCACCAGAACCGTCCTTATCTGATGAGGAAGGCTCCGTTTCCAAGGCTACCGCTGTTGCCAAGGCTGTTACCAGGTAACGTCTGGTGGTTGCTATGTAAGAAAAACGTATTTCTGTGTGTGTGTGTGTGTGTGTGAGAGAGAGAGAGGTTGGATGCCATGTTTCCACACTCATACCTGCTGATTCATCGTCACTTACATTTATGGCACATTTCTGCAAAAAGAGCTTGATTATTCATCCACAGTCTTTGGTGTTATCTTTTGGGAAGATTCATGATTGACAACTAGATAATAAGAAATCTTGAATGAATATTTAATAAACTCTCAACTATAGATTTACTGGCACTCTTAGTGGAGAAGAAGCAAAAAGGGTGTCTCATATTTATGACAATTACTCTCATATATGTTTTATATAAAGAAATGAAAAGAATAAAAGAGAGAAGCCACAGTGAAGTGCTTTTATTACATATCCCAGCTTGTAAGGAAGTTGGGATCATATCACAGGGTCAGTCATGATGGCTCGTTTCTGTAGAGAGGGTTAGGGGTCATGCACAAGGGCCCATCATTCACAGCTTGGCGGTGCTGGGGCATGAACCCCCAACCTTCTGGTCGACAACCAGAACCTTAACCGTTAGAGCCACCACTGCAGTATGTCCAGTCTGTAGCAATAGTATTAGCACCCACATCCTGTTTGGGCATGGCACTATATTTACTCTATTTGACCACATATGAAGCTGCGCACATCACTATTATCCTCTATTATCCATCAAGGGGCATTGAACTTACAGGCCTTCAAAACAAAAGGGACAGATGAATGCTCTTCACATATCAGATAATGGCTATTTAACATTTAACTGTAAATATATCTAATGTGTTTCTTTCATCGACTGTGAAATATACTGCTTAAGTAAGCTATTTATATATCAAATCTTTGTATAACTTTGTTTAAATGTGTAATGACCGCTACACTTGTTTGCTCCATGTCCATCACCTCAGCCCTCAATCCATCTTCACTCGTGTCCGTGAGGTTCACAGACAGCTACAGGTGGAGGTCGAAGAGAAGGAGCCCAGTGATCTGTCAATCAGGTGCTGCTGCTCACCCTGCTCACACACACACACACACACACACACACACACACACACGTCACCTGTTCAGTCTTATTTGATCACATCAGCACAAGAGTTTACATTAATGCTGCTAATGTGTTGATGGTGTGTTGTATTGTATCAGGCATGTGGATATGAAAAGCTACAGGTTTTCTGTGCGATTCTCACCCTGGTGTCTGGAGTATGCCTGACCTTGGCAGTTTTTGTAGGAGTTATAAATAGAGCTCCCTTGGTATAGGGTATTTCTGGAGACCATTAAATTGGTTTCACAGTGCCCTGTTTGCTTAGAGTGATGGTATGCAGTGAAATGGTGTGTGTGCCCTACTTACACTATCTGAAGTACCTTGGGGAGGTTATTCTGATTCTGTAGACAAGCGTGGAAAAGGGAAGATTTGATTCTAGTTTTCAGACTATTAATAGTTTTCAACAATAATCTCCCATCAGTTGAGCTGCTTCTCTTAAGCATTAGGAATATACATTTCCTCTAAAAGACGACTTGCTATAGTGTTGTTGAGCAAATTGTCTTCTTCAGGCTCAAAGATAGCCGGCGTTGTGGTATCCTGATCTGGCGTCTCATCATTTTGTAATAACTAATAATAACTAGTGTAATCAGAGTAGTCAGGGTGGAGAAAAAGGGTTTGGATTAGTAATGAGATTCAGTTTACATACTCAACTTGCCAATCCCTTGAGCTTGCTTTAATCAGGCAAATGGCTGTTTTCAGTATGATATGTAGTGTGCTGTTATAATTTTATGACACACTTTACATTATTACACTGAAGGCAGGCCCATTGATTTAAATGAAAATGAAACTGGTTCAGAAGACCATTTACTTCATGAGATTTTACCATTAATGACTTTCCAGTTTGCATATTTACAGATTTTTTATGAGGTTTAGCCGTTGCCCCGGCATTTTAGAAAATACCCCTTTGTGATTCAGCAGAGATTGTTTTCCAGTGTTTATTGTTAATCTTGTAAATACTGTTCTGTTGTTAACTGAAGCACTTTAACTCGTACCCATTTGCCATTATCTTTTTCTCTCTCCAGAACTACTAGACCTCTAAGCCAAGCTGACCTCCTGAACAGCGAGGACCCTGAGACACCTCCTGGGCCAGTAGGTAACGGTACACCGGAGCAGTCGTTGCAGCAAACCAACGGCACTGCCATGCACTCGGAGCCTCTGGTTGAGGTTCAGTCCCCCACGGCTAAAGAACATGAAGCTCCCAGCACTTCTGGACAGTCACATCACAAGTCAGTCGTAAGTCAGAGAGCCGTGTCTCAGCAAGCCAGTGTGGACTTCGCCTCTACAACAAGTCCTCTGAGCAAAGTAAGATTTTTACATAGAAAAAACAAATCGTATTAGGAGAGAAATTAAGAGTTAAAAAACGGAGTGTATTTTTCCGTTTTCCTGTTCAGAGAGCAGTATCGCAGCAGACCAGCTTTGATGCATCTGGACCACAGCTTCCATCAGGCAGGGTAAGAGACTTCACTATCATTTATAAAATCTGAATTACACCCTATTTTTTTTACTGCTAATGTGAAGATAATGTTTTAATGAACATTGTGGCCAAAAAAGAAATGTACGCAGTGTTCACTTTACCCAAAAAGAGCCACAATTTAAAATGACTTTTATTGTTAAAACTGTAATGCATGTGTTGCTGTTTTATTAAGATGATCAAGTGTTATGAACAAAACCATACAACATAAAACCTAGCAGTTACACTGATCAGCCATAACATTATGAACACTGACAGGTGAGGTGAATAACTCTGATTATCTCCTCATCATGGCACCTGTTAGTGGGTGGGATTTATTAGGCAGCAAGTGAACATTTTTTCCTCAAAGTTGATGTGTTAGAAGCAGGAAAAATGGGCAAGTGTAAGGATTTGAGTGAGTTTGACATGGGCCAAATTGTGATGGCTAGATGACTGGATCAGAGCATCTCCAAAACTGCAATGCTTCTGGGGTGTCCCCGGGTCTGCAGCGGTCAGTATCTATCAAAAGTATCCTTTAAGTCGTGTAATTATCTTTAAAGTCCTGGAACCTGCGAGGTGGGGCCTGTGGACGCCCCACCTCACAATTTACAGGACTTAAAGAATCTGTTGCTAATATCTTGGTGCCAGATATCACAGCACACCTTCAGGGCTCTAGAGTCCATGCCTCGACAGGTCAGGGCTGTTTTGGCAGCAAAAGGGGGACCAACACAATATTAGGCAGGTGGTCATAATGTTATGATATGCCTGATCAGTGTATATAGCAATATTTATGTGCTTTCTTGTATTTCTTTTTTCAGGGGGAGCCAGTCACTCCAATCCGCTCGCAGTCAGGCCCTTCTCACCGCAGACACGTCCGCACCATTCAGGAAGTGCGCACTATCATCACTCGTATTATTACTGACGTGTATTATGAAGATGGCAGGGAGGTGGACCGTAAGGTGGTTGAGGTGAGGCACTCTTTACTTTATTTCATAGTGAGAACATATCAGAAAGATGCTCTATAATCATAATGTATCTGTTTCTTCTCCAGGAGTCTGAGGAGCCAGTGGTGGACCGCTGTGTCATTGACAGCGACATCTCTCCCTCACGTACAGGAAGCTCCATGACCTCAGGAGACCTGGCCGATGTGAGCTCGCTTTCGTCCAAGGCTGCGTCCCACTTCAGTTCCAGCGGGACCAGCAGTGGAGGTCCAGCTCCCAGCAGGATGACTGACTTCGTCATGCCTCCCAGCCGAGGAGCGAAGTCTGGCAGGTGAGTCGCTGTGGAGTCTGTCCAGTGGCCTCTGCATGACCCCCCCTTTAACTCTGGTACTATTTACTACTACTATTACTTTCTACTGGAGTTGAGTACATGCACTGGATTTACTTGTGTAAAATATATACAGCTACTCAATTTCATGTTTACCTCAGAGGAGAGATTCATTCATATGCAATGTGGCACATTCATGTCTCACTAGTAGAATTGGTAGTGCTACTGAATTACATCAGTTTCTGTTTTCAGTTTGATATTTTAACGGTAATCCCCAAGCATGTACACAGCTCTCAGTACCACTTACCTCTTCCAGTTTCTCACACACACACACACACACACACACACACTTACACACACACACTTCAAGAGAACACTCATGGCCTGTACAGCTATTTCCCCACTGCTGCTGCTACACACTTGCTGGCTGAGAGCGAGTCTTTTGACCGCTTCGTGTGTGTGTGTATGTGTGTATGTTCTCAGCCCCAGGCGAGGGGGTAGACAGGCAGTGGGGTCAGAGCTAACAGGTGTTTGGGGTTCTCCATCCACTGCCCCGCTGAGCCCCAGAGGCCACGGGCGTCGAGGAAGACCCCCCTCACGTGGTCCACTGTCAAGGTGAGGGTTCACAGACTCCATGTACATGATTCTATCTGTAAACACCTCTTAAACCTGATGGGAATAATAGAATTTCATCCAAATGTTAAGAGAAAACAAAGGAGCTGCTGTACAAAAAATATATAAAAATAAATCTAGTATTTCAACAATAATTTTTATTTATCACAAAAAAATAAGCAAATAACAAATTCTAAGATATATTTTATGTTTTTAATTAGTAATGAAGGACATCATATGTTTTTTTTTTTCCCTTTTTGATATTTTTATCAAATTTTAATTTTTTGTTTCGTTTTAGATTATCTTCTGTATAATCAAAAAAACATGTGGATGGAAATTCCCGCTCTTAACATCTTCTGAATTTAGTACCCTTTCATTTAAATTCTTACTAACCCTTCTGTCCGCAAAACCTCTTAGTAGTAAGTCTAATGTGTCTAGGATACGTGTTTATGACTTTGATTGTTGCTGCTCACTCAGAGGTGGAAGGTCAGCTCAGAGAGGAGGTGCTCACGGTCCAGCCGTGTCTTCTTCAGAAGATGAGCATCTCGCTCGTACAAATGCCCGCATCCCTTCCAGCCGTTTGGATGCACTGAACACTACTTCCCCTGAGAACAGTGCTGGGAGCAACAGCAGCTTCATCGGACTGCGTGTGATGGCCAAGTGGTCATCCAATTCATTTTTCTACTCGGGGACCATCACTCGAGACCTGGGAGAGAACCGCTTCCGCCTACTGTTCGACGACAATCAGGAGTGTGAGGCGCAGGGGAAGGACATCCTGCTGTGTGATCCCATTCCTCTGGAGACGGAGGTCACTGCGCTGACTGAGGAGGACTTCTTTAACACTGGTAAGAGGCTGGAGTACATAAATAAATCATTTATTTATTATCCTCAGTGTTTCGCCTTTGGAGTACCATTAAAAAAGTAGTAAAGGCTAAATGTTTGTGTCTGTATGCAGGTTTAGTGAAGGCATACAAGCGTCAAGGTGCCGAGTTCCTGTACTGTGTAGAGAAAGATGGCCAGAGCACGTGGTACAGCAGGACTGCAGTGATCCTCACCATGGAGCAGGGCAACCGTCTGAGGGAACAATTTGGCCTCGGGCCTTACGAACCCTCCACACCTCAGAACATGGCTTCCGATATCAGCCTTGGTGTGTCATCCGTCTCATAGTTCTTTTGCAGACAAGCAGTTAACTGATAACGGAAAATTATTACTGCTGTTAGCATTGTTCGCCATTTAAGGAGCCCATGTGTCCTAACAATTCATGATCTCTCTGTAGACAACCTCGTAGAAGGAAAGCGGAGGCGTCGAGGAAATGGGACTGGGCCTGGAACACCAAACAGCAGTGCCACAAACAGCCCAAGAACCCCGGCCAAACGGAAACTTGCAAGCTCCACGGAGGACGAGAAGACACCAGCAAAGAGAGGACGCAGAGGGGGTGGGGCCAGAGCGGGTACGGATGGCGTCCGGACAGAGATTAATGACTTGCAGCCTGAGCAAAGAAACCTGAACTGAGGACGTTTTTAGAGCTATTTAATAATGGCTTCATGAATTCATCCATTTTTTTTCTTTTAATGTTATAAATTGCATTGATCTTATTGTGTAAGGTATTCTACATTTTAAACTCTTTTTCAAAGTATGCATTTTAATGATCTTTTTTAAACATGATTTTAAAAACTCTTATTCCCTGGTTTGGCATCTTGATGTTTTAACAAACCTCAGATATTTTACATAAATTTGTCATATACAAGCGTGAATCAAGATCCCTTTTGTTTGAGTTTTAATGAGCAGCAGATCCAGATCTCTTATGGATGTTGGTATGTAGATTTTGGGTACGGTTGGAAAGGCAGGTGGAAAGGTGGTGTGTTTGTGTGCGTGTGTGTGTGTGCGCGTGTGTGCGCGTGTGTGTGCGCTCACAGGGTGGTGGCTCATTTTATTTTGCATGCTCCAATGCAGAACAATAACTCTAAATATGGTGTATGGGTTTCTAGTGTTCAGTTTAAAGAAATGTAAGTGTGAAAAAAACTAATGTACACAATTTTCTACTTGCTGGAAATGTAAGCACATGCTCCTGAGGTTTGAAGCATAGTCATTGGAATTGATTTTCACACTTAAAAACACTTAGATTTTTCAATACAGTATGTTTCTGCTAAGTTTTTTATTACTTAATGATAATGATGCCTGAAACAAGTATATGAAGATTTGGGCATGGATTTATACAAAAGTGTTCATTGAGAAAGACTATTGTGAGAGGTTGCTTGTTCCGCTAGCTTTGAAGCTTGAGGGAAAACTAGGCGCATGAAAGTCAGACACCTTTTGAGTTAAGTAGAAAATTGTGTCATTAGATTTTTCTCTGGACCAATCTGCACATAATCACACTTTAAATCTTGCATACTTATATTAATATTTGGGTTTAGGTTTGAAAATGGCTCCATGTGACACCTCTGGGAGCGGAGCTGAGCTGCCTTCTGATCCCAACGACATCCTGGTGACCCACGGCCCTCTTCCTGAGAGCACGTCTCTCTTCATGGGCTTCGTCTTCATGCTGACCGCATCCTCTGACAACGACAGGAAGTCCAACCAGCCTACCAGCGATGGAGAGGAAGGTGAGAAAAGAGACTCGAACTCTATTCATTCTTTCAATCTCTAAACAGTTTGTCAGACTCTTCTGTTTCCTTTTTGTTGTTAGAATACGTGCCCACAGCTCCATATAACAAGCAGTACACCGAGAGGCAGTTAGAGGCAGGTGGAGGAATGATCCTGCCTGAATTTAATGAAGAACAGGTAAGACCTCATTTGTAAACTCTAGTAGTTATTTCTACTGTGATTAGAAAAATATCGCCGAGAATCTAGGGGAAGGTGTACAAGACAGTGGTGAGACCGGCCATGCTTGTATGGTTTAGAGACAGTGTCACTGAGGAAGAGACAGGAGTCAGAGCTGAAGATGTTGAGGTTCTCTTTGGGAGTGACACGGACAGGATTACGAACGAGTACATCAGAGAAGAATGTTGGACATGGAACTGCCAGCCAGGAGGCAAAGAGGAAGGCCAAAGAGGAGGTATATGGATGTAGTAAATGAGGATATGAAGCTAGTGGGTGCAAGTGTTGAGGGTGCAGAAGATCGGGATAGGTGGAGAGAGATGATTCGCTGTGGCCACCCGTGAAGGGAAAAGCCAAAAGAAGAAGTAGTAGTAGTTATTTCTACAGCATTTACCTTCCATAAAGTTGAACTTTTCCTGTGTGTTCTGTCTGTTCAGTGTAAAGCAGCGTACCAGAGCCTGTTGATCGCTGATAAGCATTGCCGTACGCAGACGTACCTGCTGTGTGTGGCAGGTGGAGTTCCCTGTGTCTCTCAGATCTGGGTGCGAGACTGCTGTCAAGAGAAGAAGCTGATGAACTACAGGAACTACCTGCTCCCTGCTGGAATTGGGCCTGAGCAACGAATCATAGAATGGTATTGCAGGGCTTCCATATGTTCTGGAAATTTACTCACTATTAAAAAACAAATAATAATAAATATGAATCAGGGTAGGTGATGTGACCAAAACCTGCATCACAGTATATAGGTTTGCTAAGAAATGCTAATAGTGATAATAAATTGAGCTTAAGGATAGGTTTATTATAACACTGAATTTTAAAATAAAAAATTAGCTACATTCCATTGTAAAGAGTTTGGCACTGTAATTATAAAAAATGACAATTTATTATGATCTTGTTATAATCCAGTATATATTAAATTGACAAATTGTAAAATCATATATACATTATTCTGTTGCATAGAATATCTTATAAAATATATAAGATTCGAGGAAAAAATCTTTTTCCCCATCAGGATTTCATCAACTCTTTTCTCTAATCAGTTACCAAGTGAATTTATGAGATCATATGCTTTTAGGGGTAGTAATTCAACTCAGTAACACTGTTGTAGAACACTGGCTGCTTTATACTCCTTTTAAAGAGTGCCCTAATCAGTAGATGTCATTTTATATATAATATAGCCACCATTGGGCCCCTGAGCAAGCCCCTTAACCTCCTGCTCCAGGGGCATCACACGATAGCTGACCTCTGCTCTGACCCTGACCCCCAAAAGCTGAGATATGTGAAGAATTTAATTCCATTGTGCTGTAATTTATGGCAACCATTAAGGCTTCTTCTTTGTGTACTGTAACTCTTCACCAATTATACCTCACCAGTTTAAAGCCAAGTAACTGAGCTTCATATTATATTATATTAGTCTCCTTTATCTAAGTAAAATGACAAACTCGGGAGCTCAACTAGTAGTCAAACTAACCGAACACAACATTTCTTTTCAGAATGATTTACAAATACATTTGTTTGTTTCCAGCTTGATAAGTAAGGCTCAGTGGTCGTGCTCTACGCAGTTCTTAGACACAGAGAGAAGAGTTTTAATCCAGCCACTGGATCTAACAGCATTCAGTAATTCGGTCTACTTCAGTCTGTGTATTTCTTTAAACATCATTTATGAAGCATTGTAGGTTGTGAGAGATGATCTGTTTTATTCAGCCACTGAAGTGTTGGTGTTTAATGTTAATATCACAGATGTGATGTCAGTCCATGAGCAGTTCCTTTCACGTATGGAATTAATTTGCTAAAAAGAAATGAATTTCCTGGAAATCTTGTGACTGATAGTAACTTTTATTACATTATAATACAGAACAGTACAGATTTAAGAAAGGTTCTTTTTCCCACAGGCATGCTCGCTGTACCCCTTTCAAAGCGTTGAAGGTCCTGCTGCTTTCAGATGACCGTGTGGATTTGTGGACTTCCTTACTCACCATGTGTGGAGCCTCCAAGGTCCAGCAAGATAAAATAAGCAACAATAGTTCTGGTAGGTTCTACCTACTTCACTTGAAGATGTTTTTACCTGAATGTCTGGGTCCCTGACCACCAAATTACCACAGAACTGGACTGAGATGTGTACAGTAATCCTAATTAAATAAGAAGGAACCTGTGATTGCAATTTTGCTTCTACAAGAACATACACACGCTTGCTCTCTCGCGCACACACCGTGCAAGTAAGATCACAAAATTTTGAACAAGCTCCAGCAAAATCAAGCATTTTTGGCTGCAAGAAGCACAAAAGAAAACAAACCTGGAGACTGCTCTGACGTAGATCTGAAAGTATTTGGATTAGGCCACATGAATGTATTTCATGTGTGAGGCTGGATATTAAGTTCAAAACTGTACACTACATCTATTTTTGTTGATTTATTTTCCCTACAGTTATAGCCTTGGTCCAATTTGCTGACTTTTTCAGGGTCAATGAAAGGTTTTAACCTGAAGACGAAGCTTTACAAATAAAGCCGTTTCCTTTGTCCTGGTTTGTAGATATTTCAGCAGAGAGGTTTGACCTGGTGGTGTCTGCGGCGCCGTGTCCTGCAGAGGTGTTGAAGTGTGTGATGGCCACAGACACGCCGGTGGTGTCTCTGGAGTGGCTGGTTCAGTGTGTGATCTGTGGAGAACGTCTGGCCTACAGCAGTCAGCCTGAGTATCATCATGATTACTCTTCTTAGGCTCTGTCTCTTCAGTATTTTTTTTAACGTCCTGTACTGTTTTAGCACCTGCCTGCTTTTACTGTATATAGTTTTAAAACTGTTTTTGACATAATAAACTGTGTGTCTCCTTTTTTTCCCCTTGGGATTATTATTATTTTTTTTTTTTTAATAATTCAGTATTTACAATAACACAAATGTCATTTGAACAGAAAACGAGCCAACATAAATATCAGGAAATAGAGGCCGTGTGTGTTAATACACAATGTAAAATCATATCATGACTTTAAGACATATTTAAACAGTGTAGGTTGAGGTAATACATCCTCCGTTTCTGTCTCAGAGCCCAAAACTGCAAAGGAAAAGAAATACGAGTTATAATATTGCTATAATTAACAAACAATGTGACATTATTCAAGCTTCACCACACGTACCTTCCCAGCGTGCCTCCTGACTGAGTGTAGTATTTGTTATAGTCCAGACGCAGCAGTAGTTGAGCCAGGTCGGAATTGATTTGGTGGTTACGCACACTGGAGAGGATTTTGAAGAGCAGGAACGACTGGCGGCTGAAACCCTATTCAAACAGCAGAGTGGTTAATGTTACAAAAGTCAGTCTGTAATTTAGCAGTTTTTAAACCCACGGGCCAAAATCAAGCTCGAGACATGGTGGAGAACAATACACTGAAAACTTAAGTGCCACATTCTTTCATTACGTATCCTTTTTTTACAGGAATACATTTCTGTGGTTTGATTCCCCCCCCCCACACCAGACACACTCTCCAGCTAGCTCGCACAAACACACTTCTATTTAAACTCCGATCTCTAAGCCTCCATTAAGCATCCCTCACTGTCTCGAGGATTACAGACTGTCTGCTCAGCTTCTATTTATATTCATCCTATATACATAGGATCTGTAATTTGTGGATGAACAGGTTCGGTCGAGATACTGGTATGGATTTATCTGTATAAAAAAAAAAAAAAAAAGACGCCGGGACAAGAATATTTAGCTTACTAGTCTCCAAAATAACCAAAAAGTGTATCTGTTTATAAAATCCATGTTAGTGGGTTCATCTGTTTAGCAGCACTACTAAGGTCATTAGGAACTGATTTGTGGATGAGCGATATGTAGATTTTTTCAGTCCTACATCTAGAGGAAAATCAAGCGACCTGTCTATTGCACAAATGACTTAAAAGATATTAAGCAAGCATGATGTCGCCGGAGTCATCTTGTAGACAGCTCTATCTAATTTTTATGTAGAATGGTACATTTTAATATGTTGTGGTATTAAAGCTACATTTACATTTCTGCCATTTGGCAGATGCCCTTATCTAGAGCGACTTACAATTTATCTCATATTGTTCAACTGAGCAATTGAGGGTTAAGGGCCTTGCTCAGGGGCCCAGCAGTGACAGCTTGGTGGACCTGGTATTCGAACTGACAACCTTCTGATTAATAGCTTAACTCCTGAATGAAGAAAAAGTAAAACTTGTGGCATAGTTACTGGTGTTTTATTCTGATGGTTGATGTGAACATCAGAAGCTGAAGCTCTTGTCCTGTATCAGTATGATTTAATGCACTGTGCTGCTGCCACATGATTGGCTGACTGAATAATTGCATGAGTGACCAGGGGATGGTGAGTACAAATGTTTTTTGAGTTACAGGCTAAAAATATTGTATTATAAGCAGCCCCGACAATCCTGTAATAGGATACGAGTTGTTTATGGTCTTGCAGAAAGAGCACAGTTACACTGAGGCAGGTCAGCAATGCAGAGGTGCTGCTGTGTTACCAGGCAGCCGCATTAAGAGCTGCACGTCTGACAGCAGCTAAAAGACAAGCTCTTTTACATTTTCATTTTATTCTAATAAAACTTCCACAATACTGAGAAATCACAATTTCCAAACAGTAACTTTTCAGTTTACTCCTATCATTTTCAGCTGAAGTTTTCCATTAGCCACTAGTGTACTGACCTTCACCATAATGTCCAGCTGAGCCGCTCCTCTCTCGTCCAGTGGTCCCAGGTTCTGGCTCACCAGCAAGCAGAAATTGTGACAGAGATCCAGAATCTCATTTAAACAATGAAACACCTAGGACAGTCAGATTTGGGGGTTAAAAAAAAAATCAAATAAGTTCCCTGAAGAGGCATCAGTTCGAGATGTGTATTCCTCACACTCGTAAATCACTTTCACTGTAGTAACTGCATAATAGGCTGGGCAATTTAATAATAAATCTGAAAGGTTAATCAAGACTCACTGGCTTGAGCAGGATGAAGGACTGGGCTAAGAGATTACTAAGGAAATGATCATGAGCCAGGCGAATGCTCTCAAAGTCTCGTGTCGAGTTGATCTGCTGCAAAAGCTGTGAAAACTGTGACTCCAAGACATCCACCTGAGTGGGAAATGAATTGATAGTCAGTGCCAAAAAACAGTTACTACATATACACTGATCAGGCATAACATTATGACCACATGCCTAATATTATGTTGGTCCCCCTTTTGCTGCCAAAACAGCCCTGACCTGTTGAGGCATGGACTCCACTAGATCCCTGAATGTGTGCTGTGGTATCTGGCACCAAGATGTTAGCAGAAGATCCTTTAAGGTGCGAGGTGGGGTCTCCATGAGCCTCCATGGTCCCCACCTCGCACTTTCAGGACTTAAAGGATAGTTTTGATAGATACTGACCACTGCAGACCGGGAACACCCCACAAGAGCTGCAGTTTTGGAGATGCTCTCCAAAACCAGTCGTCTAGCCATCACAATTTGGCCCTTGTCAATCCTTATACTTGCCCATTTTTCCTGCTTGTAACACATCAACTTTGAGGACAAAATGTACACTTTCTGCCTAATATATCCCACCCACTAACAGGTGCCATGATAAGGAGATCCGAAGGTGTTATCCACTTCACCTCTCACTGCTCATAATGTTATGTCTGATCTGTGTAGAAATAGCTACTCGGGTAGCTCAGTACCTGTAAATAATACTGCAGGTTATCAACAAGGAAAGCCATGTGGTTGCGCAGCCTCCATTTGACTGCGTCAGTCTTGTTAGACTTTAAGTGTTTGCGCTGCATCTGTAAGGCCCAGCAGTGCTGCAGCTCTGACTGCACCCGGCGCACACTGAGCAGGTATCGAAACACTACGTTGTACCTAAACAGAAATTCAAATCATGAAACATATACAACAGGCGTGTCCAGTTCTGGTCTAGTTCCTATCCAAGTGCAATGTATTCCACACATTTCTGCATGATTTACTTTTCCAGCACAGCAGGAGTGAAGAGAATGTGCAGAGGCCACTGGACTTTGTAGGCCAGTCCCAGTGCAGCCCAGCCTGTGGAAGGAGGCTCTCGAGGAGAAGACTCCTGAGGAGGTGTGGTGCCTTCTCGAGTCCCGGATGCCTCTGTTAAAAACATAGACATAACGTCTGCGTTAATAAGAATGCACTTTACACTGATTAGCTTTGTCGTTTCTCTATAAACAGGATGTATAATATGTTGCCAAAAGTTTTGGGACACCCCTCCAAATCATTGAATCCAGGTGTTGTTTTTCAGGGGTTGGGCTTGGCCACTTAGTTCCGGTGAAAGGAACTCTAAATGCTTCAGCATACCAAGACATTTTGGACAATTTCATGAGATGACATGGATGAGTGAGTTTGGTGTGGAGGAACTTGACTGGCCTGCACAGAGACCTGACCTTAAACCTGATGGAACACCTTCAGGATGAATTAGAGCGGAGACTGCGAGCCATTCTAAAACTGGGAGGTCTGCCTTTACATGCACATGAATGTAATATGGAGTTGACCCACCCTTTGCAGCTATAACAGCTTCAACTCTTTTAGGAATGCTTTCCACAAGGTTTAGGAGTGTGTTTATGGGAATTTTTGACCATTCCTCCAGAAACGCATTTGTGAGGTCAGGCACTGATGTTGGACGAGAAGGCCTGGCTCTCAGTCTCCGCTTTAATTCATCCCAAAGGTGTTCTATCAGGATGAGGTCAGGACTCTGTGCAGACCAGTCCAGTTCCTCCACACCAAACTCACTCATCCATGTCTTTATGGACCTTGCTTTGTGCACTGGTGTGCAGTTATGTTGGAACAGGAAGGGGTCATCCCCAAACTGTTCCCACAAATTTGGGAGCATGAAAATGTCCAAAATGTCTTGGTATGCTGAAGCATTAAGAGTTCCTTTCACTGGAACTAAGGGGCCGAGCCCAACCCCTGAATTCAATGATTTGGAGGGGTGTCCCAAAACTTTTGGCAATATAGTGTGTGTGGGTCCTTAAAGAGTCTGTTCTTAAATAAATGTGCAAAATTCAAATGAATATTGTGATACAATTTAGGCTCTGGTATCCTCTAGATCAGCAAGCAAGCTTGTTAGGTTTTAACTTCCTTCATTATAACAAGTAACGTAATTGGGTAAACACTGTATGGTAAGATATTAATGTTGTTCTTTCGGCTGCTCTCTATGTTTAGGGACGCAACGGCGGATCATCTGGTCCGCATGTTTGATTTGGATATGGTATGATATTAATAATAATAATAATAAAAATTAAAGCTATATTAGGCATCACATTATACTCCCAGTGTCTGGTAAATTGTTATGGGTATCTTAACAATGACTTTGCTTACTTTTATTCAAATAAGTGCCATGTAAGGGCTTCTGGGGAACTGCAACAAGTTTATCCATATCTTCTAATAGCAATTAAAAAACTAAAGCTTCCATTTATGTGTTGACAGTTTATATTAAAACCAGCACTTATCAAATTATGAAAAAGTTTAACTAGCTCTAAGGATTTGTATCTTTCTGCCACCACTAAGTGGTGCTACAAGCCAAACATCTACAGAAGAATGTCATTTAGAAAAACCCTTGCAAGAGATTCAATATTTATTGTGGTGACAAGTACCTTTGGTGTCTTTCCCTTGATAGTCAATAGTGAGATGCAAGAGGGGCAACAGGTTGTCATCATCAAGCAGAACTTTGTGAGCAGCTTGCTGAAAGGCCACGTTCACATCTGGAAACGAGAGTGATAACTAAATGACGTTATTACAGTGAGAGTTTATTATTAAATCAGATACTGATGGCAGTTTTATGAGAGGTGCTGAGCAGATCACACCACACACACCATGTTCTGTCACGGCTGACGGTGGAGTCTTCAGCATGTGCTGGGCGAGGTCGATGAAGACCTGATACAGTTCACCACGTCCCAGCAAATAAAAATCCTTTATGATCTATTGGGGTAAAAAACATATATGTACAGCAATTAAAGTTGGATATGGTGAAAAAAATCATATCAATTTTTAAAAGGTGGGTCACAATATATAAACACAATATATAAAAAATGTCACTCAGCGATACACATCAAGTCATTTTTTTGATAAACTATTAATAACCTGATTTTTATGGTTTTGTTTGAGTAACAGTGGAGTTCATCATGAATAATAAGAGCTGAATATTTTACATTAAAAAAACATTTATTATAGCTACATTTATCTTTATATCAATACTATACTGTATCATCATCATCATCATCACTGCTTAACATTACTGTTTGTAACATGTCCTCCTGTTTACCTTGAGTTGACCCAAAAGGTCAGATTCTTCAACCATCAAAGTCCAAAGATGCTAAAAAAATGAAAAGCAGAAAGTTAGAGTTATTATGTGGCATCAAGAGTGTTTAAAAAACAGAAAGAAAACAGTGTGCTTCATAACTGACCTCAGCAACTGTGCTTCGAATTCCATCGATTACATTCTCGAAGTCCACCAGGCTGAAAAGTGGCTGCTGTTTGAGTCTGTGCAGTTCTGCAGCAAATGTGTCCTCTTGGTGTTTCAGTATGGACCCTAAAATAAACACAATACAGCATGTAAGGATTATACTTTACAGAATCAAATACAAAATCATGCATCTAATGCAGGCTCACCAGCTCTGGAAGGACTATGGTTGTGGTTCTCAAACATTTGGACCGATTCCCCGACAAACAGGATTTTTTCAGCTACTCGGACAGGAATGTACGAAGGCAGCATCTCGACGCGCAAGGAGAACTGCTGCAGGGACGGGGCGAGCATGTTCTCCTCCTCGATCAGTCTCTAAAGAGGAAGAAGGTCAGAAAAGCTCAGAACATTTCACAAGCCAAGATAAGAAAAACTGCGGCAAAAATGTTCAGAATTTCTTGAGGATTAAGATGATTATGATGTTGATGTCATCACTATAATCCCTGACATTTCAAAATGAGACAGTTCATTTCAGGCATGGATTTTAACAGAAGCTTAGAAAACAGTTATCAAAAGTAACTTAGTTGTTGTTGTTCTTTAGGCTGCTCCCTGTTTGGGGTCACCACAGCGGATCAGTTGGTCCACATGTTTCAATTTGGCACAAGTTTTACGCTGGATGCCCTTTCTGACGCCACCCTCCCATTCAATCTGGGCTTGGGACTGGCATTGAGAGTTAAATCATAAGTATCCCCGGGCCATGGCAATGAGAGCACAGGATCCTGCTGCTGGACCACCAGGAGGCATTATTAACAGTAACTTAGTGTTAAGTCAAAAAGAATTAAAAACAGTGATAAAAACCAGGAAAATCTGAGACACAAGGATGTACATAATTACAAATGGAATAATCGACCCACACATCAACATACTAGCTACATTAACACTGTAGGATGATGATGTTATGAACTCTTGGATAAAGCTTCAAGCAGATTATAGGCTTTTAAAATGCATGAACTATCATGTTTTGAAAGAATTATGTCTCAAATCCGCTACATGCTAGGGTTTTATAATAGTTCAGGAATTGAGGTCTCAGGATTTTATCAAGCTGCAATGTCATACAAAAATAGTGAGGCAACTGGAAATTAATGTTGGTGTCTCTATATACAAAAATCACGTGCACAGCCGCAATATCAGAACTAATATCTTTTGCCTTTGTGTATTTCTTTCTTTTTTCCCCCTCTATGTTTCTGTTTGCTTTTCAGGCCTAGCAAAGTAGGCGTGGCCTCTGTGTGTCAATCACAGTAAGGAGGAATGAATTTTCTGCAGGTCAGGTTCAGTAAAGTAGGCGTGGCCTGTGTGTGTCAATCACAGTAAGGAGGAATGAATTTTCTGCAGGTCAGGTTCAGTAAAGTAGGCATGGCCTCTGTGTGTCAATCACAGTAAAGAGGAATGAATTTTCTGCAGGTCAGGTTCAGTGAAGTAGGCGGGGCCTCTGTGTGTCAATCTCAGTAAGGAGGAATGAATTTTCTGCAGGTCAGGTTCAGTGAAGTAGGCGTGGCCTCTGTGTGTCAATCTCAGTAAGGAGGAATGAATTTTCTGCAGGTCAGGTTCAGTGAAGTAGGCGTGGCCTCTGTGTGTCAATCTCAGTAAGGAGGAATGAATTTTCTGCAGGTCAGGTTCAGTAAAGTAGGCGTGGCTTCTGTGCTGCTCAAATCCAATAAAGAGGAAGATTGCCTCCTCAATTCCTGGACTCTTTGTGGTGTGCACAATAATAATTGACTCTCTTTATGTTGTTCATTTTCATACATGATTTTCACATCTTCCTGGAGCCACAGATACACAGCCCTATTTCATATGATGTGAAGAAAAACATTTTCTTACCAAGTCTTGCAGTTCTCTAAGTTGCTTCCCACTGAGACCTCCAATGCCAAGGTCTTCCTCCTCCTCCTCCTGTGCTGCTGCAGCTCCTCCTGCGCTGGGGCCCTGTCTCACAAAGAACTCCTCGCTCTGGTCCAAAAGCAGGCCATGAAGCATCCATGCAGCCAGCTGCTTATACATCACTCCATGGCACACTGCAAGAATCCTGTTTAAGCCAAATGTTTGTTAGAAGATAACCTGCTGAGTACAACTCGAATCCACCAAAGATAATTCACACAATTTTATAATATTTATAGGTTTGTTTACATTATTTTGACAACATCCATCATACCAAAACCATCCACACAAAAGCCAAGAGCTTAGAAATGAATTCAGAAATTTCTAGTCTGATGTTTTACGAAAGTGTGCCAAAGCTATGACTGAAGGCAGTGTTTAATAATTTTTATGTAAGACTCACTTTTCTAAGGCCATCCGTACAGGGGGAAGTCCTCCACAGCTGTGCTTGTAAACAGTCTCCAGAATCTGACAGCCATGGATCTGATCCAAGCAAACACATTTAACATATTTCATTTACTTAACCTTCATTATTTAACTTCATCAGGAGTGTCCGATCTTATCCAGAAAGGACCGGTGTGGGTTCAGGTTTTCATTCCAACCAAACCGAAGCTAGACCTTAGTGTATTAAAAAGCCAAGATCAGCTGATTAACCAGGTGGAATCATGTGTTTAAGTGGAGTGAATACTTACACCCACACCAGTGCTTTGATGATAAGCTTGGACACTCCTTTTTTATATCAATGTGTTAAAACAATCAACTAACCTTTTGAGATTTGATGGTTTCCACCACAACCATCACAGAAGGGAACAGCAACTGAAACTGATTAGCAAGAAAAGACCACAGGATACAGAAAGTGTGATCAAGTTTGTCATTTAGTTTAACAACTCTAAACTCAAATGGAATGTTTAGTACCTGTTCCAGCTTGTAGTTTACATGGGAAATGGAGAGATGTGGATCACCAAGAAACTGCAAAAATATTTAAAAGACCAATTTCAGTCTAAGATTCTAAGATACTCATATGAAAGACGAGAGACGTTTGTACAGTATGTAATAACACCTCTTGTTCAAGATCTAGTAATGCTTGTCTGTAAGGCTGCAACATGGAGTGCAGACCAGTGCAGAAAGCCCTCAGGTATATCCCATGTAACCCACTTTGGCTCTGCTGGCTCAGGTGGTGCTCCTAGAGATAACAAATTAGAAATCACAAACAGGGAAAAGGTTTTATATGTATTTTTTTTTTTTTTTGACCTAGAGAAATTGAAATCAGATACTGAGTATGGATTTCGGGTCAATATCGGCTAGAATGACTCATTTTATCCAATCTGGACATACTTATATGCTGGTTACTCATGTAACATTTTACAACATGCTTTGGATGCTTTGCATAAGTTAACAAGAAGACGATATCCAATCAGCATACAGAACTGCCCAATACTCAGATCTCTGAAATCAGTATTAAACTGAAAAGATACAATACAATACTAATAAAATTTACTTGTTGGTGGACATGGCCTGTGTGTTGTTCTATGAACTCTGTGAACCGCACATAGTCTGTGCCCATCTTACACAGCCGGTTCAGGACACTGGTTTCACTGGGATGGAGAAAGGGCAGATCCTGGGATACCTGCAACAAGCAACACAACTCCAAGTGACTCCAGATTAGAAACATAGAGCACTCTGGAGACTGTAAGTAACTTATAATGGGGTTACAGCTATTGGCTCTTTACTTAAGCATCTAAAACATTCATTTTCATCACCATGCCTGACTATTATGAAATGATTATTTTGCAAATTGTTTACAGCTAGTTACAGCAGGAAATTTAACACCATATTAGAGTGACGCCTAGAAATACCTGTAAACCATTTCGTTTGTTCCATGTAATGATGGTTCCAGGATATCCGCTTAAAGCAAGCAGCAACTCGTGGATCATCGTAACAGCAGTTTAATCAGATATCACTAGAGACGGCGTCCATTGAAACACTAACGTCTATCATAAACACCGCCAAATGTGCGTCGCATTCCGGTGACGTGTGCACAAAAAAACTGCGCTAAACTCGCAGGCGCGTTTCGATGACGCTCACGGAAGGGGCTTTTCAATAGCCTAATATTTTGTTGATGTTGCTGCTAGCGGTATCTGATCAATGTTACCTGGTTATGTAGAATCGGTGAACGAAAGCTTTTAAAGGTTGGTGCTTTACTCGTTGCTTTTTTTCCCAAAAAGGATGTGTTTAAGGTATTTAATTTACTTTATATGTGCTAATAACATGATGCAAATGAGATAAGCAAAGGTGGACGGCTAGCTGCAAACACGTTCTAATGATAAACGTGGCAAGAGACTCGTGATGGAACATATCGAGTGATAATTGTGATATTTATACATCGAACTTGAATATATAGTATGCGATACAATACTAGTTAAATGTCATATTAGCATGTTGTTGTGTTTTAAAGGATAACTACCTTGATGTGATCAAGCATAAAGATAATATTGGTGCCAATGTGTAATGGAAACTACACAAACAGTGTCTGTATAAGTAATACGCAATCTCTTCTTTTTTAGTTATCTGGTTCTTTTCCGGTGATGGCAGAGGGGAGCGGACAGGATGTTGTTTCTGAGTACCTTCAGCAAAACCCTCACCTGGCACACTGGGTGGAATCCTTAAGAGAGCTCTCTGAGACGAATAAACACTGGCATGCCAGGCGAGAGTTTGTTCTACGCAACATGGAGGCCTTTCCTACCATCCAACCAGGGATCACAACTCCCAGCCTGGACAGGCTTCTTTCTCTGTCCAAGGTTTGGGCCAACCAAACGTTCTTAGGCTGTCGGTATGTGATCTGTCCTTATGATTACTTGCATACCTGTGTTCTTTATCGCTGTAAGACAGTTTTGACTTTGATGGTGTGCTTTTATTGTAGCTATCCTCAACCTGTGATGGACAAGGTGAAAGAGATGGCGGAGGGGATTGGCGTGAGCAAAAGTCCCGTGCAAAAGACAAAAGATGAGATCGTAGGAAAAGGAAAGAGGCCGTCTGTTTCAGGTGTGAGACCGCAATAATCTTACTGCTCATCATCCCCAACTTTAGAGCAGTTTTATTTGTTCACTGATTTGACACCTGAAAGCTGAAATTTTAACTGGAGTTAAAAATTTTAAAATTATGGTTTGGATTTTTAAAAAAAAAAAATACAAATTGTTTGGAGTAGTAAAATATAGAGAAATAAATAAATAATAATAAATGAATATAAGTCCAGAATTTTTATTTTGCTCAAAAATGCACCTTTACACTCCTTTAGGATCATTGAATTTAAATTAAGATAATCACAACATTCACAGTCACTGATTATGAGTCCTTTTCACTTCTATTTCCAACTTATGTGCAGCCATGGATGCTGAGAGCTGTGCTAAGAAAAACAAAACTGTTCCTAACGACTCTGACATTAAAGGCGGAGAACACAATGTGGACTGTCCGAACACTGCTGCTGTCAAATCAGGTCCTCTGCCCGAGGCCCCTGCAGAACATCAGCCCTTCTTTAATCGTCTTTATAAAACCGTGGCCTGGAAACTGGTGTCTGCAGGAGGCTTTGGACCCAACCTGGATCACTTTGAGATCCTGCGCACCTGTGTGGAGTCATGCAAGGCCAGCCTTAGTTGTGTATTTGTGCCTCTCAAAGACATTCCTGACCTGCCTGCCGGCTGCACCCAAAGAGAGGGCCAGGTGTGTGAACTGCGCTGCCACACTGTCTACATGGGTACAGGATACGGCCGTGACGAATGCGCAGCGAGGGCCATGGCCTCGAAGGAGGCCCTTAAAGGATTTCAGGGGCGGAAGGTGACGGTGAAGATCTCCCGTCGCAGGTTCCGGGGTCGAGATGTAGAGGATTTGGTTCTGTTAGATGAACAGCCGAGAAGTTCGATTTTGCCTCCTGCTCTTAGCTATCCTTTTTAAGTCGAATGAGCAAATCTCTGTCTCTTTGTGCCCTAAAACAACTTCTAATTTTGTTTGATAATGATATTTCAGTTGCTGTTATAAGGTCACGTTGACGATGGAAGGTTCAGGGCTGTAGTGAACGCCTTTTATACACAAACTTTTATACTGCTGTGAATTTAACACTGATCAGAAACAAGCAACAGTTCATTTTTCACAAGACAGTTTAGAGTGAAAGCATAAGCGTGTAGGATTGTTTCGAGTCTGAGCCCCACTTTTGTAGAGGAGTCTATCGTTAGTAATTACAAATTTTCGGCTAACTTGACTATGTTTTGGTCTGTATATAAGCTAACGTTGAATTAATAAGCAAACTGCACTTGACCTCTCTCACATTTCGGTTGGTTTGTGGTATTTAAAATGGTTTCACTCTCATCAAAGTAATCCAATCATTTATAAGGTTTATCCCAATTGTTGATGTTCTCCTTATATGTTCATATAAAATCTATTGAGTTTGGATTATTTCATGTCTGTTGTGGAAGTGTGTATGGTTTGGATGGATTAAGCCTGAATCTATGTGAAGGTTATTGTTCTTAGAGCTGCTTGCACTGTACCTTGAATTTGACATGAATATCATTATCCTGTTCCAGGTTAGGAACAAGGTTGTTGTGTTACTGGAGCATTGACTGAATATTTTCGAAAATATATTCTTTGCCCTGTTTTGACAGCAGATAAAACCGTCAAAATGACATGCTGAAATTCAAGTCCTTGAGTTCTGTATGTTAAGAAACTTTCCTATGTTTCCGTAAATGTTTTTTACTCCATCGGTTAAAGATTTTTAATATCTTGGCGCATTTTCTGGTCATGATACTGACATCTATTTTCATTTTCAACTGAAGAAATGTAACTTTTTCATGCATAAATTATTTTCATTCATGAGTTTCACTTCGATTCTGTCTAAATATTACTCTAAAATAAACAGATTTTCCATAAGTAAATGAGGCTTAAACACCTGAAATCAAACAAATCTCTCCAAATATTCTAACATTCAAGTCTTAAATATGCAAATGTTAAAGGTTGTTTTTTAAATTATTTATATATATATATATATATATATATATATATTAGACATGATTACTTCTGAACATAGAAAATAGACACAGTTTAGAAAAGATAGTGTGCCAATTCTGACCTTTTCTTGACGGCAGTGTAATCTCTTAACTGATATTTAAAACGAAATAGAAAAAGATTGATCAAGTAACACAGTGCTGTTTAGAAGATTTACAGTATAATAAAGGTTAAGGTTCTGAAAGCAAAGACCTGTGTGTACAAGTTTTTACAGAATATTTATTTCACTATCAGAAAAGAGAACATTTTTTTTTATTTCTTCATCTTGTGTTGGGGATATTCAAACATTCACACATATATGTAGTGTTCAGTGTTTACAGCAGAGGATCTTAAACCAGACCCAGTTGTGGTTCTGTTTGGGATTATTTTGGAGGTTTTTAGAGAACGATAGATTGTCTAGAGAGCTACATAAATATATAATAATGCTCTCAAGTGATTTAGGAGTTTTTTACATCTTACATTTTGCTAGAATATTTGAAAAGAAATGTGTATTTATTTGACTGTCCATGAGAGTAGATGACCTGAAAGACTGAAAGGGTTATAAGTAAGCAAAAATCAATCAAAATATATGAACACACAGGATTTTGTGGTTATATATCGGGCAGTTGATTCACTTCAACAATCTACATTTAAGCGGAAAAGGCACAGGTCTTTATTAGAAAGCTGATGGGAGTGAAGGACTTGTTTAGTATTTCTTTTCAACTCTAATAGCCACCATAACATGCTGAGGTTCACTGCTCTTAAATGACGTGACGCTCTGAGCATTTTACAGTTTCTGTTGCTTTATTAATACATGCCATTTCATGACCTTTTATTCTCATATCAGTTTCTCATATCTTCTTCAGGGCATCATTTTAATTGGTCAATATGACATTTTCAGAGTAACAAGTGTGAGTTCTTGGTCACGACATGTTTCGCCTTCGCGCTGGGATGCCAAAACATTGTGAAATTTTCAACACTTCATTAAAAACCCACCACCTGTATACACACAGCTGTAGGTCACAGCTAAAATGTTTGTTATGCATCGAAATCAAACTTGATTTGTATCTGACGTGTGCACACATGCCCTTCGGATTCCACCGGACCACTGCTAAATATTAATAAACACGAGTGAAACTAATATGAAGTGAAGGCACCCAGTCAGAGGCCCGAGTTGATGGACAGTTGGCGCAATTTAGTCGTAGGTGATGAAGGCTGGTTTTGTGCTGACCTCCATAAATGGCTAGCCTCGGAGGGACACTTGATTTATGCAGGGACAGACTGAAAGTTCTGTGCTTTTCTCTTCTCCCTTCTCTTCTCCTCTCCTCAGGGATGAGCTTAAATTCACTTCCACAATCATATCATTTATGGTGACTGGACAAAAAAAAAAAAATCTCTACATGCAAGACACGTCCTTCCTTACATAAGACTAAGGGATCAGCTCTCGACATGACGCATCAATCACAGTGTCCCAGATGTGTTATGACGGTGTCGCTCATTGACTGCTCTGCTGTGTGGCTCCTTGTTTTATAACCAGCTGCTGCTCTAAACTCTAAAGCTATCCTCAGTTATATTTCATTTAAGTGATGTGCTTTTGAATCAATATCATATCCTGGCAACGTCCCTATTAGGAAGAAAAATATTAGACGTAAGTAAGTATTTGCAACTCAGTCCCACTTGAATAACTTTATTCTATTATTCTATTATGAAATAAATTATTCCATTGGGTTTTTTTTCACACAGAAGTACTGCAATAGAAAACCGAAGACAAAATGTACATATGTACATAAAAAGCAGCACATAAGGTAACGTGAATGGACACAGAACTTAAATTCATGGATCCCTTTCAGAGTGGATATGATGTAATGATTATAAGCACTTGAGCAGGTAGGTGTTACAAGCCGCTCCGAAGGGACAGTCGCACATCCTGCCGATCCGCGAGCCTTTCCTCACGGCACACTGCTGCCCGACCCCGCACTGCAATTACACAGTGGAAACCAAACATCAACATCACACTGCAATAGCTGGGGAGAGCAAATCTTTGCATCTATTGTGTTATGTGAACGAAAAATAGGAATAGGCCTTATTATACCAACATACCTTTATGTTCTAACAGAATGTGATATATATATATATATTTAAAATGTGTACAAAACTGTATGCACCAATTCAATAAAAATATTTACACTGAAAATCTGTGTGCCAACTCTGACCTTTTTTTATCCTCAAGGCAGTGTATGACATTGGAAGTTATAACAGATATTTAAAACAAAACTAGCAATATGATCAAGTGGCCCAAATGCTGTTTAGAAGATATGCAGTATAATAAAAGTTATGAAGGTAAAGACTGGGTGTAGAATATCAGAAAGAAGGATTTCTCATTTTTCATTTCTTCATCTGGGGGGTATACAAACTTTTGCACCTATGTTGTGGTTCTGTTCTGGAACTTTACTTAGACCTGAAACAGACTGATGGGCTAAGGAACTGGACCGAGAATGATATAATAATAAGTAACAAGTAAGTACACAATTCTATCATTTCATTATTATCCACAGATCTGAATAAAACTCCCACTGTGTAACAGCTGGACGTCGACACTACAGATAATCACACAGCAATCTTTCTTCATTAACAATATTAAAAATTTCTTTAAAAAACAAACCTGTGATTAAATAAAGCTGTATTATTGAGTCTATATGAATATTAGTTTCTATCTAAAAGCCTTTAGTGGTGTAACTCACCGTGGGAACTCGGCTAAACTTCTTTTCCCAAAGTGAGATCCGTTTGTTCTGCAGCTTTTCCAAAACGTCATGCAGAGCCCCAAGCTGTGGACACGATGCAATAATTTAATTCATTTCAATTCAAACACAGCTCATTTTTAAACACTACCAAAGAGACACCAGTGTATTTTTTCGGCATTATTCAGCAGCAGAGCTTACAAGCTCTTTCTGGCTGGTTAAATTAGGCTCTTTAGGGTAGAAGTTCCTCAAGGCTCTCCTGTCTACATCCACCGTCTCCTCGTCATCCAGATGGTAAATTTCATTGCCAGAGGCGCAGGAGAGCAGCGCGGCGCACACCATCACACACACTCTGCAGCTCTCCATGCTCTTCAGCTTCTCATGTGCTTCCCAATGATGCCATCAGTTTATATCTGGCTCTGTCGGTGGTTCCTTTTGCTCCACCTTTCACCATCAATGGAGTTCATGCGTAAAGGAAACGCCTGATGTGACTCATTTTGCAAAGTTGCTGGGGAGGGCTGTAGCATCTCTCTGCGCTAAAACATTTACTCTGCTGCAATTGATGGCATTTATAACAAAGACAAATATAATATTCATGCATTGTTCAAAAAATTTGAATAAGGATGTTGTATGAAAAAAGTTTAAGCTATGATTAATGTTTTTGATTTTTAATGTTTTTTTATTCATATAGATTCATATCACACACACTATATGCTGTATTTAATGATCTTCTCAATCAAATGTTATTTTGTGATTTGTCCTGTTGTACCCTCTCTGTAAAAAAGCACCCATTTCAGATTGTTAGTCCTATTTCAGTTCATTTAGGAACATTGCTCTAAATCATAATAATGATGTAATTATTCATCCCAAACACATAATGCTGTTTTGCTGTTTCGAGAGGCCTTTTTGTAATGCATTTTTAATCAAAGCTAGGTACATTTGCAGCAATTTTTAGCTAAAGACGAGCAAGTCTGTTTGCAAAACTCACTTCACCTCATGAGTCATCCCTTTCCAATTATTTCCCGAGCCATTGCACGTACACCAACTTCTCCCTGAGCTCTGTGTAAGTTCATTACAGCCACTGTGTTAATATACTGAGACTAGTTTACCTTATTCAATGATGTTTTCCCTAACTAACTGCTAAATGGTCAGGGTTAAAAATAAATGAAAGCAAACACATCCCACTGAAGTGGATTTGAGAGATTTTACACCACAGAGTGACATGAAATGAAACAGCACAGGATGCTCAGGCCAACAAAAACGAGTATATTGGTAAATAAAGGATTTGTTGATTCTTGAGATTGATTGGTCACCAGGGAGTTGATTGATTTTCTATAAGAGTCACTCTGACAATAGTTCCAGCTGTAAATCAACTAACAGATTGGGGTAGCTGGTTGGGTCAGTGGTGGCTTAAGGGTCTGGGTTGTTGATTGGAGGAGCAGGGTTCAAGCCTCAGCACTACCAAGCTCCACTGCTGGGCAATTTGAGTAAGGCCCTTAACCTTCCCTGCTCCAGGGGTACTGTATCATAGCTGCCCCTGTGCTCTGACCTCAACTGTGACATGTGAAGAAAAGAATTCCACTTGCCCTCAAATCTTCTTCTTCTTCTTCTTCTAACAGATTTATATTAATCTCATTTTAATACTTCTAATACTTAATAGTAAGAACTTGTTTACCTGCTCTCATATGGTACATGTGTGACATAATAATAAACGTGTTTCTTCACTGAGAAAAATGTATAATTGTTGATATGCTTTGATAAGTTTTGTATTTGTATTTGTTTATTGTTTATTTGTTTATTTATTTTATTTGTTATTTTGTTTATTATTTATTATTGTCAGTGCTTTATAACAGTCAGGAGGTTTTCCACCATAGGAAAGTCCCCATGGCAGAGGATCCGGTGAGTTTTTGGTATCATTTCAAGCTGTCGGTTTTTGTTTTGTTTTGTTTTTATTAAACAACTGTTGATTGTTTCAATTCAATTTTATTCGTGTATCGTATATAACAATGGATGTTGTCACAAATCAGCTTCCCAGAAATATAGAAATTCAGGATATAGATCTAAATTTATTTAATTGATTGAAGTGAGCAAACTAGAGGTGACGGTGTTGAGGAAAAACCCCCTGAGACGACATGAGGAAGAAAACTTGAGAGGAACCAGACTCAAAAGGAAACCCATCCTAATAACAGGAATAATATGAATGAACAGGATTCATGAAAAACGTGTCACAAAAAAATTAAATCTAACTATAAATGGACAAAAAACAGGACGTTTCAGCAGTCCATCCATTTTTTGTATTGCTTAAGGTACTCAAAGTCTCAGAGAACCTGGGGTCACAAGGTGGACTGGGGGCAAGCATGATCATTTATTCCTAATTTTAAAATAGTAATTGTCAAATCTGTGCTGTATAAGAGGAATAAAACACTTCAGGACATGCTGTTTTTGGAAAATGATGATCTTTGGGATGGTAACAGTAAGTCCACCTGTCATCAAATATTTTCCTCCTTTTGTTTTATTCCATACTTACATCATTACGTCCTCATTTGACTTCTTCAAACTTCACTTCACCCTGAACGTGTAACTTTTGAGGATTTAGTTTAAAGACCTGACTGAATGGACTTGTCTTTGCAAGCAATCAGCTGAAGGATTTTATTGTGAACTGTGCTGGCTTTGCTTCCTCACAATGATTAATAGGATGGCTGCAAATCAATATATGTACACATTCAATGAGTATTGTCTAACGTTGCAGCATCAGTCTGTGATTACATATGATATATGAGTCAGAAAAACTTCAGAAGAACTTGGACTAGATGAATATTTCAAGCTTTTGAGGGTGACTCACAGCAGTGAGAGAGAGAGAGAGAGAGAGAGAGAGAGAGAGAGCAGATACTTTTAGATTATTTTCTCAGCTGATTTAGTAATGCTACTTCATTATTATTTTAAACAGAGAAAATTATGAATGCAGCATTAATATTCTATTCCGTTTCAACTTCAACTTTATAGTTAAAGAGAATCTCAGATGTATTTCATGTCCTTTCCTTACCCAAATCTCGACAATCTCCTGAATAACAGAGGATAGACAGCTTTGAGTTTCAAGCTCCATAATCAATCTTCTCTTTACATTTCAGGGCTCTGAATACCAGGGATATCCCAGGAAAGGTGTTAGTGTGAGCATGTGTATTTGTCTTTATTTGTGACTAATATAGTGACAATAATTGAAGCTCTGGGTTTGCCTTTCTGAGATTCTTAATGAGATGCAGTGATCCTGCGTGGGAAAGATTGAGAATTCATTATCTCCTAGAATTACTTCTTCCTGTCCTTAAGACATGTGGAGGGTCTGTTGTTTTTGCTGTTCAGATGTTCTGGATCCATGTGCCACTCGGTTCACATGCACACACACACACACACACACACACACACAAACAGCGTCCAATTAAGGGAACTGACAGAAGCTTGGCTTGGAATTGATTCTTGTGGGTTTGTAATTATATTCCTCTCTGTTCAGAGGGAAACAACACAGAGAAAATACCTCTTTTGACCTATAGAATCCTGCTCATTGGATTATTTTGTTCAGGGGCTTGTTGATTTACTCCGAGTTGCCAGGTTACTAGTTGCATCTATATTACCTGCTCGTTCAGTGTATGTTGTTGCCTTCCTTATTGTTTTCCTGGAAGCCCATTTGCTGATTTTGACTGACTTGCCAGTGTATTAGTTAGTACATAGATGTACCATAAGTTGTATAGGCTACAATCCTAATCTCAATTTGTCAGATACAGACTGTCTTCCATCTACTATACATGATCAAATCTGGTATATAGACTACAGACAGTCAGTGTGCATCTTCATTGTCCTTCTCACGGAGGTTTTATTTGGACTTAAACTGCCAGATGAGATTACATTACACTGAAACCCTGCCGGCAAATACTGTACATAGGGGTGACTTGTTTTCCTAGAACAGCAAAAGTTAATATAAAGTCACATCCATTGTGTTGTAGCTCTGCTACAAATGCTATTATTAGTTCAGCCATTTGTAGTCTCTTTGGGACAGTAATCAAGTGACAAAATACAATCTGCTCAATTTGAGAGAAAGGGAAACAGAAACGCAGAGAGAGGCACAACTAGGGTTTAAAGAGGGATGAGAGCACAGGGGAGCTGAGCTCGACTATCAGAGATGAACTCTATAATTAGCTGGAAATCATAGCATTGCATAACGGGGTCGTTGACTGCTTCATAGTGCTTTATGTAGAAATGCCTTCATTTCAGAATTGGAAAATGGTTTCATGTGTTTAAATAGGTGTGTTATTAAATCTATTTGGTTTAAACGAAGTTAAATAGATTGAAAGGCTTTATTAATGGCGAAACTGATAAGATATTAAAAATGTAACCCAAGCTGAATAAACTGATCACAGCAACGGATATGAAAACATATGTTTTAATTATATTCTTGTATCAGATACACTACCATAGATATCAGTGTTGAAATCAATATTAAACTTAACACTTGAGAACACTAGTTAGCAAATAGTTCTCACAATCAGCAATCATGCAATAGTATGCATGACCAAGTGAACTGGCACTGCAATTTATCTTAATGTCATTAAGTAATTAAAATATTCCTTTTTTCTTATATGTTTCGTTAATTTGAATACGTTTACACTCTGATACTGTATTATGTCCTACAATTTGATGTAGTTTTCCCCCAAGCTTGTGTGACTGCAGTGGAGAGTCTCTGCGTCAGTGTGAGGTGAGTGACATGCTGGGCTTTAATTACACAGACAAGAGTTTGAACCCAGCATTTATTCCAGTTCCATCATCTTGAAGCGTTGATCGTTTACGCTTAATCCACATGATGAAGCCTGGTGGATACAATAATCATAATACATAATAAGTTACAATTATTTAGCTAAACAGTGGACATAAAGGGATGAAATGTGGAGCATGGTTTAATGATGTCAAGTACTTGGAGAGCCGGTAGAGCAGTGGGATGATGGACAGGTCTGAGTCAGTGCTTTTTACCTTGGTGCGGATACGGTATGTGACAGTTAGAGAGCAGGTGGTGAATATCACCTCTCACATAAAACTGGTAGAGAAACAATTAGATAAAATTGCATTTGTCGTTTTAAACTTTTAGGAGTTGCTTGGCTTGTTTTACCAGAAAGTGGGAAGTTTTGCCCGTGGCTTAGCAAAGACAATGAGAAATAATACTTATATCAGAAAATACACCACTGAATTTGGCTCAAACAAACTTCCTAGATGAGGTGAAATGGGGCTGACTGCAGTAAAATCAGGTAGACGGTTCCTGTGCTAAATAATTAATGCCTCCTGTATTAAAGCTCTAGCCTTTTTTACATCATATAAGCTGGGTATGTGTCAGTGCTTCAGGTTCATATTGTATATTACATGCATATGGAGTCTTTGTGTATGTTCTGTATAATAAGTGGAGGTTATGTGCCGTGGGCCAACTTGACAATATGACTAATAAGAGCGAAAAAAGCCTTTAAGTCTTACCTTTGCCCTTTCCTTTTGAGTTATAGTTTGAGGCATCTGCCATGTTTTTTCTTTCTTTATGTTTTGTTTAGTTTTAATCCACATTGCTGTGTAGCGATGTCAGGGTCTGCAGTCGACCCACTGTGCGTCACTGTGAGGTAATTAAAGGTCTTTTAAAAAGTCGTCTTCAGCGCTGAGGCATTCGCCCTGCCTACACAGCTGTATTTGCAGTAATGAGGCACATGCTTATTTTATAACTACAACTTCTTCTAAGATATTTCTAAAAGACTCCACCCACACGCCACCCCCATATTCCTTTTTTTAGTCATTTAGACTTCTGTGTTAACATTCAGACCAGATTTGAGGAAGAATTACATTCCTGGGTATGTTGTGATTCAACAAATCAATCCTCCAGTGAAACTAACTCCTAATACATTTATTTTGCTTGTATTATATTCCCCTGTATTAATGATTGATATCAGGACAGGATTTGTAATCTTGTGGAGCATGTAGATGCTTTGTAAATGTTTGTGTATGATAAGATTAGAGCCTAAAGGAATCCAGGCAGTCAGAAGAGATGACATTTTCATTTTTTGCACAGTGACAAATATTTATTTCAGGAACTGCTGAAATGAGGCAGTTATTATTCAGAGGTGCGTATCCTTAGGATTAGGTTATACAAACATCCTCAGACTCAGACAGATTTTGATACACCCCTGCCTGAGAAAAGTCTAATTACTGAGATGTCAAGCAGCGATTTTAGAAACTCGGATTTGTGCTCCTTTTTAAGTTACCTTAAGGTTAGGTTTACTGGACACAAGGTCACAATGGTACAATTAACATAGAGACAGAATGATCTGCAGTTTGGTCAGTAAATGGACAGCACACATTGTTTATATTGACTCTCGGACACTGTTAATTAACCCACGATACAAATATTTTAATTTATATTTGGTGTTTTTTACGGAAACTGTGTTGACCTCCGGTCGTTTTCGCAAAGGTCATTAAAATGCATGCCATCCTCCTCCGGCTATGGCTCAAGAAATTGCAATTGAACAAGATAAATAATGAAGGAACCGATGTTTACTGCAGTCAAGTTAATGATTTGCATTACTCATCCATTGACCTACCCCTGAAGGATCTGCAGTGGTATTGAGCCTGATGTCTAATTTTACTGCGAGAGGAGAATAACAAATCATTCACAATTAGTCAGTAATGCTTTTGATAGAATTGTTAATATTTAGGATGGTGTCATTATTGCATTTGATAAGAGTCTAATCATTTGTTCCTCCCAAATCCAATTAAATGCCAATGATTCCCTTATTAGAGCTGCAGATGGGGGTCCCTTCACCCTCCCAGGCACAGTTACAGTGCTGTAATACTTTTTTGTTGTACACACTCAATAACAGCACACACAGTAAGTCTAGTAGAAAGATAGTAATTAAATAAGAAATACACTGTACTGTGCTCTGGGAGATGAATTCGTAGAGTCGTGGTGCCAAATTTATGGATTTCACCCGCTAGCACTCAGACTTCATTAAAAAAATAAATAAAATAAAATAAAAAACAGTAATATGATGTAATAAAGTTTGCCATGAATAGGGGAGAGTGGGCTCAGTAACATGCTTTTATGACTGAATTATTATAAATCTCCAATTTGTTGTTGTATAATAAATACCTTTGTCTGTTCACTGTTCATAATAAATGCATAATAATACATATATAATAATAACAACAACAACAACAACAACAACAATAATAATAATTATAATAATAATAATAATAATAATAATAATAAATTTATGTATTAATATCAGAGTTTTCTAATAGGGAAGGAAGTTTTTTCATGTAAGTTAAATCCTTTTATGTGTTAATTATCTTAAATAGTTAAGGTATCTTAATATTTAACACAATATTGCTAACAATGTTTCAAGTGACCCCCACACTGGTCAACCAGATCTTCAACCAAATCTTAGTTATATTAGATTGTACACAGTTTTATTTTTGTAAACTAACAATCCTGCACGGAAAATTAAGGAATATTCGCTCAGCAGATTTAAGGAAAAAATATTACCTATAGTTTATATAATAACATTAAGTTTCTCTACAATATATGATGTCACTGCTTATATTAATTAATTAATGGAAGCAAGTCCTTGTCCTGCATTCATTCGGCTTGGTTCTTGTGCACGTCCTCAGGAATTAAACTGACCTGTCTGTATGGTGCAGTACGAACATACCTTAGTGGAGAGCAGTATAGCATCGTGTGACACCGTGTCTGAAACTGAATAATCAAACTAACGCCATGTCTCTAATCGCAAACCGATTAACAACACTGCATTTTCCATTATTAAAGTAAGCGTTTTAATTTTAAAAACCTCTTCAATTTTCCATAACATCTGTTTTGAGTTCCAGTCTTCAGATTAGTAAATATATCTGAATTTGCAGTGATTTGATTTCACTGTGCATGATATCACAGATGTTTGCAGTTTGACTAGGGAGACAAATCTAAAGCAAGAAGATGCTTTAGCTTTGACTTTTCTTCGATTGGATGTTATTTTTAATCCTCTAGATGTACTTAAAATACACAGCCTAGTATGTAAACCATGCCATCTACATAGTACTCATGATCACACAATGAAAGTAAAGTTTATTTGGGGCTTTCATTGTTATGGTTATCCCTGTTACTACTGTCCCCTCTGTCCCCTAAGTGCTATAGTGATATAATTCATAGACCTGTACTATAAAACAATGAACATTTAATATGAATTAGAGTTACCAAACTCAGCTGCCTGTTTTTGGTTTTAATATTTTTTATTGAATTTTCAATATCCATATACAAAACATTTAACAAACCCCCAGCCCTTACCAACAAAACCCTAGAGTAGCGCTCATGCTGTCCGTTAAATCCGATGAGAATTACAGATGTGGTTAAAGAAAAATAAATAAATAAATCAAATAATAATGATTATGGTAAATAAATAAAATAAAATAAAAATAAAATGAATTAATTTAAAAAATCCGAAAGAAGTGACTTAACATAATCTCTTACTTGCAAGACTCTAAAGAAATCAGATTTAATAAGAACAAAATGAGACACTAACTGTTCGAAAGAAGCAAATAAATTATCAATAAATAAATCTTTGAAACATTTTATCCCCTCGTCAAACCAACTCCTACACGACCCATCCTGCATTGAAGGCAAGAAGAGGTGATTACGGGCAACAGGGGCAAGAAGAGAAGGATCCTTAAAACCAAATGATTTCTTAAACTGGGTCCATATCCTCAACGAGTGTTTAAACACTGGGCACTCGACAGAGGTATAAGAAATTAACTGTAATTTGGTTGCTAGAAGTGCTGGAAGGGAAATTTGCTTATGGGCATGTATTTCCATGTCCACCCAGGGTGGTTTATTAGGTAGAAGGTGATAATGCCACCAATACAGTGTATTTCGTATGTTAGCTGCCCAATAATAAAACTTAAAATTAGGCAAAGACATACCACCATCTCGTCTAGACCTTTGAAGTTATGTTTTACGCAGACGAGGATGCTTACCATTCCAAATATAAGTCCAAGGATTTAAAAAATGATTGAGGGATAAACAGCGGTAAACACTGAAAAGGATAAAGAAATTTGGGGAGGACTACCATCTTAATGGAATTAATGCGTCCGATAAGAGAAACCTTTAAAGGGGACCATTTAGAAATATCTTTCTTAATCCGTTCCAAAAGCGTACCAAAACGCTTAAAAAGGTGTTTATGATGGCGAGTAACACAGACACCAAGATAAGTAAATTTGTTTTTCCCTGGCTTCAATGGTATATTGGAGTACTGTAATTGCATATCTACCTTATTGATTGGAAAAAATTCACTCTCATCCAGATTAAGCCTGTAGCCAGAAAACCGACCAAAATTCTCAAGCACGGTTAACGCTACAGGTAAAGAAGTCTGTGGATTAGAGATAAAAAGTAGTAAATCGTCTGCATATAAAGTTACTTTATGCACGGCCTCACCACATCAACACCACTCATCAACGGTGGAAAAAGACAACCTCTGCTTTCAGCTGTCGGAGATGAGCAAGTACTCTGTTTCTCTTCAGCGGATGATTTAAACCCCTAACATTCCAGCTCAAAAATCTTAAATCTCTACCCATTGCGATAAACATCAGAGGATCATTGAAAACACTGAAGATCAGAAATACAAAAAATTACAAAAATGAAACCAAAAAACAACAAAAAAACACCAAAAACGGTATGAAATAAGAAACACCCAGTAGTAGGTTTAACATATGAGCAGAACTATGGTATAACAATCCGTCATTCACTGCAAGCATTATAGCTATAAAATAATCATAGGGAAAACCATAACAGATGAGAGTGCAGAAAGAAACAAGAACCTTCCCCGAGAGTAACAAAGATTGTAATCAAAAACTATAACTGCTCTCGGCTTCCCTCCTTGCATCGGCTTAGCAACAAGAGCTCGGTGTGCCCTGTCGAGTTCTGGAGGAGACGTTAGAACCTCTTCGCCCATAATTTCCAACAGCATCTCCGAAAAGAACACAGTGGGGCGAGGGCCCTCGACGGACTCCGGTTAGCCAATAATCCTATTACTGTTGCGCCGAATTTGGCTCTCCAAATCAGTCGTTTTAGCCTTGAGCTTAGCATACTTCTCAGTTAGCTCGGCACATACCGCTTCCAACGATTGAATTCACTCGTTGACGAGGTTTGCATTAGATTCCAGTGATGTTATTCGTGGACCTCAGCTTGGACAAGATCAAGTTTTGTCTCTAAAGAGGTTAAAGCGGTTTTAAGTTCAGCGGCTCTGTGCTCTTCCAATAAACTCGTCAAGGCCGACACGCTAACTCCACCATGAGCGTCTGATGCACCGTCTTTAGCGGCAGTGTCTTTTTTCTCTTGTTTAACTGGTTTAGATGCCATTTCCCACCTTCTTCTATGTTAAATGTATTTACCAACTACCTTCGAAAGTTTTACACTGGTTGAGGATTGTTAACTGCAAATAAAAGAGACTTTTACAGGGACAACGAGTTCCATTCGCATCCAAAACCGGAAGTCCAGTTGCCTGTTTTTATTTGTTTGTTTTTTTGGGTTTGTTTTTTTTTTCTGGTCACATCGACTCCTGCATAATGTGACTGCTCTCTGAAAGCCTTAAGTAAAAGGTGTTGCCTGTTTTAAAGTCAATACACATCTCAAAGGGCATGTGTGAGCTTGCTCATGAAGGTAACTGCTGTCTTACACTCAACTGCTGTGATATTTTGGCTATGGTGTAACAACACTGTCTAACTCTGTCTAATTATCTGACATTTCTGACTAGCTATAAAATGGAGCTACATTACACAAATATGTGTCCGAATATAGAGAGAGACTTAGGAACAATAAGATTCTGACTTTTTTGAAAAAATGTACCACTAACATGGACAGTTTTCCTTTTTCTTTCTTTCCCTAGACGTGCATCTGAGCAAGAAAAATGTAAACAAATATTTTACAGTTGACATGGACAGCCTTTCCTTTTCCTTCCTTCCTTCCTTCCTTCCATCCTTCCTTCCTTCCTTCCTTCCTTCCTTCCTTCCTGCCTTCTTTCTTTCTTTCTTTCTTTCTGTCTTTCCTGGTTTGAGTATGTGTGAGAGATTAACCACTCACAGGTTTAACACGCATAAACAGTTCAGGTGAATTTATATATCTTAATGTATGTATCACATAATACTGGCCACAAAGTGGCAGCATAGTGTAATACCATTCCTGTGTTAGGACCTGGAAACATACTTGGACAAAAGTGTTGTTGAGGTAATGACTCCATTAGAGTTTTGCAATAGACTCATGATTCATGACACTTCATCACCAGGCTTAATAAAATGTGTTTTTGTATTATTCATATATATATTTTTGAAATATCATTATCTTCAGTGAGTGGAATGAGCAAAATTGCTTGACTATTCATGAAGTTCTTATAGCTCCAGTGTTTTACTGCTCGTACACCAAGCTTTTATTTATTTCATTCTTTTCTTCTGTTTTCAATTCTTAATGAAATTACTTATTTATCTTCTTCCACTTCAGTTATTCTCCTCCACGTGGTCACTGATGAGATGTTCGAATGCCTGTTTATCCACACTTGTGAAATGATGGATGATTTTCATATACAGCAAAGTAGGACGTGGTGAAGGCTTCTAAAATATTGATTAGGAAGGCCACAGGGAAAATGATCTAATCCTAGTGATAGCTTCTGGAGCCAGTGTTTCCAAGCATCTGGTAAACAATCAAATAATATATTTTAAATCATTTTATATTTTATGTGAATGTTTATGCAGATGAGTTTTCTCTCGTTGCTTTATTGGAAATATTCTTTAACATTTTTCTTCTATCACTATAGAGTAAACATGGTATGATGACTTACCCTGCTGTAATCATTAATTATACTGAATATTAACAATGCAGAATGTAATTATTTTCATTATAATTATTGGATGTTAGCAATTTATTATACTTAATAGAGAAGGCATTACAGACTCAATCATGGACTGCTGCCCACGGCAGATTAGCTTGTGAGATTAAACCCAAGGTCCACTAAGCTATCACTGCTGGGCCCTTAAGCAAGGCCCTTAACCCACAATTGCTCAGTCATATTTGTAAAAAATGTTATAAAGTGTAAGTTGCTCAGGATAAGGGTGTCTGCCAAATGGTGTAAATGCGAAAAGTTTAACTTTGTGCAAATATCACGTGACTTGGTGCAGAGATAGAGGGCATGTGATCCATGCTAAAAAGCACACACTGCATCTCTTTAATCTCCAGAATGTTTCATTAAAACTGATTTGGAAAGCTGCACCACACGCTGATAAATGTTATTACTATGGCCACCAGAAGTAGGAACACCTACTGAGGACTTCGTAGTACAGTGAGTGGAAATAAAATCACTGAATGTGTGAACATAACTAGAACGCACGGGTCAGACGCCACCGATGGTGGGGATCAAACCCGGTTTTGCCCACCGTAAGCTTGATTGCCCGCCATAGCAGAGCCAGGGATCCAGTATGTGCACTGCGTAACTATGACATGGAAAATAACCTCAACAAAGCATGACTATAACATAAGAACCTAGATAACACGGCATGCAGCCTTAAGGCACACATACACCATTACATCGACACATAAGCATAATGACTGGCATGGACCAGGACAGCAGGACAAACATATATAGAGCAGCACATCAAGGGAAAACAAGGGACAGGTGAGAAAGCGGGAACACGCATTAGAAAAGGGCGTGGCACCGCCCACATAGGAATAACACAAATAAACCGCTCGCCAGGACTCCCTAGGGTTCTGTCCCAGTAACTCCTGTCAATAACAAAATGACTGATTCATCTGAGAGCCAAAAGTATCAACTAATGCTCTTTCTATCACAAGACACACTCAGAAAAGAAAGTGCTATCTGCCCTCTTCCACATAAACAAATGCCTACGATTGATTGGTTAGTGTCACTGTGATTGACAGAGGAAAGAGACAATGCCATCCGTCCAATTTTGCTCCCGTTCACAGCTGACTATGACTATGACTAAAGGGTGAAGATGTTTCTGTATATGTACAATATGAACAATATGTAAATATATTTTTATGCACACGATCATTGGTTTTAGATGTTGAGTTGATGAGTGAGATGATGAGTGAGATGTTCTGAAAACTGTCCTAGGCCAAAATTCTAGGCCATGTGAACATAATAAAGGGAATATACACAAGTGTGCATATTGAAGAAATGTAAATAAATCTGTGTTGGTCTGAAGACTTTCATTACAGGGTCCTATTTGCAGAGACACTGCCCTGTATTTCTCATTTTCATGTAGAAATGTTCCTTGTATTATTTTGCTCATTCGAACGATGCAGTTCTCCAGAGACCCTGTAAAGAATCTTGCAGCTTTTTTTTAAATAGATATTGTCATTTGCATTCACACAAACATTTAATAAAAATTTATATTTAATTACAGTTTTGTTTATAATGACTCTGATGTGCATGTGTTTAGACACATGAGAACTGTTATTTCACTCATTTTAGTTCATCTGTAGAAATTAAACAGCATATAAATGATAATATATCAGGTTGCTATTGCTATTTATTATTGGCTGACATTAGAACCAATTGTGATTCTTTATATGTGAAGCAAAAAAAATATGCCAGAAATGATCAAGTGTTTGATTGTATTATGATTAAGAGTGTACTTTAAAACCTAGAGTATATTTGATGCTTAAGGTTAAATGAACGCGTGAAATCAAAAAGCTTTAAGGCTTTATGGTAAAGCTTTAACACCTAATTTCTTTTAATAGTTTGGAACAGAGAAGCTTTTGTAATTTCATTTTTCTATTGAACTATTGGTCAAGTGAGATATTAAACTACTACTTTCTGGTAACAAATACTTAACCTTTGGGCTGAGAGAGAGAGAGAGAGAGAGAGTGAGAGAGCATCATGGTATTCAATACACACAGCTTCTCTTGTTGCCTTTACTGTTACTAAGGTAAAACAGAAAGCTATGGATCCTCTGCCCTCTGGGTTTAGCACCTCATAGTTTCTTATGGCACAGAGAAATCACTCACACTCCTCTTGCACCACATCAGCAGTCTCTAACACAGCTTACATGAATATCTTCATTCCAGTACCTGCTACTCTGTGATATATGGTTTAATTTGGTGCAGATTGCTTGTTTCCTCATTAACGTTGTTGATCTTCACTAATTGGTGAGCGGTGAGAAAGTGTACAATTATACACTTTATTTCAATGCCCTGGAGGTTCCTAGCGATAAACATTAATGAAGCAGGAAAAAGCATAAACCTTAATGTCCTTCATGCATCATTCTCAGATTCTCCTAGAAAGAGTCAGTACTGTATTGATTAGTTTTTTTTTTATTGCTCACTGAAGACAAGTCATTTGCAGGTTTATTGACTCGTAAAGATTTGCTTCACCTTCGCCTAAAGCTTATGTACCTGTAGCTCAATGGTCAGTGATTAGGACTGTCAAATTTTCCCAGGCTGAAAGGTTATTTTTTATGTTTTTAGATTCACAGAGCAGCTGTTTAGAGTTAATTGACTACATCCACATTACGGTTCATCAATATACCCCAGCTCTCCCCAAACAACAGCTTAAGCTCGTTCTTATTAAACTCCACTTGACCAGTCAATGACTGACTCTTTGCCTGCTAATCTTTGGCACCTAAACATTTTCTTTTACCTGCATTATACCACAAACTGCACTATCCATGCTAACTATGCAACATATCCAGAGGCAGCTAAATGTTTTTCAGCAGTTGTCAATAGTGACTTAAAATAAGAAGAATAATAGGTTTTCCCATGTATTAATAATCATGCTGACCAGCTGGTAGAACCACACAGCCTTCTACAGATCCAATGAGAATGAATAGTTAAAAAAACACAGGAACTTATCAACAAAGGAAAGCATTAATCATTGATACTGAGCAAAGAAAGTTTGTTCAATAAGAGCATGGGTTTATTGTGCAAAATAACATACTGCATGGCTCATTACATGCTATGAATCGATTAAGATTGTACAGTAACAACAGAAACTGCATTGCTATACAACTGCACACATTAAAACACACAACATGCAGTCTACACCACTGAAGAAATTCAGGGTTTGTCACAAAGTAATATTGTAATCTAGAGCATAAAGACAAGCACTCAGGAATATAAATCGCATGCTTAACTAGCTCAATGAGGGTTTAGAGTAATGCATTTATGTGTCTGAGTAAGTGGTCATGTTTATGGAAATGTTGAAATGAGAGATCAGGACAGATCTCCTCCAGCTGGTGTCTCAGATGCACTTTAGCAGGTACGAGTTGCAGTAGGAGCCTCGGCTACAGCTACACAGCTGCCCAAAGCGGGGACCAAACCTCATCGCACAACGGGAGCCAATTGCACACTAAGAAAATAAACAACACATTCTTTATTACTACAATCACATATCCCTGAAAATGATTACTTTAAAATAGACAGAAAAGGATTCTATACTCAACGAAAATATGATTGATTATTATTATACTTGTATGCAAATAATAGAAAAGAAAAAACAGTTTGCAAAATCTTTATCTCTGTAAGTGGATTAAAGACATGCAAGACAGGTTCATGTAAAGAAAAGAGAAATTGGGAAATAAACAAGTACTAGAAAATGGTCTAGGTAATGTTTTTATGCAATAAAACATCCCTATATTCAGTAGAAACATACTTTTCTTGTTGTACAACAAGAATTTGAAGCTAGATATTTATGAATACTAATTAAGAGCCACATTTAGGTCATTTAGAGCCACATAGTTATGAATGTGCCAGTCTGATGTGTCATTGTAAGAGTGTACATTTTACATAATCAAATTTTTACGTAATTGAAAAAGTATTTAGAAGTAAATCTATTTCTGCCTGCCTACATTAATGCTCAGTGTCTATTCTATTAGAACATATTCAACAACCTCAAAGTTATCTAATCAACTGTATTATGTTAAAGTGAGGATTAGGAGAAGCAGAAGAAGAAGAAGAAGAAGAAGAAGAAGAAGGAGAAGAAGAAGAAGAAGAAGAAAAAGGAGAAGGAGAAAAGGTAGAAGAACTTGCTGCTGGAATGCCACGTTTCTCTGTTGAAGGAAATCTGTTCTGAAGCCTTGACAGGAGATCCTCCATCTCTTCAACCTGTGCAAATGAGAAACCATCTCTTCATTTTATTCCCAGTGCAGTCCATTCAGCTCCTCTAAATAATCTGCAGTGTATCATATCCAGTAAATGAGCAGTGTTCGGCTAAACAAAAAAGATCTGTCACTGTAATACTGAAGTAATTATTTGTTAATGAATGTTTTCTAATCTATTCAACCTACTGTATCATGCAAATTCATCTGTATGTATAAGAGCCAGACTACTGTATCTATAAACCTCTAAATTCATCCTGAAGAGAGTTTTAAGCTCTTGGGTAAATTAAACTGACTGTACATACCATCCCATTGCCAGGGTTCACGTCAGAGTTCTGCAAGTCCTCTTCAGATACCTCGGGTAAGTGTTGTCCATTGCACATGATGAAAGACAGAGTGATGAGCAGCACCCCGATCCTGATCCCTGAGCTCTCCATGGTCCTGAGACAGTGTCTCGATTACACAGCAGTACTGATGAGTGAGGAACCTGGACAGCAGTTTTGCTCTTATCAAAGCTAGCTTTATAAGCAGATATGTCCTGCCCTCAAGGTTGGGCAATAAACACACATGCCCCACCCCTTAGGTTTGTTTAATGGGTTTTAATAAGTCAAACTGTTTGTTTTCCTCCTGCACAACAGTCACTATATGTCACAGATATGTAGGGGACAAAAATCTGCATCCGCTGTACAAAAATGGACTATTTTTAACAATTCTAAACAATTCTATTGTTAAAAATAGTCCATTTTTGTACAGCGGATGCAGATTTTTATTAAAACCCATTAAACAAACCTAAGGGGTGGGGCATGTGTGTTTATTGCCCAACCTTGAGGGCAGGACATATCTGCTTATAAAGCTAGCTTTGATAAGAGCGAAACTGCTGTCCAGGTTCCTCACTCATCAGTACTGCTGTGTAATCGAGACACTGTACATTGTGCGGAAAAAAAAAACTTAATAAAATACAAGAATAAATTTTTTTAATCAGTTTTATAATACTTTAGAATTGTTACAAATAGTTTTATTTGTAACAATTCTAAAGTAGTTTTTCTAAAGTAGTTAGTTTTTATTTATAAATATTTTGTACTACAGCACATGTTAGTGTCTCAGAATGAATCACATAATATATGATTTTAACAAAATCCTATTAGGATCATGAACTCAATTCAATTCAATTTTATTTGTATATTTGTTTAACAAAGAGCATTGTCTCAAAGCAGCTTTACATGAGAAACGACATAAGAAAACAACAAACATATGAACAGACAAACAGACAAACAGTCCTAGATGTTATCCCAAGTGAGCAAGCCTGAGGTGACTGAGGCGACTGTGGCAAGGAAAAACTCCCTTAGATGGTATGAGGAAGAAACCTTGAGAGGAACCAGACTCAAAAGGGAACCTCATTTGGGTGACAGTTGTGTGATGCAGATACAGCATTTGTATAGTGTTATGTAAATCAATAAGGAGGTTGTTGTCCATGGCGCTGCTTGAATATCCCAATCCTCACAAGCAGAACCCGGCTGGAGCTGGCCCATCTCCGGATGCTACTGGAGCCGGCACAGTCTCTGTATGCCTCGGGATGGGTAGAAGAAAGGAAACAATGGAACAGCATTAGCGTAGCTGCTGTTCATAATATTAGCAGTACTAGCTGAATGTGCATTTAATCAGGGCACAAGGTTATGGGAAGTGTTAGATGTATACCAGGCTAAAGAGATAAGTCTTTAGTCTACATTTAAACTGGGAGACTGTGTCTGAGCCCCGAACACTGTCAGGAAGACTATTCCAAAGTTTTGGAGCTAAATACGAAAACGCTCTACCCCCTTTTGTGGACTTTGATATTCTGGGAACTACTAGAAGTCCGGAATTTTGTGATCTTAAAGAGCGTGGTGGATTGTAATGTGTTAGGAGACTGGAGAGATAGGTGGGAGCTAACTCGGGTGTTTGTAGAGTTTAGGATCATGAACTCGGGTCTTTGTGAAGTTTCACATTTGACATTATTTTCTTATAGTTGAGTCATTGCACATTCTAGTTAATGCATAGCAATCTGAGAGGGTTAGAGCCAACATGTGCTTCCTGTTCCAAATGAATCTTTTCAACCTGCTGCTCATGAAACATCACAGATCGCGATGGAAGATCACAGATTGAACAAAACGTTTGGAGGAGAGCGCTAAGTGCTTATTCTGTATTCATGAGATCTCTGTGATCTCTTTGTGTTGCTCTGATCAACTGTAGTGGTGGGGCTGTGGTCAAGCAGGGGTTAATGGGGGGTGTGAATGGGGAAAAAAGGCAGGTCGAATCTGCAGGTTACATAGGATGATTCTACCTGTTTGTATTAGAAGTTTGTATAAGATTGTTTACTTATATGTGTCTCTGTGTGCCTTCAGGTGTCCCCCTGTAACAGACGAGAGAGAGAGAGAGAGAGAGCTGAGCAACCACGTTTGTTATTGTGCATGTTAAACTCGCTGAAAAGTTATGGAAAGTAGGAAAAGCTAAAATAAGATCCTTTTAATTGTCCCAAGCCTGCCTCTCATCTCCTCACTCCAGATGTGTGCACGTGTCATAAACAGGCATGCATCAGACACAAAACATGCAAACAAACAATGTGTCTTATTTTTTGACTCACACACTAAGGCTCCCCTGACTTCCGTTTTTTTTTACCTGGAAAAACCACTTTTATTTATTCCTAAAATGGCACATTTCATATATCCACAAAATGACACATTTCACCAAAACATACACCAGGTTTCAGTGAACATTAGAGAACTACAGAATAACAATAGAAAGGATCAGTCAGCAAAAACATACACGTTTCTCTTCTCTCATGGTCCCCTATTTTGCCCAAACCTTTTAGGAAGCTCTAAAATTAATCTTAAATCTACTGTTACAAATCTGCCATCAGGAACAGCCTCCACACCCAACATCGGTGAACACAGGCAACTCCATCAACAAAATACTGCTATATGTGGAAAATGTGTCATTATATGCTTTCTCAACCTAACATTTGTTCTGTTGTGTTCTGTTCTGTATATTTACTGTCCTGCATTTTATGTAGCCTTATCTGCTGTTATGTGTTGCACCATGGCCCGGGTTCTAATGTATACAAGCTATATAGAAGCATGAGAATAAACCCCCACTTGACTTGATGCAAATGGCATATCAGAGAATGACAGATTTGAAGCAATAAACTGGCAGTGGTTCAAGCCGGCAAAAAACTGACCAAATTGGTCAATGAACTAAACCAGCTTTCAGAAAGGAGAGTTTAGGGAACCTTTTTTTTTTTTTTTTTTTTACAGTACTGTAAATCACAACCCACCATGTATTCTTAAAGTTATTATATTAGTGAGTTTCTGTAGTTATTAGACCCTTTGACTGGTCACTTCAAATGAACCATAACTCATAACCAAGTAATGGCACCTTGGACCTAAGCAGAAATTTCATTAAAGGCGAAAAAGCCCAAATATTATTCCACACGTTCATTTAATGAGCCTAATATTTGAACAGAATGTTTATTTCATGGAGGGAGTTAATCAGTTCTATTTTAAAATAAAAGGAGCTCCTGGTTTCAAGAAGTTCAAAAAAATCATCAAATTAAACCAACAGGGTCAAAATCAGCATATAGTTATACACAGTAGTAAAGGTTGTCACTAGTTAGCTAGGAGAGAGTTTCCAATGATTATGACAGGTATGTGGAGTGTATTCTGTGTGACTATTAGCAGTGAGTGAGAGTGAGGTAACAGGGCATGTGACATATCAGGTGATATGTCATTACTTGGTGGAGGATTCTGGGAAATGGAGTCAGGGCCAACATGACAGTCATATATTCCAGCATTAAAATGCCAAATCCATCTGACTGTAACAAGGTCCTAGCTTACAACTTATAGCTTGTAGTGGTTTACAGCAACAATGGGCATAAGACCAGAATACACACAAGTATTCAACACACAAGGGCAGTAATAGCTCAAGTGGTCAAGGCTCTAGGTTGTTGATTGGAGGATTGGGGTTCAAGCTGCCACTGTTGGGCCCCTGACCAAAGTCCTTAACCCTTACTGTTCCAGGAGTGCTGTATCATGGCAGACCCTGTGCTCTGACACTAACTTCCAAAGGGATATGTGAAGAAAATTTTTTTGCTGTGCTCTAATGTATATGTGACAAATAAAGGCTTCCATTTCTATTCTACTCTATTCCTTCACACTTACAAACAAACTATAGCAGTTCCTTCACATAACAACATGTACTTGAGACGTTGGAGGAAACCCACACTCCACCATGACACAGTTGACCAAGATGACCAATATCCAAATTACAAGTTCTCTCTTTCTGATAAAGCAATGTAAACAGCTTCCTCTATTAGAAAACTGCAAAAACCTGTAAATCAAGGGAGTATGCCCATACATAACTTTTATCATATCACATTGCATTTTGTCTACACCACTTAGCATACGGATCAGTACCCCTGTCTGGTTTAACACTGGGCTTTGTGTTTCTCTACATCAGATTCAATTTGGCACTGCCTAGCTGAATCAGTCATGCAGTATGATTCAACCTTTTTCATCAAATGAGATCCTCCCTATGGCTGAATAGTGAGTTTGTGTGGTGGGTGCTTTATTTTAAAATTGTTTAATCGAGAATTATGTTCTGTTGGTATTTATATCATAGTGACACACTGATCTCCTTGTGCACATAACAAGTCATTGTCATGGAAAATTCTGGAGGCTTAAAAATAGTGGTCAATTTCGGGATGTTCCTCCAGTTGACACTTTTTCAGAGAGTTAAAATGCAAATTCAGCAACTCCAGACCTTTTACTTCCTTAATTTTTTTTTTTTTTCTGATTGCTTCATTTCAAATCCATTGTGGTGGGGTACAGAGGCAAAAACTGTGTCACTTATTGACAGGACTGAAAATATGATGATGACTTACAATCTAATGCAATGTAAACAATTCAAATAAATAGTATAACAAGTGTAAATAGTAAAATAGTACATCCCTGACCAAACAAAAGAAGAGGAGGGGTATCAGAAAGGCAACTCTTACTCAACTACTGCATCAGCAGTACTGTAGCTCTGATCAGGAAGAGCTATGACCATTAACAGCTCAGACCGGGTCAGACCATCTGCATAAGTAATAGATTTCATAATACATGGGTCAGGGTTGGGTCATTTGATCCAGCACATTCATGCAAAGGACAAAAAGATGAAGGTATAACAATCCACCCTGAAGAACACAGCATGAACAAGCAAAGAAAAAACAGTTTAGCCAACACAGAAATATTGAAAAAAAAAACGTTAGTAAATTTAAACTCGAGACTCATTCATTTCAAAAATCTTGACTTCACTAGACTCCATCAAACTTCATAAGCTGAAGCTAGGACATACTTTACCTCCAAGAGTTTATGTTCATGGCTTCTAAATGGGGCAACACATTTTTTTGACAAGTCTTTGTTTACTCCAGCGTCGGTGGCTAAAGTGTTTAAGGCTCTGGGCTGTTGTACAGAAGATTGGGGATCATTCAAGCCCTGGCACCACCAAACTGCCACTGTTGGGCCCTTGAGCAAGGCCCCTGACCCACCCTGCTGCAGGGATGCTGTATCATGGCTGACCCTGTGCTTTGACCCGGGGATATGCGAAGAAAGTGCAGTAATGTACAGCGACAAATAAAGGCAACTTAACTTAATCCAGTTAACAAAACACAGCCACCGCCCTCGCTGGACCCCTTGCAGTTTGCGTATCGTCCTAACTGCTCCACGGATGACGCCATCACCACAACCCTCCATCTGGCCCTCACACACCTGGACTGTAAAGACTCCTACTTTCGAATGCTGTTCATAGATTTCAGTTCAGCATTCAACACAATCATCCCTCAGCAGCTGATTGAGAAGCTGAGCCTGCTGGGCCTGAACACCTCTCTCTGCAACTGGATTTCCTGACTGGGAGACCTCAGTCAGTCCGGATCGGGAACAGTATCTCCAGCACCACCACACTGAGCACTGGAGATCCTCAGGGCTGTGTGCTCAGTCCATTGCTGTTCACTCTGCTGACTCACGACTGTGCAGCAATGCACAGCTCCAACCACATCATCAAGTTCGCCGATGACACGACCGTGGTGGGTCTTATCAGCAAGAACGATGAGTCAGCATACAGAGAGGAGGTGCAACATCTAACAGCCTGGTGCAGAGCCAACTACCTGTCTCTGAACGTCGACAAGACTAAAGAGATGGTTGTTGACTTCAGGAGAGCACAGCGTGACCATTCTCCGCTGTTCATCGATGGATCCTCTGTGGAGATCGTCAAGAGCACCAAATTCCTTGGTGTCCATCTGGTGGAGAACTTCACCTGGTCACTCAACACCAGCTCCATCACCAAGAAAGCCCAGCAGCGCCTCTACTTCCTGAGGAGGCTGAGGAAAGCCCATCTCCCTTCCCCCATCCTAACTGTGTTCTACAGAGGGACCATCGAGAGCATCCTGAGCAGCTGCATCACTGCCTGGTTTGGGAACTGCACCGTCTCAGATCGCAAGACCCTTCAGCGGATAGTGAGGACAGCTGAAAAGATCATTGGAGTCTCTCTTCCCTCTATCACAGACATTTACACCGCACGCTGCATCCGCAAAGCCAACAGCATTGTGGCTGACCCCACACACCCCTCACACTCACTCTTCACCCTCCTGCCATCTGGAAAGAGGTACAGGAGCATTTGGGCCCTCACAACCAGACTGTGTAACAGGTTCTTCCCTCAAGCCATCAGGTTCCTCAACACCCGGGACTGAACTGTTCTACACTCTCTCACACACACACACACACACACACACACACACACTCACTCAGGACTGAACTGTATACAACTCTCTGTCTCTCTCAGACACATATACACACACACTCTCTCTCTCGACTGTATGGACGCACACACACGCACACATAATTTATATTGTTCATTACTTATTGCACTACCTCAGCCTGTCATCTGCTGCTACAGTTATATTTACGTTTATTTCTATTTGCACTACCTCAACCTGTCATCTGCTGCTATAGTTGTATTTATGTTTATTTCTATTTGCACTACCTCTACCTCCGCTGTTGTTGTGTTTTTGCACAATTTTTTTTTTTTTTTTTTTTTTTACATCATTTCATTTTATCCTATTTTATTTCACTTACATTCCATTACACATGTTCTTTTCTTTCTTTTTCGGCACTAAGTGTCCTGTGTTCTTTTTGTGTTGTCTTTCTTGTATTTATTGTCTTTTGCGCTGTCTTGTCTATGCTCTGTTTGCACCTAGCTGCACACTGTGCACTTTACGTGGCTAAGACAAACTTCTGTCCTAGCTCTGTGGTGTTGTTTTTATTTTTGTGTGTTGAACTCTTTGTTGTTGTATGTTTCTGTAGCACCAGGTCCTGGAGAAACGTTGTTTCATTTCACTATATACTGCGTCAGCTATATGTGGTTGAAATGACAATAAAGCTTCTTGAATCTTGAAGGTACAGTAATTAAGAGTACCAGTATTTGGTTCCTGTAAAAATATGCACTATTTTCAACACCTGGTGCTATATTACTTGAAGCTGAAGTGAAAGTAAAATCAGTGCTATACACTGTATAGCACTGATTGGCAGAGCTTAGTATTTAAAGTGATGGGCTACTGCTTGGAAGTAGTCCAACACCTTAAGGAATCTCCAGTCCACCAAGCTGCCACTGCTGGGTCCTTGAGCAATTGCTCAGTTGTATAAAATAATAAGTCGCTCTGGATAAGGGCGTCTGCCAAATTCCAGAAATGTAAATGTGTTTATATATATATATATATATAGAGAGAGAGAGAGAGAGAGAGAGAGAGGTGGTGTGGGGTTTCCAATCATTCATAAGACACACCTCATAGTATTTCAAAAGCCAGGTTGAACTGATTAAACATGTGGGATGAGGTGTGGCTCCTGCTTGATTGGAAGGAATACTGGACATAAACAGTATCTCAGTCCATCAGTGTATATAACCCAGACGTGTGTTGTGTTTTTTGTCCATAGTGGGGCGCTGTAGATTCACTTTGAGCTTTTTTGATGGGTGTTTCCTGGAGTGCATAACTTCAGGATTTAGGCAGGAACCCACTCTCTCACACACACCCAGGACATCAGGGAGGTTTTGGAGGAGGAGAAGAAGAAGAAAAAGTTTTTGGAGACTGCTGTGAAGAAGAAGCGAGGAGGCCACAGAAGCCCTCCGACGCCAGACTTTCAGGAAATACTACAAAAACTGACACAGAGGATATTGATAGAAACGGAGGATTTGTGTGAACTTCTGTGCAAACATGTCAACTTCAGATGAAGCAGACGGAATGCGGCCGCGATATGGCTGTGAGTATGCTTTAATACCCGTCTGGGGTTTTGCCTTTTTTATTGAGAGAGAGAGAGACTTTCTCTTTCGTCTCTATTTTCTAACCTTAGATCCACAAAACAACCCTAGGTTAGTTAAAAATAAAATAAAAAAAAGGTTAAAAAAATGCAGATATAATGTTGCAGTTACTTTTTTTGTGTGCAAAGTTACATCATTTCTCATGAGCTTATGACTGCATCAGCGTGGTGAAGCACTTCCGCATTTTACTGAACCTACTCTCTTAAGCAATTAACATCTGAAGTTTGTTTTAATCTACATAATCTAAATAATCTACCTAGTCAATAAATAAACAAATACATGTTATTTATTTTATTTTATTTTATTTTATTTTGTTTTATTTTATTTTATTTTATTTTATTTTATTTTAAATAGCTTAATCTCATTTATAATGGTGTGAGATCCTTGGTGTTGTATTAAATTTATTTATTTATTTATTTATTTATTTATTTATTTATTAATTACATAAACAACCTTTCATCCAGCCAAGCTGCAGAACTCCAAACTGTAGGACATTTTTAGACCAAAATGTTTTCTGTCTTTATCATGTATCTTTCACTTGGGTGCCTGAAGTACAACTTGCCTTAGCGTTTAAAGTAAAGCTTAGAAAACTACTACTAAAATTTATTTTTAAAGTGCAAAACACCACTGATTATGCAACCCAGAAAAAGTCGATTGGTATCTTTATCTGTCGGTACAGTCTTGAGTACAAGAAGAAGAAGAAATCGAGGAGTTGATTTACGTGACATAGGGTGAAGCTGATGCTTCATGATTGTGTGCTGTTTTAGTGCAAGGCCAGAGTCTCAGCCTGGACAGTGCATGGGACCGATTACGATTATATTAATATTAATATAAACACTAACGTTAACGTTACTCGGCGGTCTGCAGGGTGAAGATGATCTTGTGTTTAGATAACCGAGATAGTAAATGCTTTACATTCAGCTGCTGTTTGTCTAAGGGAAACAAATCTTTATCTTGGATTGTAAAAAGTAAAAAAAAAACAAACCTGCTTATCTCTTTCAGTCTGGAGTAATCTTTTTTTTTTTTTTCTTTAAGTAAATAAGTTGACACTGCAGGTGGGAAGTGAAGAAAGTGCTTCCTGTCTTTACTGATTTGAAGTGAAGGGGATTGATGAAGGGGACACACCTCTTGCTTTCTCTTCTCTCTGGTTGTCTTTTTGTTCGCTCTCTTTATTATATCACTGAATGTTTCTTTCACGGTCTCTGTTTTCCTCATTAAGCCTGTCTCTTTGTCTCTCTTCACCTCTCTTCTCTCTGTCTTTTCTCTACGTGACTCTTTTTTTCTTCTTGCTGCTCTCTTCATCTGTCTCTCTTTCTTTCTTTTGCAATTTTTTCCTCTGTGACTGTCTCTGTCTCTATCTTAATCTCCTTCCTTTCTCTCCTCTCCTCTCTTCACACTGTGTCTTTCTATCAGTCTGTCTCTCCCCTGTTTTCTATGTCTGTCTCTGTATCCCTCTCTTCTTTCTGTGTCTCTCTCTCTTCTCTCCGTGTGTCTCTCTCTCTTCTCTCCATGTCTCTCTCTCTCTTCTTTCCATGTCTCTCTCTCTCTCCCTCTCTCTCTCTCCTCTCTGTGTGTCTCTCTCTCTCTCTTCTCTCTCTGTATCTCTCTTTTTTTGTGGCTCATTTCAACATACTCTTTGGTTCATTATAAAAATCGTGTACACACTGATTCACCGCATTAGCTGCATGTTAACCTTTCACACTATCCTGAGTACAGTTTACAGTTAATCAACATAATTCTTTAGTAGAAGCAGAAAATATTCAAAAATACCAATCTTTGCTATATCCGGGCCCTTTTCCCCTTTTCTGAATCTGTTTCCTTAAAGTACTTCACAGAGAGAGACGTGTGTGCCATTGCCAAATTTTGCTGATAAACCTTGTGTTATCGCAGCACCGCAGTGTGATAAATTAGATTTTCACTGGCTTTGCACAAGCACTTAAATCATTTCAGCATGCAGGAACTACAAACCACTACCCTGCAGCTCAGAAATGTATCCTCATCTCACACATGTAAAAAATATATATATACATTTCTGAGTGTATTGTGTAATGTGTGTTTTTGTGTGGGTTCTCGTTGATCCACAGCCGTGCTGGATGGCGTGGAGCGGCTCACGGCCGAGGAGATGGACGAGCGGCGACAGCAGAACATGGCCTACGAGTACCTGTGCCACCTGGAAGAGGCCAAACGGTAAAGATCATTCCATCCCAATTAAATTGAACTCACTGCCTCTCGCTTTTTTCTTTCTGGTAAAGACGGTTAAGAGGCAGTTTTGTGTAACGTTTAGGCTGCTGCAGCTCACTTCTTTTTCTATTGTCCACAATATTAGTCAAATCAATGCTAGTCAAATGTTTGCAGAACAGTTCCTTTTTGTTTACAGATGTTGGGTTTTTCTACAGAACTTTATATAGTCTAGCAGTGCATGTGATGGAGAGTGGTGAAGTGAGGCAGAGGGGATTGTTGCTGCCTCACAGCTCCAGGGTCTCAGAGCTCAGATCACAGAATGAATGGGTTTCCTCTGGGTTTCTTCTATCTCTCAGAAACATCCTGGTTGGTGCATCGGCTACTCTTACATGATGTGAATGAGTATGAGTGTGTGAGGGAATGAATGAGTATGTGTGCATGCCTGTGTATGTTTGTGTGTGTGCGTGTGATCAAGAGAGAGATGTGTGTGTGTGTGTGTGTGCATGATCGAGAGAGATGTGTGTGTGTGTGTGTGATCACTAGAGAGAGAGAGATTTGTGTGTGTGTGAGCATGTGAGAGAGAGAGAGAGAGAGAGAGAGAGCGCGCTCAACATTGATAACGAGGAAAACTTTGAGCTATCAGTTTATCATCAGAAGACATTGTTTGCCTAAAGTATCCCGTGAGTTCAGTCGAGGTCTCCGACGTTTGGGACGCATCTCCTCCTGGAGTCTGATGTTTATGCAGCCCCTAAAATGATCCCAACTTCAATATGGCTGCTATTATTGTAGATAACAGATTTAGAAACCACATAAACAAGTCTGATAGTGAACAGCTCAACATGCTACAGCCGTTATTCCCCCATCGTATATAATTACGCACAGGGTTTTATTTAGGAAAAAGTTCTGTAGAATATAGTAGTCAAAGTTAAATGCATGCTGTAGAGAAAAACAGGGTTTATAGTGTGTGTGTGTGTGTGTGTGGTAATTGTGGAGGGAGAGCTGTTTCTTGCTGGACAGTTAACACTCGTGCAGGTGGAGAAGCTGAGCTGAAAATTAGCACACGATCATGTGGTTTACAGACTGCAATCAATCTTGTGTAATATGTAAAATGCTTTTATAAATTCTATAGCATGCCGAGTCTTTATGTAGAGTGTATATGCACTCTGTGTAAAGACTCCTGCACTCACTCGCACTCTCACACACATGCTATCACGCACACACACACACACATGCACACACATGCACATGCGTGTTTTACACTCAGTGAGTTCAAGAGGAAGTGAGTCATACTCTGTTGATTTTGAGTATCTCCCAGTGTAACCATAGAAACCCTTGGTTGTCATAGCGACTGGTTCCGGTGTCTGTGTGTCAAAGGTAATGAATGTATAAGCAGAGAGAGAGAGAGAGTACATAGTACTTCATTCCTCTGCTAATTGTACTTGAATCTATAGTAATAGGAAATTGCAGTGGTGTTTTGGATAAATGTACACAATATAATATTTGCACCATGTGTTGCTGAGCAGCCAAGACACATTAAAGCTAATAATCGGTTTCATTCATTCAGTCTTTTCTAAAAAATTTTCTGTAATTGCATTCCCAAATCTTTTTCTACTTTTTTCCGCTACAGTTATTTCTTCAGACTTTGAAAGCTTGGGGCTTAGAAAATAAAAACCCTCTGAAATTACACTAAGATTAATAAACAGAAAGGTATTACATATTTCCAAGATGGCTGCCTCGCTAACACGAAGGCTTCCAGCTACAAGGTGAAGTTTGCGTATCATTTCCAGAAAGAGCATCAGCAGGTCTGCATCATGTTACTTGAAAAAAAAATTCTGTAAAAGGGTTTTTTTTTTTTTTTTGGAATAGATGAGATGGACATCTGTTATTATTTATTCACTTCTAGCTTGTAATTGAGGTGATGATGTAAATATGCAAATGCCGGACTCCAAACATGTTCTCGACCTCTCTTCCAGAACACTTTCACCTGTTCATTGTCTGCTTTGGACTACCCAAACATTTCACAATCCCCTTCCTTTGGATTCCCCCTGAATCATATTTCACATTTCCTCTACAGCTGTTTAACCTGGCACTGTTGTAAATATATGTACAGAAGAACGTTTCAGACCAGAACTAAACCAAGCAGCTGTCAATGGTTTTCTTTCTTTCTTTCTTTCTTTCTTTCTTTCTTTCTTTCTTTCTTTCTTTCTTTCTTTCTTTCTTTCTTTCTTTCTTTCTTTCTTTCTTTCTTTCTTTCTTTCTTTCTTTCTTTCTTTCTTTCCTTCTTTCTTTCTTTCCTTCTTTCTTTCCTTCTTTCTTTCCTTCTTTCTTTCTTTCCTTCTTTCTTTCTTTCCTTCTTTCTTTCTTTCCTTCTTTCTTTCTTTCCTTCTTTCTTTCCTTCTTTCCTTCCTTCCTTCCTTCCTTCCTGCAAAAATGACTAATCATTTTCTTGAATCTTAAACTTAATTATAATATTAAAATGGGCCAGAAATAATATTGATAAGACTATTCATCTAAGATTATTACTAAGATTATTAATTAATAAGATTATAATTAATTACAGCTTTACATATTCATATTCTATTGCCAGATAGTTGTATTCCTTACAGAAGTTAACAAAATAATCTCCCAATAGAACAAGAACATTTAAAGCTTAAAAACAGAAAATGTGTCTAGAAATAGCTTTAATAATCTTATTTATTTGTAAGTAATAATAATAATAAGAAGAAGAATTTTTGGTAAAATTTGTTTTTTTAATTATATTAATTATACTTGTTTAGCACACTAAATATTATTTATTAATAAAATATAATAAATATCAGTCATTTATAATGAATAAAATGGTATAATCGATGAATTAAAAAATAAAATTCTAATTTTTTTTTAGAATATTTTTTATAACTTATAATAATAATCATTTTATTCAGCATACAGTGATAGTGAAACCGTGTTATTTTTAGACTGGCTTACTGTAGTATGAAAATACCTCAGTTCAGTAAAAGTAGAACCTTCCACACTGATGATTACAGACGTCTGAAACACGGTTATGTTCGCTATGATTAAATAACCTCTTGTCTGCCTTCTCATGTCCCAGCTGTAAACAATGTGTCCAAATGTGAGAACTCCAGTTATAGCACTACAACTCGAGCCTGATTTCTGTGCACAGCTCTTAAGAATGTCAACTTTCCCTGTTAAGGCTTGGCTCTGAAGCCTGGAATGCACGCAGTATGTGGTCATGCGTAATGCTCTGCATGCTAGTATGAAGAGAATTCACCTGCAGGTGCAATAACACTGAGAAACAAAAAAGCCTGCGTGCTACTTTGCTCACTCTGTGCTGCACCTGTAAATAGGTGTGGAATATCTCGTGTTAATCTGACGTTGGTCTTGTGATTTTGTTCTGCGTGTTTGTGTGTATGTGACTGTCCTTGATGTAGCGTGTTGTCATTTAGCTGTGTAGTGCAGATCAGTCTGCCTTGGTATCCCTACATGTGCTGCTTTTTTATTGGCAGAACTGTTCCAAAGGGAAACCCTGTTTACTTGATTCACGGGGAACGTTAACACGGCTTGTTTGCTGTTTAGATACGGTGTTTAAATAGTATTCATTATAATACAGAAGAATAAAATGTTTAAAACTATTATAGCAGATGTGGTGACATTAATATAATTTGGGCAAGAATGCAGTAATGATGGCTATCTATTTCTAAGAGTTTATGGCAAAAGGTATGCAGTAATATGAAAATTTCATATCATGATCCTGTGATCAGGGCTGATGTGTTGATCAGGCTTTTTTTCCCACAATATTGAGCAATCATAGTGACAGATCATTCGCTTACATGCTAAGTCTTGAAAATGAAATCAGTGTTTCTTCGGTATTTCATGAGACTCATTTTTTTTTAAATGATACGGACAAAATGAAAGCATGCCACTGCAGTATACGGTCAAAAACCGAGCAACGTTTACCAGAGATCACTTTTTAATTATAGGACACATTTAACATTGTAGTGTCTGCGAAGCAAGATAATTCTTGTTATGGCTTTTATATAGCAGCTATAAACAGAAACAAAATCCCACAGCTTCTCATGTTACACAGTAATCCCATAACACAAACTCCTTTATTTTTGGGAGTCTTACTGACTGTACTGACACTGGAGGCTCCTCCCATAAATGTTAAACTATGAGTCTTAGAATATGTGGAGCATCTGCTGGCCCCTGTGCATTAAGCTGTTACTATAGACACAGTGATGGTATATTGGAATAAGTGTGTTTAGTATAAACCATTGTGTTCAGAGCCGTGCTATTACAGACAATTAATCAACACTTTCTAACCAATCAGAATCGAGATCTCTTTGGAATAATGCACTATATTGCCAAAAGGCTCGCAGTCTCCACTCTAATTCATTCCAAAGGTGTTTTATCAGGTTGAGGTCAGGACTTTGTGCAGGCCAGTCCAGTTCCTTCACACCAAACTCATTTATCCATGTCTTTATGGACCTTGCTCTGGTCACTGGTGTGCAGTCATGTTAGAACAGGAAGGGGTCATCCCCAAACTATTCCCACAAAGTTGGGAGCATGAAATTGTCCAAAATGTCTTGGTATGCTGAAGCATTAAGAGTTCCTTTCACTGGAGCTAAGGGGCTGAGCCCAACACCTGAAAAACAATACGATTTGGATGGGTGTCCCAAAACTTTTGGCAATATAGTGTATTTAATTGCAAACTCATGATTCGTAATGCTGTATGTACTGATGATCAAGCACAGGTTTTTATGTTTTGTGATAGTTGTTTATGAGTCTCTTTTCTGAGCAGTTCAACTGCTCACTGGACTGTACTTCAGAAAAATCCTCCAGTTTCTTCACATTCTTGATTTGTCCAGCATCTGCATATTTGACCCCTTTCCAGCAGCAGCTGTATGATGTTGAAACCCATCGTTTTTTTACACTGAGAGACTCGTACACAGCTATTACAAAAAGTGCCAACAATCACTGCTGCTCAAGAAGCCCAGAGAATGCATTAAGAGCCGGGGGAAGATATTGCTACAGAAGATATTGACATGCCTCCTAGTAGACAAAATGGTAATAATAATGTTCAAAAGTTAACACCCCCTGGCTATTAATGAATTGGGTATTGTATTAATGTGTATATAATACACACTTGCACTCCACTTGTCCCACTTATGTTTCTGTACTGTTTATGAAACTGCGCATCTCGAGAATCATATCGAGAAGCCAGTAGGGTGGTTAGGTGGGTAGTTTGGTGGGTAATCTGGCATGCGACGTGTGGTCTCAGCAGTCAGGCTACCCACTAGTCAGCATATTGCACTTTCATTTTGTTTTGCTGTTAAATTGCAGGTTACTGTACAAAAAAAACAAACAGAAAAACAGCACTGTATGCAGACGCAAATGGACCAGAGATTTTTTTTGAAAAAAAGCACCACTTTTGTATTTGTATTGTTAGTGTAACATGGAATTTTTTGTTGTTGTTAAGCCTTCTGTTGTTCAGGTAAAGAGTGAGGTGTGGTGTGTCCATCACTCACACAGTACTTCCTGTTTAATGATAGTCTTCCCTTCCAGGTAAATACCAAGTTCTTAGTTTTGGCATTACAAACTGTCCTAATGCTGTCTATTATATGCAAAAAAACGAGTGTTTGTACAGGTTGTCATGGTTTCTCAGACATTTTACATGGTGGGGTTTTTTTTCTTTTTCTTTCAAGATGTCATGTGGAAGATATGAGTTTGTGTTTGTGCTGTTTTTCCACAAGCCTGTACAGATATAGTACATTTCTGACTAATGGACTGAAAAACTCTCATGAGTGAGAAAATATACATCTCTCTTTAAACAGATAAAGAGTGAAGCGTCCGGGCAAATTAATGTAAAGTTTTTCTGATTGCTTACCCTCTATCCTGTGATGTAACATTTCTGTCCTGATGGGAGTGGACCGGTCAGATTGGTTTGGTGAATATGAAAATGATCGCATGCTGTGGTCTTCAGTCACCAGATCTGAACCCAGCTGCGTTCACACATACAGCAACTCACAGCGACAAAGTGACCAGAGATCATTTATTTTCATTTTCAATGAGAGTTGCTGATCTTGAGCAACCTCCACTAGATGTGGGCGTGGCCAGTGACGAGACAAAGTTGAGAAAAGATGAATTTACAGAGTGACTCGGTGCTGCAGCTAGAGACAGAAGAGTGACATGAGCTTCTCCTTCACCTCGTGTGATATTATGCATATATATATATATATAAAATGCTAAATTTTAGTTTTATTTTAGGGACAGGAAACTGATTTGGAATGCTAGTTGTGCCACCCACTGATAATGGTTGTTGCTATGGCAACCAGTAATAGCAGCGCCTACAGGTCACTTTATAGTACAGTAATCTAGACTAGTGAAATGCAGTGATAAAAATCAACGTATATGTGAAAGCAGTATAAGGGGAATTTTACAGCGAGGTGCTAGACAGAACTCTCTAACATTATCGGCAGAGGGAAAGTCTTTTGAGTAACTAGTCTAGTACTGATCCACAGAGCTGTGCAAGCAGGGTACACTTTTATAAAGACACGTTGTTGTTGTTTGACTTGAATTGTACACTGATGATAAACTATTTACTCAAATTTTCGTTGGGATTTTATCATGGTTTGATTTGAGCTGTATGATAGCGTCTGATAAGAGAGGAATTCGGCTGTCAAACAACAATTTATTCAAGATCATAAAAGGGGAACCTGGCTAGCCTGTTTCTTCTTTTTCTCTGCTATGTGCATTACCTCTGATTACAAAAACAGTTTTGTGTAATTTCCTGTTATGTGGTGATAAGTACTAGGGCTCTGCGACGGACAATGCAGAGGTTGTGTACTTTCACTACAGTGTGGGTGCAAACTAGCTTTTTAATATCAATTAAACACTTGTCTTATGGCCTCTGGCATAACGGTGTCCTGTTTATTTCTTGTGTAAACATTGCTCTGGAAAAATGTCCTTCCCTGGTATATTCTAACCATAAACCTTTTAGATAATGATCGCAAACATTGCTCATAGAGACTTTCCTCAAGCTTGGATGATTTAATATTACCTCTAGGTTGCTTGGCTGCGGTAGTGAAGCCAGGGCACATCAGTAGGGAGTGTGTAAAGCTCGGGCCTGTTTGAACAGCACAGCTCAGCAAAACACGAAACTCCCAAAGCTTACCCTTCCGGTTTTGAGGTAAAATATGACTAGTGATCTTAGGAGGTGATATCGGTGATGTGAGGCCTTGGTTGCGCCTTGAGGAAAAATCTGCAGTGTTAGGCCACTCGGTGACGACTGGCTGTGATGTCAGATTTGATGTCCGGTGTGGAATAAACATGAATCTTTTAGAATGTAAAAGCTACCTTGCGTGCAGATGTATGCAGACACACTGGAGAATAGTGCAACAGCAAGATTAGTTTAAAGTCCATAACCTCTGGATTTCAGGTTGTATACAAAGAAAATAAACATATTAGGTAATCTACCGTTTAGGTATGCTTAGGTAATCTACTGTTGGAATGGAAGAAATGATCGATGAAGTAATCCACCTTGTTCATGTTCATTGTTTCACATGTGGTTAAGATTGAGGCTTATTCAGGATGTTTAACATCACACAAGATAACTGAGGATGCTAAAATATTTTGATGTCATTCTGCTTTGAAAGAGAGAGACGTGAGAGCTGCTAGCATGTATGTACCAGCCAGAGCCGGTGTCTCTGCTTTGTGGCTGAAACACTGCTGCTTGCACATTTAATTCCCCAGAGCACACTCGCTTGTTTGAGCAGGAAAGGGCACACGCCCTCATGTTTGTCTACCCCCTCCCTTCATCCCTTCATCCTCCCTCTCTCTCTCTCTCTTGCTGGCCTGCTAATTGTCTGAATCTCAGGCTGACTTATTTAGCTGCGGGTTGACCCGCTCATCCGGGCCTCGAGTGTCAACCCATGTTTAGTTTATCATCCATTTTCTGCGTGAGAGTGTGTGGGAGTGAGATAATGTCACTTCTGGTCCAGTGAAAGGCTCTTTGCACTTTATCCATAGAGCGTACAGCTCTGGTCACAGCTGTGTTACTGATCTGTGTGAGCTTGCAGGTCACAGCTGTGTTACCAATCAAAAAAACAGGCCCTCGGTCTGTCGAGCAGAACAGTTACCATATTTTCTGGACAAAAGATTCTTTCAGAGTGTAAAATTTGTCTGCTTTAAAAACGAGTGGCGGAAAAATCAATTCTTGGTGCATTGCGATTCTTCTTTGAAAAGATCCGCATCAAGGCACGATGCGACTCCGAGACACCGATTTTCCAAGAAAGTATGTCAGCTTCATATATTAACATATACACATAATATATTAGTCACTATAGCTACAAGGTCGGTCCATGGCTGTCAATGAAAATATAGTCAAATCATGCGGTGTCTAAAAATGACCACACCCTTTACAATAAGTCGCTTTGCTATACAAGCAAAAAAATGAAACGCAGCAGGACATGGCGTAATGAGAAAATAATCAACAACATAGTGATGCGCTGTCAGTTTTTTATTCCTCTTATGCCACAGCAATTTAACAATCATTAAACCAAAGAAAGCGAAGTTTTACTTTTTAATCCCTTTGTGGTTACATTTAATATTGGGCAATGTTTGTGGAAAAAGTTTAGTATTTTTATCACCTATGTTGTGGTTAAAGGCATCATTGTGGTCAAAAACATCATCCCCTGAATTTCTGTTGAAGTTAATAAGAAAAAAATGTTGCAACTTGTTGACAGTCCTAAGAAGCTGTGAAAACCACAGTCCACTGTGCTATAGATCTTCCCATGCCAGAAAGCTTCTGACTTATGAAACATCAATGCCGAAGTCTCTGTCCATAAATATAATATTAACAACTTTTTTTTTTGTTGTTCGTTAAATAACACATAACTTGTCTATCTAAGTTCATGTCAGTGAGCTGAGTGTAGTGTAGAATATATGTTCCTATCAGAGTAGCCTGATGCTTCTCTTCAGACTGGTTTCACAGAAAGCACATTTCAGACTAAAGGACTAACTTCTCCTTTGCAAGTGTTAACCTGCGACTACTAAAGAGAAGTGGCATGCATGTCAAGAACGTTTGGGTAAAGAGAGCAGGCGAAAGTGTGAAGGAAAGCCAGATGAGAGATGATGAGATATACAGAAGAGTTAACCTGATCACAGGATCCTGGTGAGAGATGAGTCTGAAAGATCAGCGAGCGCTAGGATTTCCCTGCTGGTTCTTTTGAGAGTTCTTTTGTTTCTCTTTAGCTCCTGTATTTGTTTCTCTTGATGTCTCTTATTATTTTGCTGTCTCTCTCTCACTCGGGTGTGGCTTGCGGTCTGGTCTGGTATGGCATTACTGTGCGGGAATCTGAACAACACGGTGTTTCCACTCGGTCATTTCCACTCGGGCGTTTCTGCATGGCATGTAGCATCACACCAGAGCTGAAATTCAGTGTCAAACTGAAGAAGAAAAGAAGGAGATATGATGATGACAGGTGTGTCTCTCACCTCGATATTTCACTGTAGTCAGATAACTCTTACCACAGATTTGCCTCACTCGCTCGTATGAAGACACAGATGCAGACACACCCATTCCTTAAACTCTATCAGGACCTAGATTTCTTTTTCCTCACCTTTACATTGTAAGTCATAATAATTCTGATTTCTCCTGCGTCTCCACCCCTCGCTCTGTGCTGCGATCTGATTGGTGGATTGGTAAGCAGATAAACCACAGTCTTTGAAGTCCTTTATATAAGCAAGGAAATGACTGTTTGTGCTCTGCAGCCATGGAATGCTCAAGAAGTGAGAGGGGGAAAAATGTAAGCCTTGAAATGAATAATTCAGCCAGAAATGACTTTTCTAAAAAAAAAAAAAATTTTAAATGTTATAAATTTTTCCAATGATCTCAACATTTTTGGTGTGTGAGGTTTGCTTCTTTAGTTTTTTTTTTATTAGTGCTGCTAGGCTAATAAATAAAAGAAGTAACATTTGTGAATAAATATAAGAAATGCATTTTTGGAGCTTTGTATTCTGATACTAAAATAAAGGGTCAAAGCTTTGCTAGGTTTGTTAGCCTAGTAGACTGCAAACATTCCATAGTTGTATTTATTTTTCTCCAATTTTACACAGTTTATTTTCTTTTTTCGGTAGAACTCTTCCCCGATCTGCTGCACTAACAACATTGAGTGTTGCTGGAGTTTGAGCTCCGTTTTCTGCTTTTAGAAAACATGATGCATTAAGCGAAATCCTCCTTGGACACTTTCGTTGCTCTAACCTCTTCCTATTAGACTGACCCCTGAACTGTGTGACTTACACTTTTCCTGCCTCACACAAAAAGGAAGCCACCCACCAGATGCAGTTTCACAGCCACCTTAACATTGTCTCATCAGATATCATTCCTCTTCCACTTAACTCATAATTAGAAACAGACCCAGCCTTGGTTGTAGCTCCTGGCATATGTCTTCATCTTGGAATCAAATTGGTGAAGCCGTGCTCATGGCAGTGACTAATTAATGGATGTGTGTGTGGGTGTGTGTGTATGGGTCCAGTCGGGTGTGTCCCTTATAAAAATCCATTAGTGTGTAAATGTCAGTACGAGAGAGTGAAAGGACGACTGTTTCCAGTAGAGCTGAAAGGCTGGGAGTTTGTCTTTCTGAATGTGGAGTCTGTGTGAGACCGGGGTGCAGGGATACTCTGGGTGGAGGGCCTGATCTAACACTGTGCTGTGTGTGTAAGTGCAGGTCGTTTTAGCTGCCAGCTGCTAGCTCAAGCGTTTAGGAGCAGAAGACTCCAACTCACCAAGGATAATTGTGGTGTTTCTGTAGAAATGTCTGGTGAGGGGTTTGGTGTTTCTGAAGTTGCTGCATGTGAGATTCATTAGTCCTGAGACGAGGTGAAGAGGAATCCTTCTGGGAAAAGCAGAAAATAGGTTACATTTTTACAGATGGAGTGCCGTAATTCACCCCCCAAGTAGAAGTTGCTTGAAATCACTTGAAATTCTTCAGCAACTTAACAGTACACAATAAACTTTTGTAAACATTAACATCTGCCCCGACATCTGTAAGGAATGTTCAGTTACTGCATGTAATATTTAAAACAAACAGAAACAACAGAAAGAAGTGAAGAAGTGAAACTTGCTTTTCTTGGAAGTTCTTGGATATATTGGGGTAGTTGTTGAATTCGATCAAATAAATGATTAAAATGTGTGACTTTTTAACAAATTCAGCTTTAAGTGTATAAATGAATATCACGACTCACAAATACTTTTTGACTCAATTTACTCCTTGAACCAGTCCGATGGTTTGTGTGTGTGTGGTCTGACGTTTCTTTAATTCCCTACTCATAATTTTAGTTCCTACCTGTAAAGTAGTGTCATTTAAGTAAGTGACATGAGTGACCTAATGCCAGTTTGTGTGAACTCAGGGTAAGATAGGTTTGAGTAAAAGTCAATGGAGGTTTGAGTAGAGGTTTGGTGAGGTTTGAGTAAAAGTTGAGAGGTTTGAGTAGAGGTTTGGTGAGGTTTGAGTAAAGGTTTCATGAGGTTTGAGTAATGGTTAAGAAGTTTGAGTGAAAGTTTAGTGAAGTTTGAGTAAAGGTTTAGTGTGGTTTGAGTAAAGTTTAAGAGAGGTTTGAGTAAAAGTTAAGTGAGGTTTTTGTTTGTCAAATAAATGTTTGTCTGTGGTTAATGCCTCTGCCTTATAGATGCTATAAACTGTTTTTGTATTGATTTCAGTATGCCAGAGACATAAGCCTTACATATCCTTCATGTCTTTATTTTAGTATCATAAAGAATTTTTTTTTTGCCAGTTTCAGTGTTTTCTCCACAGTCAGCAGAAATGTTGTTTCGAAGGTTATTTGGCCGATTCAGCACTTGTGCAATATTGTAAAATTGTTATGAAACTGTAAGAGTTTCATTGGTCAGAATCTTACAGATTTGTTGTTGACTGATGCAGTGGTGTTGAGCTGAAACCACTGTGAGCTATTAAAAGCATGGACCTAGCAGGATCTGACTACTGGGTCTGACTACACACTTTGTCAGACAAAAGAAGAATTCTTATCCTGTTACGAGGATATTTCGGAAGTCCAAGAACGATAGATTTGAGTACACTCCAGTTAGGGTTTGTATGAATACTAAAATAAGAGATCTGGTTCAGACTAAACGATCAGGCTCTCACATTTTCTCAGTAAAATAATATAATATGATCAGGGAACACCTCAGGCGTGTGAGGTAACAGTAGACCAGGCACTGCAGTCATGGAAACAGACAAATGCTGAGAATCTCGCAGGACACATAAGACTGCAGTAATATTAGAGGAATGCTGTTTGCTGTCTGCTGGTTCTTGTTCAGATAATGAAAGTATGTGGATGACATTTGGTGTAGGGTTATGGTAAGGTCATCTAATCTTGACTTTCTGTAGCTGTGTTTAGTAATAATGGGAAGTGATCTCTTATTGTTTATATCTGATTGCTGTTTGGTTCTGTATTTTGTGCTTCATCATGTTATGGCATTTACAACATACCCGAGTCTCACTAGACGTACTTTGTCTTGGTATAAATAGCAGTCAGCACATGCAAGTTTCAGATGCAGATCCAAGTAGCTAAGGTTATAAATGTATTAATGTAATCTGATCATTACAAACCAACACAGTGTTTATATTTCCCACACTCAGAGCCGACTGTTAAAGCCTTAAGCTTTCAATCCTGTTATTTAAATCATTATTTAAAACGCAGTGCCTTGTATTATTGGCATCAGTACAAATCTTCATGCTTTCCGTGTGTGTGTGTGTGTGTGTGTGTGTGTGTGTGTGTGTGTGTGTGTGTATGTGTGCGCAGCTGGATGGAGGCCTGTTTGGATGAGGAGCTTCCCCCCACCACTGAACTGGAGGAAGGTCTCAGAAACGGTGTCTACCTGGCAAAACTGGGCAACTTTTTCGCCCCACACGTTGTCTCCTTGAAGAGGATCTATGACCGTGAACAGACACGCTACAAGGTGAGAACAGAGGGGAGAAAAGATGAAAGTGATAACATATTTATTATATCACACTTGAGGAATTCATGCTTTTTTTTAATTCTTTGCTTGTAGGCAACTGGACTCCACTTTAGACACACAGACAATGTGATCCAGTGGCTGAATGCTATGGCTGATAAAGGCCTTCCCAAGGTAAGAAGTGTGGCTGATGGATGACATCTTTAGGAAAACGGTTGATGGGGAAATGCTTACTAGCTAATAAAATAGCTTCTTAGCGGTGATTTTGATTCTCTGTGTTTACTCATAGTAAGTTATAGCATCATCATATTGAACTGCTTAATATAACTGATCGAGAAATGCCACAATACCAAAATTAAAAACAACCAAACCTGTCAGTAGCTTAGTATGCTATATTAATGCAGAAAACAGCAAAAAAGATTTATTCTTTTACTGATTGGGAAACCTAAACATTGTGTAAAGATATAATGTTGTTCTCACTGAGTATGAGGAAGCAGAGTATTCCAGCATTAAAAAGCCCCAAGTTGCATAAATACTCCTTTTGTCTAGCGCCTGTCACACAACCTTGCACAAATTTTTGTTACTTTTTACCTCAAATTGTTTTCTCAGCCAAGGGATAGTTAGGGTTAGAGTTAATAAGGATAAAAAGAATAATGTACAGGAAGACACTCAGTCATAAATACACTGACAAACCATGTTTGCTGTTAGTGAGCTAACAAGCTACTACTATAGAGCAAGACCTCAGGACATATATGGTCCTAGTGTCGATTTAATCAGATCCAATTAATCTGGAAGTGAGGCGATTATCTCCTAAACTGTTTTCATTTTTTGATTAGGGAACCTGTACTAAAAGTGATTAGTCAAAATCTACAGAACTAAGCCTTATTGTTTGTGTCAAATTCCCAGGTTCTGTAATTGACGTTTCATTCTTTAGTTTTGTCCCATCCTCCCAACACATTTTACAGTCATGTTAAAATCTGTCTTACTTTCAAGTCCTACGTATAGGAGATCTTTCAGTATTGTGTTGGCCTCAGAGAGAAAATCAGTGAGGAGTGAGAATGTAAATGAGGAGGAACTGCTACTGAAATGTGGATGCACTAATAAAACTTCAGTTTCTAACTAGACAACATTCTTTGTCTGTTGTGTAACCTATCGAGTAGTACTGTTTCTAAGCATAAGATGTAATTTTAAGACGAGTTCTTAATCTTCCTGAATTTACTGTATAAAGGCACAGTCTGCTGTGTTCTATCTGAATCTTAAACCGCATGCACTACATGAAGTCTAGGACCTAGCATATGAACATTAAACTTTTTTTTTTATATTAAATAAAAGCTGATATTATGTAATAATCTCCCGTTGAATATTATTACGCTTTTCCATTCCATTTAAATAAGAAAGTAGTAATGTGTGTTATTTGAAGTGGTGACTGATTGGATGAGTGTCTAAGGGTTTTGGACTATAAATGATGTGTGTGTGATCTGTGTGTTTATATGTGTGAGGTGTTTGGTTCGGAGGGTGGGGTTGTAGGAGGTTTTTGTTCAGTATTTGCTCAGATTTAGGCCTGAAGTCGAATCTAACTGATAACCCTAAAGTTAGCTGTCTTGTCCAAATCATCACACACTTGCTTTAAACTTCATTGAGGTGAAGCTAAAACACCAAGCAAGAGCACACTCAGATGTGACTGGTATATTTAGCACATCTTTAAATATATAACTTTATCTGTATTGTCACATGTCTCGGGTGAAGCACTCGTCGCAGTTCAGTAACTTAGATCTGTTCACAGAATGAATATCAGGCCTCAGAGGCACCTAGAACATGATCCAGCTTGCCTAACAGCTCAGCGTTTGTGTGATGACAATAGAGAGCTTTCAGTGTATGCTCACTACACTGCTCACTCCCAGGCTCTGCTGTCTCCCCTCCCCCTCCTCAGATTTTCTATCCTGAGACCACAGATATCTACGACAGGAAGAACATGCCACGCTGCATCTACTGCATCCACGCACTCAGGTATACCACATGATCCTCACACACCACTGCAGTCCCCTAAATATATTTACTGCATATGTGTGTGTCTCTGTGTGTGTGTGTGTGTCTGTGTCTTTCTGTGTGTGTGTGTCTGTCTGTGTGTGTGTGTCTCTCTCTCTGTCTTTCTGTGTGTGTCTCTCTCTGTGTCTGTGTCTCTCTCTCTCTCTCTGTGTGTGTGTCTGTGTGTGTGTGTCTCTCTGTATCTGTCTGTCTGCCTGCCTGTCTGTCTGTCTCTGTGTGTGTGTAGATTTAATTCTAGATAAAACTGGTTCAGGGAGTGTTGCCTATATACTCAGTTTGAATTGTTATGAAGTCACTGTCTCTTGATTCATCACGTACACAGGAACAAGTATAGATTTGCCATATAGCATACCATGCCAGATGGACCTGTTTAATGCTGGGATTTTCACACACAACAGTCTCTAGAGGTTTCACAAAATGATGTGAAATACAAAAAAACATCCAGTATGCACTTCACCAAACCTGGACAGAAGAACACAGAAGAAAAGTCCATATGAGCGTGTTCCAAATATCAGCTATCCTGTCCTCACTTTAGCTTCAGATTCCTGTTCTGTCACTGTTGTACCTCAGGCTGATGTGTTTTGCATTCAGAGATGCTTTTCTCCTCACCACGGTTGTAAAGAGTGTTTATTTGAGGTTCGAACCAGTTCGGCTTTCCCCATGAGAAATGCAGCTCACTGGATGCGTAAACCAGATACTGTTGTGCTTGAAAATCTCAGGAGATCAGCAGTTGCTGTAATACTCACACCAGCGCCTCTGACACAGACACAGAGATCAGGCTTTCTCCCTGTTCTGATGATTGATTAAATGAGATTAACTAAAGCTCTTGCCCTGCACTGGCATGAGTTTATGTTCACTCTGTACCTTTATTGTTGGTTGTTTGGATAATTACATGAATCATCAGTTGTTCCTATTAAAGTGAGGATATAATTCACTCACTTTCCATGCACTGGTCAGGTGATTTTGCTGATGGAGAAGATAAAAAAAAAACGATGAATACGGAAACTGACATTAAAATATTGACATACCAATTATAAGTGGTTAACATAGTAAATATTTAGCTACAGATTCTGCATTATAAGCTAGGTAGCTATCCTTTAAAGGTAATCGTAACAGTGATTATTATATTTAATGACTGGTTTGTCTACCCGTGTGTACCTCTGAAGACTGATACCTGCTGTAAACTAGAGGGCTGGGAAATTGAGATAGTTGGAAGGGAAAAATGCACATTTATGTATTTTCAGAAATTCTCTTAGTGTGTCTAAAGGTAACGACCTTAATAGCTTCTTTTAAAAAATAATTTAAAAAATTTAGCCGGTGCTTTAAATACCCAAGCAGAGTTTTTACAGTGGTATGCATTTTTATAATTGTTCTTTCTGGGATAATTAAAGGTAATTTAAAATCTGGATTTTTTTTTTTTTTTTTTAGCTATTCCACTTTGCGCTACAAAACTGCAGACTAATAAATCTCCTAAATTTAAGAGGAAGGTTAAAATTGGACAGTTTGGTGAAGGACGTGTTCACTTTGCTGCAAAGTTCGTTAAAATGCAAGCTTGACGGATCAGGAGACGTGTTGTACATATAACAGCGGTTTCCATTGGAAAAGCTGGTGCAAGCAGCGTTGTAACAGTTCGTTCCAGTCCTGCGGTGAGTGGATACACAGCCCACAAGCCATAAATCTTACCTTGCAGAAGCAGGAAATCGCATAGTGTAGCAGGGGAAGAGAGTTTGGCTAAGGGCTGCTGTGGACTAAAAGGCATGGGGGGTTTGTGTTTGGGGAAAGAACTGCATCTTGCTTGTAGTTGTTTTTAACAGCCCCCTGTGTAACACAGATGTAAGGCATTATGTTGCACAAGTGTGTTTGTGAGAAGGTGTTGAAAGTCGAAAGCTATGCATCACTGCATACAGTGATTAATTCCTGTCGAGCCTGTGCAGAAATAAACCAGACCTTTTCCTCTAATTCAGCCTGTTGTGTTTTTTTTTTTTTTTTCTTTACAGCCTGTATCTGTTCAAGCTTGGCTTAGCCCCGCAGATCGCAGACCTGTATGGCAAAGTGGCCTTCACAGGTGAGTGGCCCCAATGTGCTTCAGTCACCTTCTGAAGTTGTTTTTGCAGCAGGAAGCTACAAGGACTCGGTGGAATTTTGGGAGTGTATAAGCCATTAGTGATTGTGTGAGCTTTTCCGGTCACTTCCTGTCCAGCCAACATGGTCAGGCTGACATGGCTCATGGCAAAGGATCGTGATTTAATGCTGAGAACAATGTCCAGCACTCACTACCATACAAAAAATAATGTCCGGTATATTTATATGCTCCATTATTTGGTGGCATTCAGGGAACCGGTGAAAAATAGCATTAGTAACGTATCTGAAAACCGCTGGCTGCAGCCTTCGTTGTATTGGCCAGAAACAACAAGAAGGTTCATGGTTTCAGACCAACAGATTTTGATTCTGAGAATCCTTTCCTAGTGGTTCAAGTTCATAAGTACTAAATCCTGTCGATCCTGTCAGTTCAATCGAAAATTACATACGATGCTTGACCTTTTCTAAACACAAACTTTGTGGCTAAAATGAGGTCTGTGTCCAGTCTGGCACTATCATGTTTGACCCACATATGCTTAATCTCTGTCTTTCAGAGGAGGAGATTAACAACATGAAGATCGAGTTGGAGAAGTACAACATTCAGATGCCAGCTTTCAGCAAAATTGGCGGGATCCTGGCGAACGAGTTATCCGTCGACGAGGCAGCTTGTGAGTTTTATTTACATATCCTGCTTATATTCCACGATGAAATATGAAATCGAGTATAGATGCAGCCGAGTGTAAATCCCATATACTTTTTAATAAAAGAAAAGAAAATGGATATCTATTTTCCCATTTATTTACAACCAGGATGTTTCTAGTGGCTTCTGGTATGTGGGGTCAGGGGGTATGTGAGGGGAAAGGACGAAAGCAAGATGTTGAAGTTTTGCCATGACTTTCTTGCTCCCCAGAGATGATTTGAAGAAGACAGTGAATTGCCATTCCTCTTGACACATCTGCTTGGCGAATCTTTAACATCTGGCCCTGATCTGGGTCATTTTGATAGAACAGATATTTTTGGAAGAAAAATAGATATCAACAGACAGCATCTACAAGCTGTTAAGAAGATGATACAAACAGTGTTGGTGAATTTTATGAGAGAATAGATCACTTTTTTTTAAGCCTCAATGTCTGGAACAGGAAACTGCTGCATGCTGGTATTAAATTTGGGGACGCTCATTTCATCCTGAGAAAGACATAGCATTAACTAAGTCTAATAATGAGACAATTGAGTAAAAGTATGTCTTAGGAGAACATCTGAGAATAAAGAGAACATTTCTTAAAAGGATTATTGATTATTACTGTGGAAAGGTTTTATATTAGAGTTTTTCCCACACTTTTGCAACTCTGGTGCCAACAGTGTTGAAAAGGCTTTTGTATACATGTTGTGTAAAATTCTCACACACACACACAACTGACTAAATCTTATGAAGTAATGCCAGGAAGTCAACCAAGTATTCAGTTAAGAAATGGTTTTGAACAGAGAGTGAACACGATGTTGTGTTGCTTTGATTCAGTGCATGCCGCAGTGATCGCCATCAATGAAGCCATTGACCATGGAGACCCTGCAGGCACTCTGGCAGCTATGAGGAACCCCAATGCCATGCTGCTTAACCTGGACGAGAGCTCTGCCCAGCACTACCAGGACACACTTTACCAAGCCAAAGCCGAGAAAGTGGCCAACTCCAGGAAAAGGGTACGACGGACTTAACCAATCACATAAACTGAGCAACAGTCTGCTTAACTCCATGCTCCCCATCATTGCCTAAGCCCTAAGATCTGTGTCTGCTATAGATCGGGGAGAACGTCGACGCAGAACGAGACGTCTACGAGGAGCTGCTCACCCAGGCTGAAATTCAGGGCAACGTCAACAAAGTTAACTGTAAGTTCATTCTAATCTCATTTTACACACGTTTTTGCCGGTGTTCTCCATCCTGACACCCTTCTCTGCTCTGTTTCAGTGTCTAATTCCCTGACTTCAGTGGAGCAGGCACTATTCGGTGGCGATGAGGACAAGCTCTACCAGGCGCTTTCATCACCAGCGCTGGGTCTGCAGTCCCTCAAGTCAAAGAACAAAGGCTGGTACCTCAAACAGCTGATGGCTGACCGTGAAGCTAAGGAACAGGTAATGGAGGAAAATTAGAGCTCAGCTGTTTAGGTGCTTGTTTCTTAAAATAAATGGATATAAATCAAAATTTTATTGGCTGCCCAGAACAACCCAGGAGAGCCATTGACCAAAGAAGAGCTGCAGAACGGCGTGGATGCAGCCAACAGTGTTGCAGACAGCTATCAGAAAAGTATGAACGTGTCTCTTTGTTTGCGTACTGCCTTTTCACAGCACCCTAATTTTCAACACAAATATGTCTTTGAGTGTACGAAACGTGTGCGTTATTTTCAAGTGTCTTGATATTGAAATACTTTTGGGCAAAATGTATAGTCTTTAAGTATTGCGTGATTAAACCATGTGTTTCGCATTTCATTCAAGACCTTTGTTTGAGTCTGTTTAATTTTGACCCCACATGTGTCTTTCTCAGTGCTTCAAGCTGTACAGCGGATAAATGCTGCCATCAGGAAAGGTGTAGCTGAGGACACGGTGAACGAGCTGATGAATCCAGATGCTCAGCTCCCGGCCGTTTACCCCAGAGCTGCTGAACTCTACCAGAGAGAACTCTTCAGCCTGCAGCAGCAAAGCCCTGAGGTCAGAACGAACATACACACACACACACACACGCCTAAAGTAAGATTAAGTTCTCTTCTCCTGACTAACATGTATCTGCATGATCAGGGTTCGCTCACTCACCCGGAACTGCTGGTTGCCGTAGAGATGCTGTCGTCGGTGGTGCTGATAAACGAGGCTCTGGATGTTGGAGACAGAGGCGCTGTGTGGAAACAGCTGAGCAGCTCTGTTACAGGCCTCAGTAATGTGGAGGCAGAGTACTCACAGAGGTGAGACACACAGCCAGCCTGCTGTACAAATCACTCAGTCACACTCTAGCGACTTTTTATCTTCATGTTTAGAAAAGTTGAAGCACAAATCGAAGCCCATAAAAAAACATTTTGTCCATTCAAGCTTAAAATATGACACTGAGTCCACTTTCTCACTTGTCTTCCTCGTTCAAGTTTTATTGGCCACATACACAATACACAGTACCACCTGGAGTGAAATGCTCTTTATGACTGTCCTTGATATAAAAATAGGCCTGAGGTAAAAAGAATTAAAAATAAGGTCAAGGAATAAAAATATGACATGTATAGAAAATCTAGGGGGAAATATGGTAAAAATAGAAAATTGCAGTAGAAAAATAAATATATGAAAAATAAAGAAGGTAGTATCTGAATACAGTGATTGGATCTGAATATGGTAGAGTGATGTGTATGATATTTATAAATTATCCAGGATAAATCCTAATCAGTATTATATTACTGAGAAAATGTCCGCTGTTAATAATATACACTTTGATTTCTTGAGAGCATGTAAATTCACCTTATTTTCACTTTTACAGAAAAAAAAACCCTGCGTTTATTCTTATAAGCAACAACAGCTTGATATTATTTCCTGCTGAGCCATGAGAGGGTGCTCAGGCAGTTTGGAAATATTATATAACAGATACTATGGCTGCTGTTTTGATATTCCACACACTGAATAGTGGCTGTGCTTCATACTGCCATGAGCATTAGGTCTTGTTTGTGTAAAATTATGCAAATAGCACACACACAGAGCAAGTTGTTTTGTACAGGGTGCCATCGTGATCAACACTGCTCTGATTTGTGGCTGAAATAGGATACTGCGACTCGATAAAGCAGTACGGATATCTAAAATATCAAGCGCTTTTGTTTTTGCTCTCAGTATGCTTTCAACCAAACCGTTCCCTTTTGAAGAGAGCCGAGACCCGACATCTGCAAGCCCTGGTTATATTTTCCATATATACTGGATATTATGTACAGGATTAGGTCTTTGTGATGGTGGTGTTAAAAATTCATCACCTTGATTGTGACTCCACAGCTCCAGGCAAGACAACACATAAACAGGCATTGTTTAGACACGTATCCAAGTTATTCTCAATATCATTGCTCATAAATTTGCCTGTGTATTATTTTTATTTTTGTGAAGGTGACAAAATATGTAACGTTTACAATTTAACAATGTTTTCGGTTCCTAAATGTGATTCATTATTGTATCGTGACATAAAACTGAATACAGCCATTACTGTTAGTGTCACAATCTAAAGTTTTACAATCAGTTATTCTAAAGTTTTGCGAAATATGAGTTATTAATTGTATTTATGTTCTAGAGGACTAACACTAACATTACAATTGAACTAGCAGGTCATATTAAAGATGCATGCAACGTAAACAATATACTAATAAATTATGCAAACTGAGTTTATAAACCTTGCCATTTGCACAATTAGGACAAAAGAAATGATAGAAGAGTCTTATGATAGAAGAAAGGATTAGTTGGTCTGTTGAAGCTGGTGCGCTGCAGTGGATGCGCTGCATTACTGGGAGATTTAGCTCAGATCATTCTACATTGCCTCCCTTTTGGTATTGCATCTTGCAGATGTTCATTTCCCAAGAAGCAAACAACCAACATGCTGCGTATCATGTTATGGTCACTGCCACTATACAGTGCCTAGCATAAGTATTTATCACTTAATTTCTGTTTCGCAGCAAAGGGTGAATACTTATGCAGTCATCAAGACAGCAATTTTGCAAACTATATTGTTATTATTGCCTATTTTGTGACCCATATTAATGATCTATAATCCTGAAGAAGTCTTTCAGTTTGAGGTTATTTTAGTTTCACTATAAAATATGAAAATTTAAAGGATTTTGGTTTTGTTTGCAGGTACATGGACGAGTTGATGCGCCTGAAGGCTGCAGCGCGAGAAGAAGGCAGCGATTATCTGACGTGGAACGACATCCAGGCCTGTGTGGATCAGGTCAACAGCACGATTCAAGAGGAGCATGAGAGTGAGTCACGTATAAGCTACTTTCACACAAGCTGATCATCTTACATCATTAGTCCTGATCTTCTGATGTGTCATGTCTCAGGAATCGCTGCTATTGGTCTGATCAACGAGGCTTTGCATGAAGGAGATCCAAAGAAGACTCTGGAGGCCCTGCAGCACCCTGCGGCCAAGCTGACTGACGTGGATCCGTCAGTAGCTCAGCATTATTTCGACAAACTCCTGGAGGCCCGGAGAGAGAAAGCTCACGTAAGTTTTTCTTGTACAGAATGAGGGCAATATAAAATTTCAGTTACTCAGTCATTCCAGAAGAGCCACGTCAATGTACTTTCCACTGTCTCTGCTGGAGGCTAAAAAACACATTATATTATATTATATTACATTACATTACATTACATTACATTACATTACATTACATTACATTACATTACATTACATTATATTATATTATATTATATTACATATAACATATCATAACACTCCAGGTCTGTATGAATCAATCACTGTGTCTTAATCATATGAAATTTATACATAAATTGTTCAAAGGTGCATTTACACAAGAAATGTGTTGGAAACGATTAAAAAAAATTCCATAAATGAATAATAAACCTCATCGTTTGCCCAATTAGAACAAAAGAAATGGTGTCTTTTTTATAAAAGAAGGAAGAATTAGTTTGTGTCTATGGCATACGGTGCACTGCAGTGGATGAGCTGTAGTACTGGGAGATTTAACTCACTGCCCCCTCAGTAGCCATTCTCTTTCCATTTAGTTGCCTTTTGTCATTTTCAGCTCTGTAAGCTTTACCTTATATGGTGTCGCCAAATGAAAATCGGCTGTGCCATTTGGTGACGATTGGCATTTATCATTCCCTCTAGGATTTTGTTATTGCAACACAAAATCAAGCAAACTCCATGAGATTTAGAGATGCTTGCAGTTTATCCAAAAATGAAATGGCAGATTTTCTGCAGATTTGGACAAAGACATAACACGCATTTATCCAAAGCTCACTTGATCCACGTGCATCGAGCATGAGTAGGGCTGGCGTCGAAAATAATTACACTGGTAGGAATTTAAAGGCAGTTTCATCAATTTTGTAGTTTTTTTGCCCAAAAAAAGGAGCATGTCAAGCATGTTTGGCTGAAACAACCCAAAAAAATGGAGTTTAATCCTGAAAGCACGGATTTATCAGCACACACATTTGAGTGTGAAGAAAATTGCTGTTGCTTTTGCAAATCGGGTGAGAAGATAGAAAAACAGTTACTGTTAATCACATTTTCCTGTGCTTTTTGAACCATCATTTAAAAAAAATCAGATAGCTTTAAAGGTTACATGAGTGTATCTATAAATAGCAGTATTATAGATTAGTAGCTGAACTACACACTACACCTCCCCTTCTCCTCTCTACCCTAGAGTCTGCATGTCTAGTAAAGAAACTTCCCCAGAACTCCTGCCCAAATTCTCCCTACTTTTTACAGTTATATAATAACTTTTGAGAGGAAGGCGTCTGTTTTGTTTTTTGTTTTTTTTTTTTGCATATTTTGTTTCGGTTGAAAGCAAAAAATATACTTGTGGTTACAGGCTGCTAACATATCAGGTCTCTAGTCACTTCTCTACAGATGTAGGTACATGACATTTATCAGACTAACGGTACACATGCACTAAAAGCCATGTGAAATATGACAATGATTATTAATATGCATGTAAACACGCACGTTTTATTCTTTTCGTCTTCTCACTGAAAGGGATGTGAAAAGTTCTGTTCGGTTATTGATTCCTCAATGCATATGACTCAGTAAGCCATGACTTCAGACAGATAACATCATTAACACTCATTGACGCATGCTCTCCTTCAACCCCTCTTCACATTTTGTCATCTTTTTTGCATAAACGCCCTCAGAGAAAGGGTCTTCTAGTATCCGAGTATCACATGTAAAATGCATCATTATGGATTTCACCCTTTGTTAGGTATAATTAGCCGTCACACTGTGTACACGTCGAAGTCACTGTAAAGCTGTCACTCGGTGAAAGTGAAAGTCCATGCAGGTGAGAACATGGTAAATCTTTGCCAGTAAAGTCCACATCATCCCTGTGCTTGCTTAAATAACGTCATCCAGATGTAGTGGAGGGGGAAGTATGTGTGTGGGGGGGTGGGGGTGGGGGGGGGGGGATTGGCATCAGTCTGCGGATGCAATGAAACTTTCCAACCTTGCTGAATGGCTTCTGATCGTTTGCACAACCTAGAATCTCTGACCGTTTTTCTTTTTTTGTAAATTCATTTGGAAAGCCTGCCCCTGCTTATTTTCCACGCAGATGCAGAGTGCTGTATGTTTTTCGACTCCTGATTTCTATCTCGTGTGTGTGCTTAAGGCTTAATTGTTGCTCTGTCTAATTTCTGAATCATGCAGGACTCGAAATGGCAATGAAAACAAAGTCTTCCTTTATGCGATGGTTTTCACAACACTAGGAAATAACAGACTGATGACTGTCGCTGCCTTAAAAGGACAAAACTCTGCTCCTCCACACTGGCAGAATTAGACCTTGCATTTTTAAGCTCTGAGCATATTCTGAGTGGAGATCCCTGGGTGTGATATTTACCTCGAGCTCTCCAGATGTTCTTGTGACATAGGAAGTGGTTATGGAAGGAAGTTTGTGTGTTTTTTTTTTTTCTTTCTTTCTTTCTTTCTTTCTTTCTTCTTTTAACTTCTGCAAAGTCATGTGCTGTGCAGCTGAGGTGAGGGAAGAGCTTTTATTCAAACGCTGCTGCGAAGGTGTTGCACTCTGACATAAAATTCTAGGTAAAATTAAAGTAACCCACTTTTGTTGTTATGATCTCATGCTGTGACAAAACCTGAAGAGGATGAAACATGATCTCTGACATTTTGCTCCACCCTGTTTCACTTCCTTAATTGTGATTGGCAGTCTGCACAATTTTTTTTTTTTGCTACACCCTGTTGGATAGAGAAGTTTGGTGGTATTTATTATACAAATAACACGCTAGGCACAAGCCTATTAAATGTATTGTATATGACTTGTATCTGATCATTAAATATAATAATAAACTTAAGCACAACCTCCAAACGAATTACAATAAGACAAGAAATGCAGTGTAATTAAATAGCATTAACATCACAAAGCAGCAACTAATCTCAGGTTTGAGGCAATCACTAAAAACTCTAAACTTTGTATTCCCCAGTGGTTTAGTAGCTCAACGCCACACCCTCAAGTTCAGTTGAACCGCCAGCACTCGTGAGGCCAATGGGGAGGAACCAGGCACTGTTAGCCAATCAGAGATTTGCTCACGGCGGAAACCACCAAAGCTCCGCCCACTTCCTCTTCATCCAGTTGTAGCAACAGATTACAGCATTAGATTATAGATCCACTTCAGAGCTGAATTGAGCTAAAGTGATTTATTAAATATGCTTTAAAGTAAACATTTCATAAGAGAAGTTTCCAAAAACAAGGTTTGTTTTGCCAAGGTTAATTATCTGTCATAATAATCCCCCCCCCCTTTTTAGTGAAACCTACTGCTTTGCGAATCAGATTTGTTCTACAGCACCACATAAGCCATTTTATTTTAGACTCTCATGAGCTGAAAATAAACCCCAGAAGAATTCAGACTTTACTGTGCCTAAAAAGTCTCTGGTTCATAAATAGTTTCACTATCCAAACAGAGAGCTGCTTATGTGTCAGAACTTCTAGCCAATCAGAGCGCAGTGTGCTGGTAAAAAGGGCGGGAGAGCAAAACCACGGGCTGGTGTGACGCACTGCGAAGTAACTCTGCCTCCTGGTGGCTAAAAGAGGGAATGCATTTATTCTGTTGTGTGGATTTAGTTTGACGTCTTACGATCCATGGTTAGGTCTGGAAGTTCGCACTTTCTAAATTTTAGCTTTTTTCAATTTAAAATCTAGAATGAAGTTGCATCTGTTATCTCTACTAATTAGGAAACAAAAAAAAGTTTTGCATCATTTCAGATTATTTTGATTTTGATTATTATTTTGATTCTCTGCATGGTTTCCTTCGGTGTAGGAGACTCAAGATCCATCAGCAGTGCTCTGGCTGGATGAAATCCAGGAGGCCATCTTCCAAGCTAACAAAGACACCGAAGAGGCCCTGCAGTGTAAGAAAAGACTACGCATAGTTTCTAGCTTACATCATTATCATCTTCGTTACACTTGGCATTAACGCAGCTTCGCTCTGACAGTCTCTCAGGCGATCCAAGCCATTAATGAGGCTGTAGACAGCGGGGATGCGACCCAGACGCTGCAAGCTCTGCGCACACCCGGAGCTAGTCTGTATGGCATAACCCCAGAGTGTGCCCAGGCATATCAGGATGACCTGTATAAGATTAAGAACGACAAAAAGAAGGAGGGTAAGAGTGTAAAGTGTGCGTCACTCACGTACCTGTGATTAGACACGTTTTGAGAGTGGTTGTGATCCGAGTGGCTGTGTTTCCTAGGTGATAACAATAGTGAGTGGATGCAGCACTGGGTGAAGGGAGGCTACAATTACTACTACAACCTGAAGACTAAAGAGGGAACATGGGACGAGCCTGCGGGATTCGTGCAGAACAACACGCAGCTGAACAAGGATGAGATCCAGGTGAATATTACAAAAATATTTATGCAATGATTTAATGTGATTTAAGTTGTGCAGAGGAGGCTCACTTGTTACGACCTGTGGGCTACTAAACAGAAGGTCAGGGGTTAAAGTCACTGTTGGGTCCTTGAGCAAGGCTCTTAACCTTCTCTGCCTAAAGGACACTGTATCATGGCTGACCCTGTGCTCTGACCCCAAATTACTAACAAGCTGGGATATGTGAAGAAAGCAATTTCACTGTTCTGTAGTGTTTATGTGAAAAATAAAGGCTCCTTCCTCATTTTCAGTCATTTGGATGTGATCATGAAGTAGCTCTCTCATCGTAATTTGCACTACAGCTGATTTCATAACCATGTTCATGAGCCGATTCTTGTCTCTTCATGTCTAGTCGGTCGTATCAGGAGTGACCGCAGCCTACAACCGTGAGCAGTTGTGGCTGGCTAACAAGAATCTGATAGCTAAACTGCAAGCACGATGCCGGGGTTTCCTGGTGAGGAGGAATCTGAAAGAGCGGCTCGACTTCCTGCAGTCCCAGGATCCAGCTATCAAATGCATCCAGGTGAGAGTCCTGGACTCCAGGCAACAGGCCTCATTAGGCCTGGTGTGGAATCTGAGCAGTGCTGTTCATGTATTTTGCTTTGCCACTGAATTGATTGGTCCTTTTTGATTGACAGGCCCACTGGAAGGGTTACAAAGAAAGAAAGGCCTTCAATGAAAGAAAGCAGTACTTGAATGATCACACTGAGGATGCTGTTAAGGTACGATCGAGCTTAATAACTGTAGTTCAGAGTGACTTTCAAGGACACCGATTTAGTCGAACCAGGAAAGTGATTACAAGAGTAAGCTAATGTTTAAGCTGTTATTTTTCAGATCCAGTCGATGGTTAGGATGCACCAAGCACGCAAAAAGTACAGAGATCGCCTGAAGTATTTCAAAGACCATGTGAGTAACCATTTCCTCAGTATCTGTATATGACAATGATGTCTATTTGCATTATAGTCTTTCTTTTTCGAGTTCAAGTTAGTAAGAGTTCAGTTCAGAAATGGGTTTACACACATGCTTAAGTAGATTGTCTGGCTTTCCTAATTAAATGATGCATATTATCTGCATATATTCCACTCATCCAGGGTTTGCCAGATTTTTCTTGAGTAAAAGAAGAGAGCTTTTTAGTAGCGTCTAGATCACCACCTTTAAACTCAAGCACATGCCATTTAGCCTGAAAAAAATCAGGGATAGAAAATGCAGACCTAGCCTGGAAAAAATCAGGGATAGAAAATGCAGACCGTTTGCTATCATATGTACCATAATAGCAGATACTTTAAAAATAATAGAATAAAAAAAATAAAGGTCTAATTGGAGCCTGGAGCATTGCTGATATGCTTGTAAGTAAACACTTGATCAAGCACATCCTATTAGATTGCAATTAATGCTCCCCTTATTTTTTAATGTACAGCTAAAAACATATATTTCAGCATAACATTGGTTATTTTAAGCTGTCAGATAGTATTAAATTAAAACTGCTCCATACCAGAGCTGATATAGCACAAGAAAACTGCTCAAGCACAGAGATTTCATTTCAGCAGTCCATCTCGTGTGTTATTCTCACGTAACGTCTGGGATAGTGTTTAAGTCTGTAGTTATGTCTGAGGTCTGAAGACTGATGATGCAGTTTTGGTAGTAGCTCATTACTACACATGCTCAACTCACCTGTAAATACAGCCCATGATGATTTGGAACAATAACCATTTTCCTCGGATATCTTTTGAAATCCCAGATTAATGAAGTGGTGAAAATTCAGGCGTTCATCCGGGCCAACAAAGCACGAGATGACTACAAGACACTCAGTAAGCATCACTCCTCTATAATGATTTATTCCTAAAATATAAGTTTATTCCTGGATTAACAAATCCTAATTTTTAGTAGTGTTAAGTTGTTTTTTTTTCCTGCTCACATGCTCTCTTCTGACACAGTCAGCGCAGATGATCCTCCGATGGCGGTCGTGCGTAAATTCGTGCACCTGCTTGATCACAGTGACCAAGACTTCCAGGAAGAGCTGGAACTGATGCGACTGAGGGAGGAAGTGATCACCAACATCCGCTCCAACCAGCAGCTGGAGAATGACCTCAACCTGATGGACATCAAGATCGGACTTCTGGTGAAGAACAAGATCACCCTGCAGGAGGTCGTCTCCCACAGCAAGAAGCTCACCAAGAAGAACAAGGGCGAACTGTCCAACCTCATGATGATGAACAAGCAGAAGGGAGGTCTGAAGGCTCTCAGCAAAGAAAAGCGAGAGAAGCTGGAAGCCTATCAGTACCTTTTCTACCTTTTGCAGGTAAGTTCTGCCTCACATATGGAGCATCTTGCTATTTGCCATCTTTTGGGGAAAAGCTAAAAGCCTTCTGTGTTTATATTCAATCCTCAGACAAATCCTACCTATCTGGCCAAGCTGATCTTCCAGATGCCTCAGAACAAGTCCACTAAATTCATGGACTCTGTGATCTTCACGCTATACAACTACGCATCCAACCAACGTGAAGAGTACCTGCTGCTCAAGCTCTTCAAAACAGCACTGCAAGAGGAAATCAAGTAAGATTCAACAGCCAGGTCATCATGTCAGGCGTGTAATTGTAGAAGTTGGTGTCATTAAAGCGGTGATTCGGTCGATGAGTCACGAGCGTAATGCTCAATCTTTTTGAACAGATCAAAAGTGGACCAGATCCAGGAGATCGTAACTGGAAACCCCACCGTCATCAAAATGGTGGTGAGCTTCAACAGAGGAGCTCGTGGTCAGAATGCTCTGAGGCAGATCCTGTCTCCGGTCGTGAAAGAAATCATGGACGATAAGACGCTAAACATCAAAACTGACCCGGTGGACATTTACAAGGCCTGGGTGAACCAGATGGAGTCTCAGACTGGAGAGGCCAGGTTACGACTGTTTTACATTTAATAACTTGTGATTTAAACCAGATCCTAGTTATGGAATAAAACATAATAGGATATGATATCCACGACTAGCTGGTGTGATGTGGCTTTAAGCATTAGATCTTAGATCTAATCTTATAAGATTAGATTCTTTACTACAACAGTTTGGCAAATTTTTATTCATTAACAAATGACACTTTCGGTCTGTTTATAGTTATGGAAGTTTAGTTCCTGGTTTCACTTATTTATTGCTAAGATTATGTGGAGCATGTGACTCGCCAGTCCCTGTGCTAGCTGTTACCATAGTTACAATGCAAAAGACATGTCAAAGATGTGTCCTGAGACTCATCAAAAATGAATTTCTTTTGGGGAGGGAAGAAAATCAGGTTTTGGCCGGAATTTAATATTTGTGTCTGTAATATACTTGAACACCTCCTTTTAAAAGTAAATATAATTCCCCTTTTCACTTTTTGGGATAACAGGATATTAAAATTCTAAAGCTTTTATTTATTTATTTTTTTACTACATGCAAAAGAGAAACATATTTCAGTATGTGGTATTTTCTACATAAGAGAGTTTAATAATAACTCAAATAATAGAGTTTGGGCATGTGATGGGTTTTTTGTGCTGTCAAGAAGTCTAGGGTTAGGGTTAAAATGTATTTACCTTTTTCTCGTGTACAGCAAGCTGCCTTATGATGTCACCCCAGAGCAAGCCATGAGCCATGAAGAGGTCCGAAACCGCCTGGAAGCTTCCATTAAAAACATGCGGACAGTGACGGACAAATTCCTGTCAGCCATCATAGTTTCTGTAGATAAGATCCCGTGAGTATTCTTCTCTGATTGATGAGTCCATTTCTCTCTTACGTTGTGTCTCTCACTGTAAGTAAAGCTTTAAGCACGTTGGCGTGTTTGGATTTGAATATTCAAACCCAGGCCTGTTATATGATCTGGCTGTTTGTTCAGGCTCAGTGTGGAAGCATCAGTGTTGCTGATACGCTCTCTCTGACTCTGTCTGTCTGATTTCTCTGCAGCTACGGAATGCGTTTCATTGCCAAAGTGCTGAAGGATACGCTGAAAGAAAAGTTCCCCGATGCCACAGAGGATGAGCTTTTGAAGGTTGGTGTCCCGTAAATCACAGCGGGCCATGTCTCTGAGTTTTGATTATTGTACACGTTTTCTTCATTTTCTTGGGTTTCCGGATTGGATCTGTTGTTCGTTTATATACGCAAACCTGGATTTGATCACTTCTAGTGATGGCCATACGAAGTCATTTTGTGGTTGAGTAACAAAAGGAAAAAAACACCTTCATATTTAATATAAACAGACCGTCTCGTTCATTTAATAACAGAACATTTCCCTCGTTACAGCAAGCAACAATAAATTATTCAGTGTAGTAACAAGGTAAAAATGTTTTATTTCAACTCACAGAACAAACACTATAAGTAGCTCTATAGGTTTTATATATATTAGTGATTCAAATGGAATATGGAGGAGCCACGGTGATTTCAGATTATTCTTAATTGCGTTCACATTACAAGCTCTTTTAAACAATTCAGTTTTTTTTTTTCTTGGATGTGTTTACTGCATACTGACGGTTCACATTCATGACCACTGTTTAGTTTGAATGCACCACGCTCCATATCCCCCTGCATGCGAGTATCATTTGACTTCTTTACTCGCTTTCAACAGGATCCTTTAACTTCACTCGATTTCCTCATCCTTCCCCTGGATATAATCACTGCTGTCACTGTTCTCCATTGTCTAATTGTCTTACTGCTGAAACTTGAGAACAGTCACATGGGGCAGTCACAATAGGGTGGGAGGGTGCGGGGTGGGGGTCGAGTCACATGATTCGAAAAGATCAGTTTTTGATGTGTGTACAGTCGTGAAAAAGATCAGATCTGTGACGAATAAAGGCAGAAAGTCATATTTGTGCTACTTTAACATGAACGTAGCCACAGAGTAAAACATGATGGCGTTGTAGAAATGAATGGAATCATTTTCAGGGCAGGTAACACTAAAGCATCATGAATTCACTCTTCACCATGGACAGATTGATGTTTTTTCCTTGTCTTTAAGTTTGTCAGCCCAATTTCTGTAGATGTTTCTACTCGAGTATGTGTTTTATAGCTACTTGATTAGTGGCTACATATGGCCATTACTATATGATATTACATATTTAGTAATCCTTTCTGAACCTGTTCTTGTGAAGTTCTCAGCTGTGGTGCTTCTGTCTCCTCACTTTCCTGAATGCTGAGTGCTGCCTCTATCTCTCTTGTCTTTCTGCCCGCCGTCTCTTCTGGCTCCAGCTGCCCTCTTTGCCCTTGCCTTTGCTCCTCTCTTGAGACTTCTAGCTTCTCCGTTCCTGCGCACACCAGGTGAGCCACACCACTATCTCTCTCTTTCCTTCACGCACCCTGCCTTCCTTGTTTTCTGCTCTGTGCTGTGAAAACATGGAAACACCAGAGGAAAAATGTGTTAAGCATCTTAATGTCTTAATTGTGTTGCCTTACAAGACAGCACTGGCAGTCTGGCTGATCGTGTATGTCTGATTTCAGATTGTTGGAAACCTGCTGTATTATCGCTATATGAACCCTGCCATTGTTGCCCCTGATGCCTTTGACATCATCGACATGTCAGCCGGCGGTCAGCTAACCACCGATCAGAGACGAAACCTGGGCTCCATCGCCAAAATGCTGCAACACGCTGCCTCAAACAAGATGTTTCTCGGCGATAACGCCCATCTTAACCCCATCAACGAGTACCTTACCAACTCCTACCAGAAATTTAGGTACATCACCAGATGTTTACTTCACCCCATGCTTTTTCATTTCCCCTATCCCCCAGCTCTCTTAGTATTTTGTGAGCCAGTCTTCTAAATTCTAACTACAGCCTCATTTGCTACATCTTCCCTTATCCTCGTTCTTCTCTTTCCTTCAGACGTTTCTTCTTGGCAGCTTGCGATGTCCCGTCACTGGAGGATAAATTTAACGTGGATCAGTACTCTGACCTGGTCACCGTTTCCAAGCCGGTTATTTACATCTCCATCGGCGAGATCATCAACACACACACGGTTCGTGTCTACGCACTCGCACTCGTACCTGCCCTCAGGATCTGTTTTTATGACTCACTGTGTTTTTTTTTGTTTGTTTTTTTTGTTTTGTTTTTTTCCCTCCTCGTCATCTCACAGCTGTTGCTAGATCACCAGGATGCCATCGCTCCCGAGCACAATGATCCCATTCATGAGCTCCTGGAAGATTTGGGAGAGGTGCCAACCATCGAGTCTCTGATAGGTGAGTCATTGAGGAATAGTAGAAAATAATTGAACGAAACTGAACAGTGGATTATATTGTGATTTTTTTTTTTTTCTTTTCACTTGCAGGAGAGAATCCACTGCCACCTGACGACCCTAACAAGGAAATGATGGGCAAGACGGAAGTCTCTCTCACCCTCACCAACAAATTTGATGTCCCTGGTGAAGCCAACGCTGAAACCGACGCCAAGACCCTCCTTCTGAAGTATATCCTACTCCAGACATTGTTTTAAAATTATTATTTCAGGTGAAGACTTATATTTCATCAATTGAATCTTTTCCATTTCAGCACCAAGAGGCTCATTGTGGACGTGATCCGATTCCAACCAGGAGAAACCCTATCCGAAATCCTGGACACGGCAGCAACCCCGGAGCAGGTAAACACCAGAAATGAAGAATGTTCTACAAGGACAACCACCTAGATATGTTCACTGATATCTTGTTATCGCTTGGTGTCCTCTACAGGAAGTGGAGTACCAACGGGCCATGCAGCGACGAGCCATCCGTGACGCCAAGACACCTGAAAAAATGAAGCAGGCCAAACCGGTGGTGGACGACAGTCTCACTCTGCAGGGCAAAAAGGACAAGATTAAGAGTAACCTGCAGAGGCTGGCCGAGCTGGGGAAAGTACAGCCTGAGAACCGATACCAGGATCTCATCAATGACATTGCTAAGGTACCATATATCAGACTTGCTTAGAGTATATAATTATGTAATATGAATTAAATGCAGTTTAATATTACTGTGAACTAATTACTAAACGTTTTAAGAAATTGAATGCATCTTAACCATCATCCAGAACCAGTTTAGCTTCTCATCTCTTAATGAATAATAATTTGAATGCTGGAAAGTGGAGAAAGTCATTCCAGCAGAGATGCTATTTATGTAAAAATAAAAAATACGCAATCATATGATTCAATAACATGTCTGTAATATAACAGCATACATGATGTTAATGTAAAATCTGGGTTATTTGTGCAGGACATTAGAAATCAGAGGAGGTATCGACAGAGAAGGAAGGCCGAGTTGGTGAAGCTTCAGCAGACCAACAGTGCCCTTAACACCAAGACCAGTTTCTACAATGTACAAATCGACTACTATAACCAGTACATCAAGACCTGCATGGACAATCTAGCCAGCAAGGGCAAGTGAGTGAATTTCATCCGTTTTTGTTTTTTTTTTGTCTAGTGATGGTGATAGAGGGTAATGTCACTGTTGCATTAAAATAGCCAAAGAAGCTCTTCAGAGCTTATGGATTGTCTTACTATCTCCTCAGAGTGTCAAAGAAACCTGGAGAAAACAAGGCTAAGAAGAGCAAGCAGGCTTCACAGAAATACACAGCAGCACGTCTGCACGAGAAGGGAGTGCTGATCGAGATCGAGGATCTGCAAACCAATCAGTGAGTCTTCTCAAATGTCTCTCAATATAGAGATAGATACTGTTTATAGTTAGATATACACACTAAATAAACCATAAACATGCATCACATTTCCTTTCACAGGTTCAAGAATGTCATTTTCGAGATTTCGCCATCTGAGGCAGTGGGAGTGTTTGATATAAAAGCCAAGTTTATGGGAGTCCATTTGGAGACGCTAATGTTAGAATATCAGGTATGGCTTGCTCTTTAATACTCCTTTTTATATCCTGTATTGCTGTTTTATTTTACACTGTTTGTTTTTTTGTTTTGTTTTTTAATTAAATTATTTTATTATAGTTGGACCTTTTTGTTTATATCCTCTATGCTGTATTGTGTTTGGTTTAGAAGTTATTCTTTTTCTTTTTGTTTCAGTTTTTTGTATTATTAATTAATACATTTTTAATTTGTATTTAGTTATTTAATTATTTTAGTTATTCTTTAATTGATTGATTAATCAGTCAGTTAATTAATATCAATATTTATTTATCTATTCATTCAAACATTCTATTACATCCCTTTATTAGACGCTTATATATACACACACACACACACACATATATACACAACCCCTGGCAAAAAGTATGGAATCACCACTCTTGGAAGATGTTCATTCAATTGTTTAATTGTGTAGAAAAAAACAATCACAGACATGCCAACACGAGAGATGTCAGTTGAAACAAAGGAGAGGATTATAAAACTTCTTGAAGAAGGTAAATCTTCACGGAATGTTGCAAAAGATGTTGGTTGTTCCCAGTCAGCTGTGTCTAAAATCTGGACCAAGTACAAATCAAATGGGAAGGTTGTAAAAGGAAGCGTACTGGTAGCCCAAAGAAGACATCAAAGCATCAAGATAGAAAACTTAAAGCAATATGCCTTGAAAACAGAAAATGCACAACGCAACAAAACAAATGAGGAACAAATGGGCAGAAAGTGGAGTCAATGTCTGTGACCGCACTGTAAGAAATCGCCTAAAAGAAATGGGATTTTCATACAGAAAAGCCAAACGAAAACCATCATTAACATCTAAACAGGAAAAAACAAGGTTTCAGTGGACTAAAGAAAAGCAGTCGTGGATGACTGGATGAGAGTGATATTTAGTGATGAATCACGCGTCTGCATTGGGCAGGGTGATGATGCTGGTTATATATATATAACTGGCATTGCTGGTGTATAGTGTATTAATGGTTCTTCTGATTCGCAGGATCTTCTGCAGTTACAGTATGAGGGCGTGGCCGTCATGAAGCTTTTTGACCGAGCCACCGTCAACGTCAACCTGCTCATCTTCCTGCTTAATAAGAAATTCTACGGCAAATAAAAGAGACTCAGAAGAAGGGCTTAATAGACTGTTCAATGCAAAGCTATGCCCATTACCACACAACTCCTGCCCTTGCAGCCCTGTTACCCATCTGCACTACTCTGAATATATAAATGTGTCAAAGCGTTCTTCGATTCCTAGAAATCGTTTTGTAAGCGGCAGTGCTAAAATGATTGCAGAAAATCCTGCCTGCACGAGCATTGAATACTATATATTATGTAAAGAGAACAATGGGGTTTTTTTTTTTTTTTGTTACCTTAAAATTTTATGCCTCGGGAAGACAGAGCATGTTTCTGAGTATGCTTTAGTATGTCATATAGGAAGTATGCAGCCAAAATGATATTTATCAAAGCAGTTCTCATCATCTGCCTTGCTCAGAGTTCTGCAAATGAAACCTGGATTGTATTATCTTGTCACAAATTGTAATTTATTGGAAAAGATATCTATCTATCCCCTCCCAGCTATAAGATGCTGTATGAATTTTAAGTTTATGTCCTTTTTTTTTTTTGCTTTCTTAGCTTTTTTTTTCTCAATATTTGTTTTTATACTGCCTTAACTTGAATAAAATGTTGGGTGTAAAGTGCTCGTATATTAGCAGTCTTAACAGGGCTCTTAGATTCCTACTGAAGTATGACAGCCAAAGGCAGAACATGGTGCCAGGGTCTTTCTCATCACTTCTTCCTCTATATTTGCAACGAACTACACTTACTGTGGGAAATAGAAGGGACTATGGATATAGATGTAAATGCTACATAATCTATAAATTAGCTTACCTTTCCTATCCTTTCCTTTCCTCACCCTGCCAACTGAGAAGATTTAAACCATTCAGAAGTTTTCTGTCTGCTGTGGTTACTGTTTATGGTGGCTGCACTATATGGTGGCGTCGGACTACATCTATCTGCATGGCGTCATTGTTGGCTGGGTCTCGATATTTCATCATCATTGTGTTTTGCCCTTTCAGATGTTTTACTGTATACAATCAGATTGAACAGCACTTGAATGCCTGATAGCACGTAAAAAGTATTTACCTGCCAGTATAGTGCAGTTTTGCCAAAAATAAAAAATAAAAAATGCTGGTGCTGAATAGCCCAGGGAGCAATACAAATAAAGACCATTATGACAATCAGTCTAAAGCTGGAAAATAAATAAATGTGTCAAATCATTTGGCCTTTCTGACCTCTTCTTTTTTTTTTGGATTCATTGCTATGGATATTTTCTAGGTTCTGTCTAACATGGAGGTGAATAATGAACTGTACATTAAGGGATGACTTCCACAAGACCAGGTACTGATGTAGCCTCGTGTCTTGGTCGTTGCCTGATAGGAAGGGAACCCAATACGGTCCTTATTAGTTGTTACCCATTCTCACGTGTCGATGTGCTTTCAGCGTTGTAAAGTGTGGTTATTTGAGTTACTGAGGCATTTCTGTCTCCTCAAACAAGCCATTCTCTTCCTACTCTCATCTTCAAGGTGTATTCCATCCATGGGACTGATGTTTTTTGTTCTTCCTCTGGGTAAGCACAGACCTATATCTGTGAAAAACAATGGAAAATCAGTGTTATCTGAAATACTCAACCAGCAAAGTCACCGAGATCACTTTCTGAAGCTCTTGTCCAGGAGTCTGCATGATTGTATGTATTGTTCTGTCGCTACACGATTGGCTGATTGGATAACTGCATGAATGAGCTGGGATACAGGTGTTCCTAATAAAGTGGACCCACCCACACACACGCAAAAAAAAAAAAAAATAGTCATCAGCTGAAACAAACTCCAAAATTACGGCTGTACAATTTCAGGTAGAGTTACTACACATTTCTGGTAGAGAAACTAACTTCTAATCAGAAGTGTATTCATTCTTAACAGATTTCTTTCTGGAGATTCTGTTTTTTCTCTAAACCACTAGTACTTGGTTTTCAGTATAAAGCTGATCCTAGCATTGGCAATTTCTTTTGACTCAATAGAACAACATCCATCCATCCATCCATTCATTTTCTATACCCGCTTTATTCCTAATTAGGGTCATGGGGATCTGCTGGAGCCTATCCCAGCACACATTGGGCGAAAGGCTCAATAGAACAACATGCAACGTTCAAATTTACATCTATCTAAATCTATATTATTTCTATTTTAGGATGGTTACCTAACCAGATTGTGGATTTTTCTTGAACCGAAACTTGAAAACAAGGAATTAATTTTCCAACATCTTACCCAATCGCAAAATAATACATGCTTGGTCTTTACAGAAGCTCAGGAAATGGCCACATATAAGCTAAAATCTATACCGTATTTTTGGGTGGCTATATTTGCCTTAAGAATTATATGCATCTAATAGTAAAGGCTACTACAAAAAATCTTATTAGATAATTGGGTTAATATTCACTATAGACCTTTCCCCTCAACATAAACATTACCCAATAATAATAATAAAAAAAATCCTTTTTACAGCTGTAGTCAAATACCTTCCCCTGTGGTGAATGATTTGTTGATTAAAATCCAAATAAGGTCAAAGCCATTTTCTGGTTTTTCCATCTCTTATCTGACAATAACAATATTAACCCTTTTAAATCAGTGTAGGACATGAGTATAATTAATAATCAGTCCTCTGCCTCTTTCTCTGTCAAGCTCCTGCTGCTTGGTGTCAAGCCGGTGTCAGATCCTGAGACACTTCTAACGTCATGGCTCCTCTCACCCTCCTGACCTGCCTAGTTAATCCTGACAAAAATTAAAGGTTAATAATGATGGATGTCTTTTTAAATGGAATCTGAAGCGCCTCTCAAATCGCATTTCTATTTTCATTCACTATTCTGTCATTTGGTAGTATAAGTATAGTGTGAGTAGTGTGTTCACAGTGAAATTTCCAACAAGAAGCAGTGCATGTTGATGTTCAAGTACCCAGATAATACACTTGTGAAAAATTGGTCTTTTAAATCAATCCACAGTGTGTGATTTATTTTTCATTTTAAAAATTCACCTTATTGTGCGTTGTTGCATTATGTGCATTATGTGCATTTGTGCAACAACAGCAAAATTACTGTGCTATTTGAGGCAGTACTACCCGTCATACACTAGACTGTAGAGTACATAGTGCATAATGCACACCGATCAGCCATAACATTATGACCACTGAGAGGTGAAGGAAATAACACTGATTATCTCCTCATCATGTCACCTGTTAGTGGGTGGGATATATTAGGCAGCAAGTGAACATTTTGTCCTTAAAGTTGATTTGTTAGAAGCAGGAAAAATGGGCAAGTGTAAGGATTTGAGAGAGTTTGACAAGGGCCAAATTGTGATGGCTAGACGACTGGATCAGAGCGTCTCCAAAACTGCAGCTCTTGTGGGGTGTTCCCGGTCTGCAGTGGTCAGTATCTATCAAAAGTGGTCCAAGGAAGGAACAGTGGTGAACCGGTGACAGGGTCATGGGCGGCCAAGGATCACTGATGCATGTGGTGAGTGAAGGCTGGCCCGTGTGATCCGATCCAACAGACGAGCTACTGTTGCTCAAATTGCTGAAGAAGTTAATGCTGGTTCTGATAGAAAGGTGTCAGAATACACAGTGCATGACGGGTCAGGGCTGCTCTGGCAGCATAAGGGGGACTAATACAATATTAGGCAGGTGGTCATAATGTTATGCCTGATCAGTGTAAATAGTATATATTGTAAATAGTGTGTAGTACATCATTCGAGACGCAGCTCCAGTAACACTTTTAGATCCACTAAATGACCATAAGTATGTGGACACTCTCTTAACTACAGCGTTCTGATGTTTCAGTCATACCCTTTCCTAAAAGGGTCATTAAATCAAGCAAAAGGCCATGCATTCTCCACAGACAAGCCACGACATTAAAATTGGTCAAACCGAAGACTTTAAATGCAGCACTGACATAAAATGCCACCATTATCATTTTCTATCCTGCTAGATCTGCCCCGGTCAACTGTAATTACTATAAGTGCAATAATTGTGAATGTGCTAAGTGCTTTGGAAGAAATGAATTACCCTTCTTCTTTATTTATTTCCTAACAGCTTTAAGCAATTTTATTCCTTACTTTATACTCCTTTAATCATAGGTCATTTTTTTTGTACTCATTAATTCTTAAGTCGCACTGACACGAATCAAAGAGAGAGTCGACTCAATGATCCGAATCATTCTCGAACGACTCATCACTAATAAAGCGGTACTATCTCTTTAAGAAAACTCCACTGCCGTCTTGTGGACAAAGTTGTTTTTCTTTCTTTCCTTTTTTTTTTTTTAAATTGACGTACAGTTTTTGAAGCGAGCTGTTTTCACTCGGTGATTAGGGCATCGGAGTAAAAAAACCAAACAAGCGCGTTGTGCAAGAAGAGCCTGCATCATATACATTAGAGTCCAGATGGAGGTGAAGTGGTGGATGAGAAGATGTCGGTCATGATCGAGGAGACTGTTCAGATGACCGGGATTTGACAATCTGACACAACTGACACTTGTGTGTGTGTGTTTTTTTTTCACTGTCGGATGACAGCGACGATCGATCGGACTGTGGGATCAGATTCAGTGTCTATAAAGTCAGGGATGAGAGCACTGTGTTGAATTCAGCAACAAGGTCAAGTCTGAGTTTGTTCATTTGATTCGTTGTGAATGCGTAATAAGGCTTAGAGCCCCACTACGGTGTGCTCAGACCACTTGTTGAAATTTCGGAAAAGTTTACAATTGCCAGTGCACGAAAACAAAAACAAACTTTTCGTGTGTTTTTGCTAGTTTGGGGTCGATATACTGCTGTCTCGGTGGCTACAATCCTTGGAGTTACTTGCGTAATAACTTCGACATCTACAAGAAGGAAGGAGTCGAATTGTGATCATTGACTACTGCCTCGGCGCGGGTTGTGTTAGCTTCGCGGGGCTTCGGGCACTTTTCGGTGTTGGCTAGCTGGCTAGCAAGAAAGCTAGCTGAATAGTTAAAAAGAGTTAAGCAAAAGCATTTGATTCCACAGACAATTTTGTCCCAGACACGCTGATCTGACTAGAATTTTAAGCGGAATTGCCCATTTGTAGTTGTCAAGTTGAACTAAATGTAGTTAGCTGGCTGTTAGCTAACTAGCTAAGGCTTAGCTTGCGAGCTCGAAAAGTTGCTATTGAGCCAAGCTTAGAGAAAATACTTGCTTTATTATTGCTACCCATTTAGGGCCCAATTATAAATATCCGCTTTCTAGGTGTATATCTGAAAATAATATTGATAGCCGAAGTGGAGGAAATGATGCAGATAGGAGCTAGCGTTAGCTACCAAGCTATGGTTGTGTAGCTAGCGCGGCTAAACCGGCTAACGAATCCTGGCAGTGGGTAAAAAAAAGTTTTATATCGATAACAATATACTGATACCATATTCCTTGCTTTCACACGTCTAGACTAATTTTTGTACGAGGATAATACTGTCTTTTTTTAGTTTACACCAGTTAACAAGGTTTTTCCCCGACTTGCGGACTGCAGTTTGACAGCTGACGTCTCCGACTTTCCAACTTGTTTCTCCCCTCAAAAAAAATGATTTGCATCTCGAGCCTACTGGAATGTCAACCATGAGAGGGCATTTGAAACATATCTGAGATTTAACTGCAAGCACATAACCAGTGGACATTTTGTTTTTGCTGTGTAGTCAGTCTCTAAACTCTTGCGGCCCTCATCATGTCCGGATCCCCGGGCTCGAGTAGCTCCTCTAACCCGAGGAAGTTCAGCGAGAAGATCGCGCTGCACAACCAGAAACAAGCGGAGGAGACGCGGGCCTTCGAGCAACTTATGACGGACCTCACCGTCTCAAGGGTAAAGTATAGCCACAATCTAAAAAAGTATGGCTTTATGGACTTAAAGAGAAAACTAGACTACAGTTTATATGAAGTTCGTATTAAACCGACTCCATTGTACCGATATAAGCCTCTCAGGCTGTCAGTGCTGCTGCTCAGAGAAGCTGAGACACCTGAGCTGTCAGGAGTCACAGCTTACCGTAATGACACATTTTTATACACTCTGAACGCTGATTGTTTTATCGCTTTTCTACATTTACAAAGACCTGAGTACGTATGCACTTTGTTAATAGACATAAAACGCTCATTAGTGTGTGGAGTCTTCTCTGCGTATTGGCTTCATCACCTGTCCTGGACTAGAGGTCTTAGAGGAAATGACCGGAGCTGTGTAACATCTGCATGATAATGGTCATTTATTGCTTCAGTCTCCGCTCTCAGTGTCACACCACTCACACTCACTCACAATGGATGCTTTTAACACTACCTTATACTCTCTTCCAGTCTTTTATAAACTAAATTTGCATGCTTTTTTATAAAGACACATCAGCAATCGCATTCCCATTTGAAGGAAGGAGGATACTCTGTCTAAACCCCTGCTTTGTACACTTTAAACCTTGAACGAACTTCCTTCTCTTCCTAAATTACTTCCTGTCCTTTTTTTTTTTTTTTAGCTTAACACTACAAGTTGATAGGATGGTAGGAAGTACTCATGGACGTCTGGTATAAACGGTCTCTCAGGGCTGAGCTCCTGTGTACAGCATTGTTCAACCGTAAAAGCTTTATTGTCAGGTTATTGATAGCTTTTAACCCTCCCATGTACAATCACCGCCACACGTCAGTGCTAGTTCCATCTTTACACAGGTTTCTCTGTCAGATAGTCGTCCGTCCAGCTCCGCGGATGTGCTTCAGTTCATTCAGCACGGTGACTAAAAGGAGCCGCCGCTCGGTCTATTGCTGCTAACAGGTTTTCTTTCAAAGGAGCCTTGACAGCTGATGGAATATTAATGATTAGTGAACATAGATAACATTCCAGCTTTTTTTATTTCACTTTTCTTTCAGTCCGACTTCGACGTGAATAGCGGATGTAGAAGTAGAAGGGAAACTCCATTCTATTTACATCAGGTGCTCCGATCCTCTGTGATTATATATTCTTAAAGCGCTCTGCTCTCAGAAAGGAATTTTTCCTTGAGTCACCGATTCAAGGAAAAAAAGCAAAGAAAAGACTCTCTAAAAGTTATTTGGGTAAAAATGAACAAATATTCTGCCGTGATGTCTTTCATGATGTAAGAGTGCAGGAGAAAGCACTCCAGGGAGATTGTACTTTCATAAAGGGTTGCTTTCTTTACCAAGTTGTACTTTTCTCACTCGAATCTGGGCTTGTGGTTGTTTGTTGAATGCAAATATGAGGTTTTTTTTTTTTTTTACTCACAGCATCTGTGCAGCAAGAAGACTGATTGTGGTTTGCTTTTCACCTCATATACAGCTGCTTAACATTTTAGTTCATTACGTTGAGTTAATTACACAAACATCGCTCTGTAGAACAAGATTTTTTGGAATAAAACAAGTTCTTTTTGTATTCGGGATGTACAGGAACTCTTTTAGTCAGTGTATGGTATGATTGAATGGTTATGGATCTGCTAGTCGTTATTATTTATTTCATTCTTATTGTGTTTCCTTCCTGAGATGTAAAAAAAAAAAAAAAAAACTAATATCAAGGCTTTGTGTAAAGTTTTTAAGTTTGTGTTTAAGCAATGTTTGTGTAAGCCTAACTGTTTTCATAAACCATCTGATGTTCTTTGTATTTGTGTGTATCTATCTATTGATGAATGGCGATCACTCGTAAATGACTGGGCGTGTGTGTGTGTGTGTGTGTATGCCACAGCTGATTTGTGTTTGGTGGTGTTCTCAAAACTACATCAAATGTTGACAGAACAGAATGGGCAAGAGCTACTAAACAGCCAAAAAACACAAAGAAGTTCCCTAAAGAACAAGTTGACTTGTGTCTAGGAGCGTAAAGAAAATGATTTAGCAGCGAATTCATCACTCACCGCATCTGAAGAGAATAGTTTAACCCAGAAAAAAAATCTCCAATTCTAGCAGATGGTATATATTATTGCTAATAGGAATCTGCTACCATTGGAAGCCAAAGCAGGACAAACACACCCCTGTTAAAATGGCAGGTTTTCAAGTCCAGAACTAAGAGATGTGAAAAGAAAAGAAAAATACTACAGAAAGTGCTGATCTTTATTTAAGGTTAATTTAATTGATGACCGCTGTATGATAGTTACTTCTAAAGGTCTCATTCTGAATACAGCCACGTCTCTAAATATAAAAGGGTGTGCATACTTATGCAACCAGATTACTCTAACTTGTTTTTATTTATTTACTTTTTTAATAAAATGTTTTTGATTGGTTTATACTTATGAGGAAGGAAAAATCTTCCATGATTTATCTTCGTTTAATTTTTGTCGTTTTAACAGGGGTGTGTAAACTTTTTAGATCCGTGTGCAAGTGTTTATTTGACACCAGACAATCACAAATAAGTATCCCAAAAAAGTATAAACACTAAAAAAAAATAAATAATTAAGTACAAATGGGTATGTGCGTTGAAAAATTTTCAGTTTGGCGAAGCAACACTAGATACTAAATGGCAGCTATGAAATCATGTGTGCACAGGATGTAGTCTGTTTAATCATGCTTTTAATATTCTCTGAATAAAGGAAATAGTGTCAGGATTTTGTTAATGTGTACAGAAAACCTGCTGACTGTCGGAAAGATAAGCTGAGCGTTCATCTGCTGTGCTCACAGCTCATTACGTTGATTCATATCGCTTTAAGTTGATTTAGAAAAATAGGTCCTTGAAATAAGCATCCTCTGTTTACCAAGCTGCCTCCTACGATCTCCTTCTAAAAGCTTGAATTGAGTCATAATAGTGGACTTAATACAGTTCTTCACAGCTCAACTAAACAGTCCAGAAATACATATAACATGAGACATGTCTCTGTTTTGCTTAAAGCCACCCTGCATGTGTTTAGGGCTTAAGTCTGAATGCTGATGCGTGTGATCCTCCCTCTGGCTGTAAATGACAGGTTGTTTCTAGTCAGTCGGACATGGCTAGCCCTGTCCACGTCCCTGTTAGAAAATCGACGATTCATTATTATACACATACACCGATCAGGCATAACATTATGACCACTGAGAGGTGCCGTGAATAACACTGATTATCTCCTCATCATGGTACCTGTTAGTGGGTGGGATATATTAGGCAGCAAGTGAACATTTTGTCCTCAAAGTTGATGTGTTAGAAGCAGGAAAAATGGGCAAGCGTAAGGATTTGAGCGAGTTTGACAAGGACCAAATTGTGATGGCTAGACCACTGGATCAGAGCGTCTCTAAAACTGCAGCTCTTGTGGGGTGTTCCCGGTCTGCAGTGGTCAGTATCTATCAAAAGTGGTCCAAGAAGAACAGTGGTGAACCGGTGACAGGGTCATGGGCGGCCAAGGCTCATTTGATGCACGTGGTGAGCGAAGGCTGGTCTGTGTGATCCGATCCAACAGATGAGCTATTGTTGCTGAAATTGATGAAGACGTTAATGCTGGTTCTGATAGAAAGGTGTCAGAATACACAGTGCATGACGGGTCAGGGCTGTTTTAGCAGCAAAAGGGGGACCAACACAAAATTAGGCGTAATTAGGCGTGATAGGTGTAATTGTGATTTAAAGATTTGTATTGTCTGTTGACTTTCTGCCAAATGAATAGAACGTTAGTGTTGCAGTTCACATGCACTGCCATATATCAGTACTGATGATCTAAATACTGTATATTTCCTTTTGAACTGGTGAAAATGGCAATATAATGCAATATAATCGCAAATGATTTAAAGATAATAGTCAAATAATAATTAAGACCCAGAGTCCCAGTGGTTTTATTGTATCGGGGTATGCTTATTAACATTTAGATTTATTTATTAACAGTATTGTATCGCTCCATACGAGGCTTTCGAATCAGTACATCTTCATATCAAACATTCAACAGGTTAAATAATGAATTGCATTTTCCTCAGTAATCAGTCCTTATGTTACATAATGTTATGAGATAAGATAGAACTTTATTAATCCCGAAGGAAATTCTTTTGCCGGAGACAGCTTCAGATTGCAAGAAAAATAAATATAAATGAAATCTAAATGAAAAATGAATGCGATTACATATACACAAATGTATTCGAAAATATAAAATACAGTGTATGCAGTTTACTTAATCGTCACTTAATCAAGCCCACACTCGCATCTCTGAAAAGTTAATCGTCCCTAAGACAAGGCTATCAGGGTTTTAATAAATCACTTCCCCTTAGCCATGCTGTTTTTCCTGAGCCAGTCCACTAGCATACTCGCAAATCAGCTCGGGGGTGACTGAGAAAAAGCACCATTGACTAGAGACGGCTCCAAGCAGAAGCTGGAAGATTCCCCCAAATCTTTTACATATTGTGTGTGTGAGCACTTCACCTTCCCATAGACATCACTCTGTTTGTCTCCGCCGAACCGTGTGTGTGCCTGTGCTGCAGTCTTTCCTCAGCTTAAAGAAATCACTGCTGCATCTGAGACGTTTATATTCCCCGGTGGTCACAAACACACCTAGCGATACAGAGAGCTGTGTGAGACTTGTCAATCACGTCTGTCAACCAGCAGAATATGAAAAGCCCTGTGCGTCAGTCACACATCTGTGTGAGCCACAGCAGTGAAAGCTTAGTCGGGTTTCATTTAGTTATATGCCGATGTGCAGATTTTTTATTTTTTTTGTTGTATGCTGCAATCAGTCTGATAGATCCTGCACATGTTTATAATGGTGAATGTTTCCATCAGGTGAAAATGGGAGTGTGAAGACTGTATGGTTTTGTTGTAGGTACAGTATATCGTATAGAGAAACCACTGTGTCGTATCATATTGAATTTAAAATTTATATGGAAATGCGATATTGTGTGTGGAGTTTGCATGTTTTCCTCGTGCTTGGTGGGTTTCCTCCGGGTGCTCTGGTTTCCTCCCACAGTCCAAAGACATGCTGCTAGGCTGATTGAAGTCTCTAAATTGTCCGTGATTGCGTGAGTGAATGAGTGTGTGTGTGCCCTGCGATGGGTTGGCACGCCGTCCAGGGTGTATCCTGCCCTGATGCCTGATGACGCCTGAGATAGGCACAGGCTCCCCGTGACCTGATGATAGATCGGATAAGCGGTACAGACAATGATTCAAAATGAAATGGAAATGTGATTTCAGGATCTAACGTTTAATTCAATTCCGATGATTCAGACCCAAGTATACACTTTAGGAGACTCTGAGGTGCAGGATAACGTTGCTATACATTACAATCTTGGTCATGCTGCTGCTGCAGATGATACATTATGTTCATCTACAGGTTGAAAACATTCACCCCTTCTTCATGTTCTGAGCATCAGCTCTGTACAGATATGGCGATTCACTGTGTAGGTGGAAACGCATGATGCGTACTGTGGTCTGTTCCCAATATGTCTTGCAGCAGGTCTTATTTTCTGGCTCACCAGTAAATTGAGGCATGTTTGGATTGATTACTGAGAAAACACTGAAGTGAGATGTGAAATGGTGCTTTGTTTTGGTGAGTTGTCACTACTTATTGAGATTATTTACATAATCTCCTGACCGTGATTTACATAGTCACTTGTAGGGCTGGACGATACAGACAATACCACAATATAGATAATTTTATATTTTGAAACTATATATACCCTGATCAGGCATAACATTATGAGTACTGAGAGGTGACGTGAATAACCTTCTCATCATGGAACCTGTTAGTGGGTGGGATATATTAGGCAGCAGGTGAACATTTTGTCCTCAAAGTTGATGTGTTAGAAGCAGGAAAAATGGACAAGCGTAAGGATTTGAGCGAGTTTGACAAGGACCAAATTGTGATGGCTAGACGACTGGATCAGAGCAGCTCCAAAACTGCAGCTCTTGTGGGGTGTTCCCGGTCTGCAGTGGTCAGTATCTATCAAAAGTGGTCCAAGGAAGGAACAGTGGTGAATCGGTGACAGGGTCATGGATGGCCAAGGCTCATTGATGCATGTGGTGAGCGAAGGCTGGCCCGTGTGATCCGATCCAACAAATGAGCTACTGTTGCTCAAATTGCTGAAGAAGTTAATGCTGGTTCTGATAGAAAGGTGTCAGAATACATGCATGATGCATGAATGCATGATGGCTCAGGGCTGTTTTAGCAGTCATAATGTTATGTCTGATTGGTGTGTGTGTGTATATATATATATATATATCATGATGTATTGTGTTTTCTTTAAAACTGATCTCCGCAAAATAACTGCATGCATTTTGACTGGTCTGCAGCGTACCTTACATATGCCCGTGTTCTGGTCAGTGTCTGATTTGTTGTTTGAGATCCAAAATTAGTTGAGCTGATGCCTGTTGTGTGTCAGATTGTTTTCCTCAGTCATGCTCCTTCAAGCTTTATTTTTATTTTTGTTACTGCACACTCACCCCAGTTCCAGGCTCCAACATTAGTGATGTAACACAACTGTCATAAAGTTTCATTTGCAGCATCGGTGATGTAAGCAATGAAAGAAAAATAACTATCAATATTCATTTTTCTGTTATTCGATATATGATGTATGATGTGTCTGGCCATATTCCACAGCCCTAGTAACTAGACATTGTTTAAATTGTTTATCACAACAACCAGTTGTGATAAAATGTAAGTCATTAACTGTGTGCCAGTACACCCTGACCAAACAAATGTTCTTCTTTGGAATATTTGCTGCATTTATTTGCCAAACGTGTTTCTCACATATATTGAGTTCCAGTGTACTCAAATTTCTTGCTAAAATATTTTTTATTACCAGGTTTTCTAGCTATACTGAATGAAAACATGACTTTTCTGTGTGTTACTTCACTTTGGTGTATATTTAATTTGCAAAGCTAGTCATCTCATCACAGCTTTAGTTGCTTTTTAGTGCAACTGAGAAAGAAGAGTGCAGTAACATGGAGGAGGCAGTTTTTCAGGTTTGCAGGAAAAAGCACGACCACCACTTCACAAAATTCACCAAACTCGAAAACAACTGCAGCTATTCTTTCTCTGACGCGTGGCATTTTTAAAGCTTTCTGCTGAAATATCTAGATGGTTGCACCAGATGGCTTGTGTTACAGAGCGCATGTCACTGTTTATAACCAAAGTAATTTTCCTGTTTAATTATTTGGACTGTACTGAAAGACAAAAAAGGAGGTTTTTTTAAATAGATTTCCTCCCAAAAAATGTTATGATAATGATAAGGCTGTGTAAACGCTGTACAACACTAGAAAACAAGTTTTGTCTACTTGCATGTTAGCCAGCTCTTAATTTTTTATTTGTTTGTTTGTTTGTTTATTCCTCCCTCCCTCCCTCTCTCTCTCTTTTTCTTTCTTTCTTTCTTTCTTTCTTTCTTTCTTTCTTTCTCTCTTTCTTTCTTTCTTTCTTTCTTTCTTTCTTTCTTTCTTTCTTTCTTTCTTTCTTTCTTTCTCTCTCTCTCTCTCTCTTTCTTTCTTTCTCTCTCTTTCTTTTTCTTTCTTTCTCTCTCTTTCTTTTTCTTTCTTTCTTTCTTTCTTTCTTTCTTTCTTTCTTTCTTTCCTTCTTTCTTTCTTTCCCTTTCTTTTCTTTCTTTCTTTCTCTTTCTTTCTTTCTTCTCTCTCTTTCTTTCTCTTTCTTTCCTTCAACAACAACAACAACAACCTTCCCTTTCCTTTCTTCCCTTCTTCCTTTCCTTTCTTCCCCTTTCTTCCAACAACAACCGCTTTCTCTTTCTTTTTCAACAACAACAACAACAACAACTTTCAACAACAACAACAACAACAACAACAACAACAACTTTCTTTCTTTCTTCCTTTCTTTCCTTCTTTCCTTCCTTCCTTCCTTCCTTCCCTTCCTTCCTTCCTTCTCCCTCCCTCCCTCCCTCCCTTCTTTCTTTCCCTTCCCTTCTTTCCAACAACAACAACAACAACAACAACAACCTTTCTTTCTTTCTCTTTCTTTCTCTTTCTTTCTCTCTTTCTCTCTCTTTCTTTCTTTCTCTCTTTCTCTTTCTTTCTTTCTTTCTTTCTTTCTTTCTTTCCTTCCTTCCTTCCTTCCTTCCTTCCTTCCTTCCCTTTCTTTCTTTCCCTTTCTTCCCTTTCCTTTCTTTCCCTCCCTTTCTTTCTTTCCCTCCCTTTCTTTCTTTCCCTTCCCTTCCCTTTCTTTCCCTTCCCTTCCCTTTCTTTCTTTCTTTCTTTCTTTCTTTCTTTCTTTCTTTCTCCCTCCCTCCCTCTCTCTCTCTCTCTCTCTCTCTCTCTCTCTCTCTCTCTCTCTCTCTCTCTCTCTCTCTCTCCCCCTCCCTCCCTCTCTCTCTATTTATGATTATTCATTACATTGAATATATTTTTGGTTTTATATACAGAAAAGAGATGAAGATAAAAGATCACACCATTATTGTTTTCTGCAGCTGATCCTTTAGCTTGATTTGCTGTCATAATTCACAAGGTTTTACTGTAGAAATCTGGTTTCCATCTCACCACCGAATGGATCTACTTTTTTTTTTTTTTGGAGATTTAGCACACTGCACTTTTTTTCTGATTAAGATAAAGCTTTTAAGCAATTAAGATAAAGCTGTTTCTGGACTTGAGATGGCTTTCAAGACAGTTATTAGAGACAGGAGTCATTTTCAAGGTCTAAGACTGTCCAGGACCACTGATTTAGACTCAACATCTCTGACTCATCCCTTCTTTACCCACAATGACCTATTCGAGTAGAACTGTTGGCTTTTGGTGAGTGCAGCGAATCAGCTAATGGCAGCTTGTTTATTCCTGCTCCGAATCTTTATCTAGGACTATGAAGAAAAAATAATTTGACTCATTTCGCATAAATTTCAACTGCTTTACTCATTTCTAAGGATTCATTTTCTCAGGGTTCATCCATAAATCCGTAAAAGATATGATGGTTGTTTTCAAATTCTGTACTCTCGCAGAAAATAGTGACTATAAAGCCACTGAGAGTTTTCCTCCTTGTTATTTTTGCAGGTGCAGTTTCAGAAACTCCAGCAGCTCCGTTTGTCGCAGAACCGTGCCCAGTACTACGGTGGTTCCCTGCCCAACGTCAACCAGATTGGCAATGCCAGCACTGATTTCCAGGTAAATGGCCTATACTGCTCTGTCCAAGTCTGAGTCTAGCAAGATGTTTTTATTAAGGAGAAGATAAAACGTCAATAGTCTCCTCACTACATTAACATAAATGTTGTTCAGAGATGGTAATTGCAAACCTCAGTCATGTAACGAAACAAAGAATGTGTTTTTTTTTTTTTTTTTCCCCTTCCACTCACATCACAGTTAGTCTTCTCGATAAGTAGCTGGACAATCTGGGTTATAAACCTGATATGGCAGCATGCTCCAAGGGCTGGACAACTGTATCTGTTGGTGTTCCCTTAGGAGAATAAGTGTTGTGTACTTCTAAGTGAAAGTGCACTGAATAAAGCTTCCTTTGAGGAATTGGATACTGATCCCTATTTTTTTTTTTTTTTTGTCCGTCATCAGAAACTAAATCCAGTGAGGTAAATCCATGCTTTGCAAACTCACTTGGGTGGAAAAATGAGACTAAATGGTTGCACATTTTCTTTTTTTTGCATGATTTGCTAGTTAAAGATGCACAAATATGGTTGGAAGAAATGTTCAGATCTCTGAAGCCGAACAGGTTTAACCAAGATAATCCCGGTCACTCGTTTTTCACTTCACCTGTCCTTGTGTCCGCACTGTCTCAGTGTCCAACCCCTGATACGGTACACTCTTCTGCACAATACCAATTTTTACACTTCACTCTTTCTTCCTCCTTCACCATTCATTCATGTATATCTAGTGCTGCTGTACTTGTCTAAACACACTCCAGGCAAGGACTTGTGATGCCTTGGCAGTGCAAGGTCTTTTTTTTTTTAACCTCACTCCATTCCAGTCTCAGCGTAGTAATAAAATATGGGTGCTTCTGTGTTTGTCTTTTGTTTGCAAGTCCAAAGCAAATTTACATCGTAACTGATTTAAAAGGAAGAATTGCTGCTGTTTATGGCTGATGCTGTGTGCAGCCATGTCACTTGCTGAACTCGTACATGTACAAATTGGAATTCTGAACTGATGGGAGAATTTTCTTTGTTTGAGTCTAGTTATGAGTTTTTTTTTCTCAACAAGTCCTACATGGCTTCAGGTCAAAAGCTCATTCTCAGTCTGCAAAACCAGTAAGTGGTGGTGGCCCCTGACAGCAACTCAAAAAGCTTAACTTAATTACAGCCAATAAAATCTACAAAGTGGTTTGGAAATTCCTGGTGAAAATGCAGAAAAAATCTAATATTTTATTGATGATTCAAAGTTCTGAGAAAGGAACCAAAGCTTTACTGGCTCAGTGTTTTAACAGTGCCAACAGAATTTCATTTGGGCAGCTATAAACTCTGCATAAACAGTCTAAAAAGCTGTCAGATGTAGAACATTGTTGTAATCGTCTGTTCTGGACAAATCCTAAACTGGTGAGTTCTTGAGAAGATGGCGGCTTCTGGACTTGTTTAGAGAACTAGGTTACTAGTAACTAGCACTGGATTGATCTTGATGGAAAGAGGTGAGGAATCTGAGGAAACCCACGTCAGAAACATGGAGGATTTGGAGTTTGTGGTTGCTAAAAATCTGTCTGGAGCGCTTTAGTGGATGAGTCTGGAAAAGGTTTCAGTTGTATAGAAATCATCGTGTCTGGACCTGGGCCATAAGAAACAGGAACCAAATGACTTGAATGATGGTGTGTGACATCACATTTGATGAAAACCCTGAAGAGGCTGATGTTGGTTCATTTATAATTACACTGGTATTGGCCATGGTATTGGTTATTGGTGTTTCTTGTGCATTCAGTACGGTACAACCTGTGCTGTTTACGAAACTCTGGTTAATCAAGATCACTGCATTCGGTGTATTCAGAATGTTAGACAATTTGACTGGTAAAGCGTTTCTGCAGCTTCAGCACTGCCTTTGTGTGTGTGTGTGTGTGTGTGACATTGCTGTAAGCACCACAGGCATTACAAGCACCAGGAACATTATTGGCTCCCTTTCTGTTTACCCTGGACACCTCAGACTTTAGGTACAACACTGAGTCATCTCATCTGCACAATTTCTCTGATGACACAGCAGTATTGGGATGGAGCAGGAGGATGAACACACAGCCCTGGTGAAGTGTATGGTGTATTTCAGGAAGAGCACACCCCTTCAGTCTCCTGTGGTGAAGACTTTTGAGAAGCATTTGGATCAGATCTGAGTAGACTATTAAGACTGCCTTAACTTTTTGAGGAGGCTCAGGTCATTCTGTAAGCTCAAGGCTGTATTAGATGATAGCTCTCTTGGTCTGCATAACCGTCATGGCTAAAAAATGGAGTTGCTTCAGTATCAGACTGAGACAAATGGAGATACATGATAGCTGTATTATTCACAGAAGTGGCTTTATTTACTTAATCATAGGACATTTCTTGTATCCTCACCAGGTTCTCCAGTTTATCTCATCTGTAATTACATACATGTACATTTCACTTGTCTCAAGCTATTTTTGTTCAATTACTCACTGTAATTCTTTGCAAATGTTTGTTTGCTCCTGTGCTCTACAGTTTCTATATCATAGCAAATTTTTCATTCCATTTCTCTTTTTTTTTCTTCTGTTGTTTCAGGGCACATTTCCCTCTGGGCTCGACTCTGTGAGAGGCACCAGGCACCACGGTCTGGTAGAGAGAGCGGTCCAAAGAGACCGCAACCGCATCAATTCACCACACCGCAGACCTATCGACAAGCATGGACGGCAGATATCCTTTACATACAATCCAGCCTAGTGTATTAAATACTACATAAAATAAAAGAAATGAAATTTTTTTTTTTTAAATCTATTTTTGAAGCTTACTGGAGGGTGAGTCCAGATTTCAGAGCAGAATTTACATGCACATTTGTGTGTGTGAGCAAGTAGTTGTATGCATGAGTGCACGCTGACCTTTGCTCATGTGGGCAGTTGTTTTTAAAAGCCGTAGGGTCAATGCAGGTCTTGACTGTATCTTACTGTTTAGCCCTCATACCAGTGTGGCGATGTTGCTGTGGGTGAGTAGTAGCCGTGTGTGTGTGTTTCATGTCGCTGTAATGTGTTGAAGGCTTTTTGCATATGTGGGATTTGGGGTTAGTCCACAGCAACAGACGGACTTCTGCTCTGACCATCTTACGCTGCTTTATGAATAAATTAGCGATTGTTCTGGCTTCATTATTTAGTCTTTTAGAGCTAAAAAGCCACTCAATTGGTTAAAGGTTTGTTATATTTTTATTATGCTGTACCACCTCTTGTTAACAGTGGTCCAAAATTGACTTTTGCAATATAGATTTCGTTCATTTTCCAAATTACTTTAACAAAAAAAGGGTCAATCTGGCTAAAGTAAGACAGGGAAATTAACATTTCCATCATCTGAGTGCTGATGAGAGTACAGGAGGGTGGGATATTTAACAGGTATGAGGTCAGGGAACACTTGCAGACAGCGACAGTCACAAAAACTCTGTTGTCTAATGTCCTCACGGTCAATATATTCCCTGTTAATCTGCTTCTGTTCAAACAGTGTCTGTGGGCTGAGGAGAAAAGCACAAAAAAAACCCTGCATTTCTGAAACCACTTTCTGATCATCATGATTCGCTTTATTTGTTAGTGTCCAGTTTAATCAGAAATCAGTCTTTTTCCTCTTTCTGATAAAAAGTAATTTTGTTAATTGCTAAGTAAAATCAAACTGATTTTTATTTCACATTTATGAACTCAAAATATTCTTATTTTACCTTGACCGTACACAATATTTTGATTGATGGAAGGGGGCGTGGCTTCCGGGTGTTTTCAGAGTTCAAAACACTAATGCAAATCATGCCAACTAGGTCATCTCCTGGTTTAGTAGGGAGAGTAAGACCGCTCTTTTGGCATGTTTCTAAGTGATCGCTCGTATCAGTGTACACCGAAGACTTCTAATGCAAAATGTGTTTTCAGGCTTGGTAACGTAACCGGAGAAAAATATCACCGGATAACAGGGCAGTGTAATATTGTGCAGGGACAATTAAATTTCTAGCACGCATACCTAATACGAAATAGACTAATTCACTGAAATATGAGCAGTGAATCCCTACTATTTATTATTTATTTAAAATATGGTAATAGTTGTAGGTTGGCCTTAGACGTGAATCGAGGACTGTGCTGTGTACCTGTATTTTGTGCTGGGCATTTCATTGTCAGAAGTTAGTGTATATGTACACTGATCAGGCATAACATTATGAGCACTGAGAGGTGAAGTGAATAACACTGATATATTAGGCAGCAAGTGAACATTTCAAAAGTTGATGTGTTAGAAGCAGGAAAAATGGACAAGTGTAAGGATTTGAGTGAATTTGACAAGGGCTGAATTGTGATGGCTTTATAACTGAATCGGAGCATCTCCAAAACTGCAGCTCTTGTGGGGTGTTCCCGGTCGGCAGTGGTCAGTATCTGTCAAAAGTGGTCCAAGGAAGGAACAGTGGTGAACCAACAACAGAGCCATGGGTGGCCAAGGCTCACTGATGCATGTGAGGAGCGAAGTCTGGCCCGTGTGATCCGATCCAACAGACAAGCTACTGTTGCTCAAATTGCTGAAGAAGTTAATGCTGGTTCTGATAGAAAGGTGTCAGAATACACAGTGCATGATGGGTCAGGGCTGTTCTGGCAGGAAAAGGGGGACCAACACGATATCAGGCATGTGGTCAAAATGTTATATAGACAAGTTGTGCTAGACTTTTCAACACAAACATTCGTCTTTACCCAAAAGTAGCTAGTGATAAATAGTAATAGGGATGTGAATTTGGGGAAAAATGAATACTCAGTTGTTTAAATATTAAAAATTTTCTGAGAGAAAAAAATGAGAGCGAGGGTATTCTGTAACATAAGGATTTTAGCTATCATTGAGGTGATCTCATGCTCTGAGCAGCTGTTGACTTTATTCTTTGAGGAGTATGAAGCTTTTGTGTTTGGACCCAGTCATTGTACGGATTGCAGGACCTGTTTTTTTTTTTTTTTTTTCTTTCTTTCTTTCTTTCTTTCTTTCTTTCTTTCTTTCTTTCTTTCTTTCTTACTCCTGCTACTTTTATGAAGCTATTATATTCTCAGGGATCCAACTGATCTGTACCAATGTATGATTTCCACTTGATTTATTACTTTATTTTAGGGTAAGTGCTCTAGTTTTGTCTCCATTACTTTAACTGATAACATCGGTTCTATTTTTAGGCGTTATTTTAGTTTTAGTGGTATTGTGAGGCGAGTTTTCTGTTCAGAACAAGAGATCTGTCAAGCAAAAGTGACAAATTACAAAATGAGTGCATAATGTGGGCAAATTACGATAATTATCGCTCTTTAATGGAGCTCTACACCTCAAATCTTTTGGGATAAATTATTTAATTCCGTTTTTCCACTAACATTTTAATTTTGTAAGAGGGTAGAGGATTTGCTTCTCAAGAGCAAATTCGCCAGATGCCTCATACAGTGTTGGCTCCGTTTTCCTAGAAATCATTTCAACTCCTTCTGCCAAGTTGAAGCAAGCTGCGTTACGCTCCACCCACCCATCATAACGAGCACTGGCCAGACCGGTGAAAACGACGGATAGGGTGCCTTGTTTGTCTTGGAAATGGCGCTGCACATTGTTTTAGATGAACCCGAATGACTCAAGTTTATTTGGTTTATTTTCAAAGAAAGGGGGAATTTTAGTGGTCAGGTTTTGTTTGCTGGTGGTCATTCATGTGGTGTCATGCTCCAGGTCAGTAGCCGAATATGTCGGCGCCGTGGTACTGCACTGCGGAATGGAGTCTTCTCAGTGCAGAAATGATGACTCGGCTTTTCGGGCTTCAGCAGATGTTTAACAGAACATGCCAGACTCGCTCCTGCTCTGTTTCTCTTTTCTGCCTCTTCTCTGACAGGAGATTTGGCACAAACAGTCGTGACGAGTCAGTATTGTGAACACTGCTCTAAGCATCAGCTGAAGAACCCGTGTTTACTTAAGATGTACTTCATAATCTTTCTAGGCTTTCTACACTCCTTAGTTTGTCATCGTTTTGTTTCCTTAAAACTGAAACCACATCTGTAAGTCATTTCCATCCCATGATCCTATTTGCGCTGTTTTTCTTACTTATCTGTAGACACACATGGAGTCTAGACTCCGAGTCGTTTAAACGTTGACCTGTATTTGTGTAGAGAGGGACACTTTTCCTTGACTAAAGCACGCAGAGAGTTCTCCTTATGGAACCGTGTACCTGTCGCCTCCCCCAGACAACAGCTGGAGAAGGTGAGTCTTATGTGCCCTACCTCTCGATGCTACACACACACACAAAAAAACACCACCCAAAAGCCGTCATACGTTGAGGTGTGGTTTAGAATGTCATGCACTCAAGTGGAATGTGAGTGTGTTCTACTGTCTAGCTAATAGCTCATATATAATAGCGAATGAGCTTTTTGTTTCATTTCACCTGAAGGAAAACCTGCTCCACAGTCGACCGTTTCTGTTTTGGTGACTGAACAAACGAAGAAATGGCACACTTTGCTAGTGGCCTCACTCATGTCCATGACTGTGGTGCGAACACACACAAAAACACATGCCTGAGCATAGCACTAGCTGTGTTTCATCCATCAAGATTAAAATGTAATAAAATAAACAATAACAGATCTGCCTTGCCCATGTCTTCCAAAACCACTCCTCCTTCCCTATCTCAATAAATTGTTATCAGTGGAGGGTGTTTTTTTTTTTTTTCCCCTTCTTCTCGTGTTTACTAGTTAGTGAATTGCAGCCTGTAATAAACGTCCTAAAGCAGCTCCTCCTCTCTGTACAGTCATGTTTTGCATGTTGGTCTGGCCTTTAGCCAACATGGCTTCCTCCCAATAGCAGTTCCACCGTGACCTGCCTGACACACTGTACTCAGAGTGTAAAACTGAATGAGTCCACGCCCTCTGTCACTGTTTACACCTGAAGACAGTATTGGCCAGAGCTGCTTTAGCCTGACCTTCTGTTCCCCGAATGCTGTGACAGCCATATGCTACACAACATGTACGTGATTACCTGAGGACCTGCTGAGGACCTTTTTTTTTTTTTTTTTTTTTAGGCTGTTATTTATTTATTTATTTGTTCAAACCAATAACCCTTTCTTTCACATTGTACAGTATAAACCTGTGCAAAAATAATAAGAATTGATTAAAAAAATACAAAATCCATTTTTTACATAGTGTTTATTAAAAATATGTGCTAATGGGACATGCTGTTATAGAAAAATAATCATGTTCCGATCCTAAGTGACTTGACAATAGTTACATAAATTTTTGTTTATTAAATAAAATAACGAACAAAATTGCGTATTGTTTATTGGCAGTAAATAGCTGCACTGAATGTTGTGGATCATCATCCAAACAGGATAGTTTCGTTAATACTTAATTTTTTTTTTTTTTTTTTTTTTTTTTTTTTTTTTTTTACAAATGCTAGCAATTTCTCTCCCTGTTGAATTTAAAAAAAAAAAAACCAATGAAATACATCTTCTTACAGAGAAAGCTTCTTGGAAAGGACCGACACTGAAGACTAAATACTAACTAAACATCTTATAGAAAACATCACCATGTCAGTTATTAGATATTATTCACTGTTGCATAATTCAGTTTGGAATTTTATTTAAATTATTTCCACTGGCGTAATATGAATTGAATTAAAAGAAGAAGCCACAATTACAATATGTAGCTTTTTTTAATTTCCTTTCATTTCGAGAAGCTTGGAATATGAAGGTTCATCTCAGACTATGAGGCAGCAGCGTGACACGGCAGACAGAGACGGGTTTGCTGAGATTATCTGATATTTTCTCTGATGCTGAAATCAACTGAATATGTAATCACTGGCCAACTTCGAGTCTATGATTATACATGCAGTGAGCACATTATTCCTTATGGTCTTGCTTCAAAAGATGCACACACGGTTTTATGATAAATAATGTAACACAAGATTTATTCAGAATGCCACAACAATTTTATTTTATATCTGATAATCTCTCTCTCTCTCTCTCTCTCTCTATTTATTTATATATATATATAAATCATAAATCATTAAAGTTGAATGTGTTTTAATTCTGTCCAATTAATGTTTCATGTTTTCAGATGTGCAGCGTTTTTATTTATTCATTTTGTTGAACTGTTTTTCATGAGCTCCTGGTGAAGTTCCAGCACTAACTAAGCCCTGCTCTCTGATCTAACCATGTCTTTCTTCTTCAAGGATCAGTGTGTAGCTATTCCTCCAGTGTGTGTGCTCCCCCAGAGCGAACAGCACTAACTAAATCTGCCAGATCTGCCCTCCGCCAAGCTTTTGCCGTCTGCTGCCTCCCATAACAGATTGTGCTCTCACTGTGTTAGAAGTTCACTTCCTTTCTGCCCAGGACCTTCAGGATTGGACCAGAACTAGCATGGCCTGTGTGCTTGATTTAAAAAAAAAAAAAAAAAAAAAGGCTTGGCTTAATGTATGAACAATAGCAGCACTGTGGGATTGTGGTGCATTTCCTTGCTTTCTCCGTTTGATGTATCTAATTGAAAGGTGGGCGTCGTCTTTGGCAGTGTGAAGCGTGATGTCACCTCGATGTGGCCAGGAGAGATATTTTCTCTGTCTGTGTTGACAAATGTCGGATGAGTCTGTAGGTGATTTCACCCCCAAATGCTTTTATTGTTTCTTGTCACAACGCCTCGTTTAGAAGGTTTGCTATCGGTAAAGCCCGGCTTGTCTAGGATGGCTATATTTATTGGTACTTATTTTACATGGCAGTTGCTTTGCTGGGATTGTTTATGAAGACATGGCTGTTAAAGCTATGAAAACGCTCTCTCAGGGAGGGAGGGGGCGACAGGCTTATTTTTCAGTGTGAGCTATGATTCACGTCTTTTTACCAATCTTTGCCTGACTATATAGCAGAGGGTTATAGAAAGGGTAAATGAGGGCAAAAAGTTAAGCAGTTATTTATTTTGGGCCGCATTAGGCTTCATGAACTGGAGATTGCTTCAGCTAGCCAAGATATTTTGAGCTGTGGTTAGCTTCTTGGTCAACAGTAGACTCCAGTGTTTCTCCTGCTTGGTTAGCAGAAGCTGAGACTACAGATTTTTCAGCTACCTGAGTTAAGTGAGGAGAGCTCACTGGGCTGGAAGGTAAGTTGCCATCAGTAGGAGTATGCCAAAAAGTCTGTAATTATCTCTCTTTTTGTATAAGAAGCCCTTAAGTTGACTGGGAGTATTAGCATAACGTATCCACAAGCTAAGACCAGCAGAGATAGAGAATCCTTTCCAGTTGGGAAGCAGATGCTAATGTACGAGCTCTTGGGAAAAGAAGAGCAGGATATGTTTACAGCTCTTTCCACATCTGTGAAGCATTACTTCAGGACATGTTGGAGGCAAGACACACTTGTTTTAACCCCCTCTGTCCCGATCAGCATTTACCATCCCATCTACACACCAGGATCAAGCTGTTCCTGTCATGCCCATGAGTGTGGGTGGCTCTTTTGTTGTATTGTTGTATGTTTGTACTTGGTTAATGTAGAGGGTTCTTCATTTCTCTTCTGAGATCAAAGTGTGGTTTGCTGCGGCTTTTCAGTTGTTCAGCATCAAACAGCGAAGTAGGTCACTGTATGAAACACTCGAGCAGCACAGAGCTTAAACATTTGTTGACCAATGATTTCATAGTCCATTTGTCATTAACATATTTCAGATGCTGTTTTGTTTTTTGTTTTTTTTGCCAGACATCTTTCTCACGTTGTAATAAATGGCGCATGAACTTTCCAAGTCTGGTTTGATAAGAATATTTATGGAGTGTAAAAAATTGGAAGTGTTTCAATGCAACCAAAAAATGCCCATTTCTGTCAACTGTTTGTTCAGTGATGTCAGTTTTCATTTGTAGATGAGGACCGAGCTGTCCTGAGGGAAACTCGGTCCCTCTGAAGTGTGGGTCAAATGGATTTGGCCTGGTTCTGAGGACTGGGCAGGGTCTATACGGTGTCCCAATGGAACCCAGCTGGACTAGGTCAAATCTCAGGGTCAGGGCTGCTCTCCAGGTCCCACGCTCCCTCCACCCTCTCGCTGTTTTGTCAGTCAAGCCTCTCGTGGGACGTCACCCTCGAAACAACCCATCTCAGAGACATGTAGTAGAAGTGTGGTCCAACAGCAATATGCACTCATTCAACAATCTGTCTAGTGCCTTGGTGGCTCGAATGTTTTCATGCTAGCTATCAGGCATCTGCCTTTAACATTAGGTCTTGCATGACACAAAAAAACCACACACACACAAGTGGCCCACAGCGAATATAAATCACTCTCTACTGGGTCAGAATTTTTTAAGTGGTCAGTCAGTATTGGTATTTGTCTGGTTATCCATGCATTCTTCATGTTTGCATGGTTAATCTTTGTGTCTATTTTGAATGTGCACCCCATGATATCTGCAAAGATGGGAAATGAGGTCTCAGTGCTCCATATGTCCCCTCCTGCTAAGTCCTAATACATTTCAGAGGGTGGTGGTAAATGAGAAACAATGCTGGTGTCCAGTCTATGATGCAGCATGTTGATAGCCTTAGCTGTGCTGATCCTTTTCCGTGTGTCACGTATCATATGTATAGCCGTTTTCTGCAGCTGAAGACCTTTACAGATTAACATTAATCATGTTAGAATGCAACACGTTGTTGGCTATGTACAAATCACAGCTGTTGCTTTGGCATCTGCCTTAACATGCAGCATCTGGTGTAGAAACTATGGCTTGCTTGCTTGCTCGATTTTGCTTTGTGCTTAGTGATTTTGATTTGTAGTGGTCTTCTGTACAGTATATTGGCACGTTAGAGGTATTACTGTAGTGTGAAGCTCTGTTTTACAGCTCCAGCTCAGGCATTTGTCTTTTGGTTTTTTAAAGACTTTATTCATCCCATTAAATGCTGTGGATATTGCAGCACTTCTGTTTGTTCTCTTATTTGTTCCCAGACGTGGCTGTCCCTGTAGTAGCATTGAGGCAGTAAATCAGCAAAGTGCCTTGGATGAGTTAACACTGGGGACTAAGCTGTGATTTGTGCGGCTCTGTTTGTGTGTGCCCGCAGGCCCGCCGAGGCTCCTGTTGATTGCTGAGTGCCACATTAGGCTGCCACTCTTTCCTTTCTCCACAGCCTCTCTCTCCGGCCTTCTGTCTGTCCTGTGGCTTGTTTCCCTCTACTAACCCCCTGAGCCATGAGCTCCAGGTCCTGTGTGTGTGGTGGTCAGTAACGCATGATTGTTTCCATTTCCAAAGGGAACAGCAGCCATGGACCGAAGAGAAACGGCCTGGGTTTAGATTAATATCACAGCTCAACAGGTGACCTTTGACCTTCAAACTCCTTTTTCACAGATCAGCTCCTCTGGATTCCTCTCTCATATTTTCTGTTTCTCACTTACTGTTCCTCACACATACTCCTCTTATTTGATTGCCTTTTAATGTACTTCATGATTCATGTCTCTCCTCACAAGGTCACGGTGTTTGCAACCAAATCATTAACTATGGTCTCTATACTCTTTTCTGCTTTAATCATATTTGGCTCTCTCAAGAATAACAAATAAATATGGCAGACAAACTAACCCGATATTAGGGATTCCTAATTTCTACTAATCTGTAATTTCTTTTAAATACACTGGACCTGAATCTTTTTTTTTTTTTTTACTGGAAATTAAAGCATGAAGTATATGTGCTGATGAATTTAAGCTTTCAGCTCCTTTGTTTCTTTTTGTATTTAATTTGTAATGAAGCATTTATAAAGCTCTGAGATAATTAACAGTTCATGTTTGGCATGAAGTAAAGATATTTTTTATCCTCGTTAAATTCGACGTGATTGCTAATAGATCAGTTCAGAGGAAGAAATCATTGTAAGATCATTTTGCAAAATGTAGCGTCTTATTAATCAACACCATATTATTTTGCGGTATGTTGTTAATGTTTGTGCATTAGTTCTAAAGTAAGAAAATGATTTGGGATTTGAGTCCAGTCTATGTGTGACATACCAAAACAAACTTTTGTAGCTTGTAGCCATACCTTCCTTTCTGTCCCAGTGCACAGACCCTTAAAGGGTTAGCTCCCTGTCAGAGAAAAATGCTTTGCATTCACCTTTCATGTGTAATGATTAATGCTCAAGCTCAATATTGAGTGTGTGCTTGGCAAAGAGAGAGCCAGAAAAGCAGCAGAGCATTCTGAAGAGCCCTTGAGAGAAATCTCATGTGTAACTGGTTAAAGAGGGCAGTGAGGAGAAGGGAGGGGTAATTGTGTGTCTTACTGGCATATGTAGGCTCTCAGGTCTGAGACTCACTTAAGCCTATTACTCTATATGCTTCTAGACCCAGCATGGCATTAACCAAGACCCTTTTATTTCCACCTTTCCTCCACTCTTCTCTCCTCCTCCCCACAGAACCAACTCCGATTCAGCTCTGCATACGAGTGCGATGAACCCGCAGGATCCATTGAGCGGGAACCAGCAGGCTGGCAGAGGGCCGCCCCAGCGCAACGGTGAGCACCTCTTGCTTCAACTTTCACCGCGTAATTGTAATCCGTCCTTTATATATGTCTGTTCAATAACCCAAAAGCACTTAAAATGAGCGAAAACACTGCACATAGCACAAAACAAAGCAGCGTTTGTGTGGGTGGCATGCAGGCTGGGATAGGGTGCTCTGTGTGTAGGCGATAAGCATTAATATAACCTTTCTGAATTATTATGAACACGTGTCCTAATGAAAGACGTGCTGGGATTTTTTTTCAGGAAGATGGTAGACTGTCATTCATTCATTGTATGGAATGGAAGCTGCGCAGTACAGGAATCCTTTACACACATGTATATACATACATACGTGTGTATGAGTGTGTCAAGCTGATTCTGGTTATTTGGATGTTTGTTTAGTAAGCAAAGGTTTACTTATTAACAGAAAAGACAGTTTGTGTAGGTTATGCACTGTAGCACGGATATCCCCGATGTTTGCCATCCATGCAAACATGGCCCTTTGGGAAGTGCTTTGTTTCTGTGTTCAGCCTGTTTATTTTGTTTCAAAAGGACAGTACTCCTGGGGATCATATGCACTGCACGTTTTTGTTTTCTCCGCTCTTACACACCGGATTCAACTCATTGGGTAATTATCAAGCCTTTTATGTGCTTTAATTAGATGTCGTAGCAAAAAAATAAAAACAAACCAGAAAAAAAATCATGCAGTGCATAAGGTCCTCAGCACCAGGATTGGAACTGTGTTGCATTAGACACAATTAGAGTCTATATAAGTAAATAAGTCTGGCTCAAACAGCTAAGCTTGTGATTTTATTCACTAGAGTCAGTAAACACTCATAGGGAATATTATTTTTAGATTCACTATACAGGTATGATATTAAATAAAAAATGGTAAAGAAATAAAAAGGTTTTCTGAATGCTGCAATCTGATTGGCTCTCTGCAGTTCTGTGAATTTTCACCTCAACGTTTAAAAATACTTGAACACTGTGAGACAATTGGCTTTTCTGAGCAATTAATTGAATGCAGTCTTGATTCAGTGGCTAGGACCACCAGGCTGTGTTTCTACCAGAGCTGCAAAGGTATTTCTGTGTGCTCTTTTCCTTTGCTGAGTACCATTAGGAAAGTTCTGACCTGTTGTTCATGACGATGACCTTACATGTGTAGCCTATAAGAGCTCGCTGCTATGTCGTGTCCATTCTCGTGAACCCAAGTGACCCAGGGGTCCTCCACTTAGATGTAGCTCCATGGTTACATATATATGTAACACACACACACACATATATAGATATAGATATATAGATATATAGATATATAGATATATATAGATATAGATATAGATATATATATATACACACTTAGGGCAATATGCACAGCCCGCAGGGCAATGTGCACTCTATCAGCGGTTCACCACTGCATTTGGCAACACTCCTCAACTCGGCAAATTGCATATACCGGGACCTTGGTTTTGCATGGAGGTTGATGTTACAACTTAGAAGAAAAATGCGCTCCCAGTTTTAAACAATCAACTTGTGTTCAGATATTGCTTCTATATATTCCTTCATTTTACACCCAGGAAGACATACTTCTGGCCCACTCATATGGACCTGCACACTTTCTGACCATACATAAATTCCATTTGCAAACCCATGCATAGATGGTACAATCAAACTCACAAGAGCGTTTGTGACACCTTGTAAACATGTCTGTATGTTGGAGACGATCCAGAGGGCCAGGGCCTATCCAGACAGAATGGGGCAAAAAGCTCTGCTTGTGTAGTCTGCAGTGTCCTCCATAACCGTGACAGTAGTGGAAAAAACATACAGAACTATTCATGCGCCAAGGTATCGGGGCCCAAAGCCTCTCTGTCATGCCCACGACCCCCATTAGACAGTGAAATGTCTGCCTGTTCAGAAGCAGATAGACTTCCGTAGGTGTTTTAAATGAGCTGAACCACCTCCTTGTGAATTTGCTATTGCCTGGGCATGGGTTTACTGTGAGACAGCACATCTGCTGTCTTATTGCAAAAGCCTGGCAGGTAGGCAGTTCATAGAGGCAGAAGGTATGCATCTACCCACTTCCAGAGCTTGTTCTCCTAAGCTCCTTGTGTTTCCCCAATGTGATAAAGAATGAGGATGTACTTGGTCGTTTTTACTGTTGGTCAAATTGCCTTTTTTTCCAGTATGTTGGACATGTGCCTAGGCCATGTTTAACGACAAAAACTGTTGCCTTTTCTTTCATTGTACTCATTAGTGTTGTTTCGGCGTTCTCTTTAGTTGTTTCTCGTACATGCCTGGTGATGGCTGCAGAGTTACCGTGGTAACTGTCCCCCAGTGACGATTAGAAGAAAGAAAACAGCAGTGTTAATTTGCTCGTTTATATTGTGGTGATCAACATGAACAAAAAATGTTAGGTATGGTAATATACTACACACCATTTATAGAGGAAACTAATATAGCAAGTAGAAATTAATATACTAGGTAGATATTATTGCTTGGCCATATATAATGGTATTTTTCTTAACTTCCTAACAATTTGATATTATTATTGTTGTTGTTATTATTATTGTATACCACTTATAAAATAAAAGAAAAAGCAAAGGGGGACAAAAGATAATGGTCTCGATCCCAACCACCATCACACCACCCTCAACAAAAACATGCACAGTTACTTGAATAACAACTCCGGTTTAAGGCCATGACTTTTTATATTTTAATATTAACCAGCATGTGGATTAGTCTTTTAAATACTCACTCAAAGTAACCGTATCACTCCAAAAAAATCTGTATCAGTTCACAGAAAGAAATCACCTTGTTTCAATTCCACCGTGTCAGTGTGTGTGCTGTTCCACAGGAAAGCAATGCACAGTGAAACACATTTTCTGGTTGCATGGTAGCAGTGTGACTGCTTTTGCCACATTAATGGCACATGAATACAGTAAATCCATCATCGCTAGCCATTTTCTTTAGTCTGATTTATTTTATGGTGACATTGTTGTATTGTATGAGATGCCTACTATAAACAAGGAAGTGTATTTCTTTGTGTCATGGACTCTGTGTTTCTGTTTTTCATTTACTGACAGTTAAAAAAAAAAAAAAACAAGTTGGGATGATTTGTAAACCTCAGCAGATTGGCTGCCCTGTGCCAGTCGCCTTAGGTAAAACTCTAGCTCAGTGGATACGGTTCTGTTCTAATAAAAGCAATGATTGCCAGAAAGCCAATGTTGTGCCCTTGATTAAGACATTTAACTCTCTCTGTTGTGTGATTGGATTAGAAAATTTGCTTCGGCCCAAAACCTTTGCCAAGCGAATAAATGCAAATGCGGTGTAATAAGCGTTTTGAGCTAGAAACACATTCCGCATTGACCACGCACGGCTCCCTGTGTGGCTCACAGGCAGAGAGTTTATGTAGCTCGGGCACCGTGTGAATGTAGTTTAGTCAACATGTTTAAGCAGGATGTTTGGTGAAGTATCCAGGGCAGATATGAGACCTAAAACAGCCTCCAGCTTGTCTTTTGCTTTTGAGGAGTGCTGGCTGATGAGAGCAGTATACTTAAAGCACTGACTGACAGTTGGGATTAAATACATTTTTGGCGCCGAGTCTCCAACCCTCCAACCTCAGCAGTGCAGACGCAGTGCTGGATAGCGTGGGGTAAAACCAACCAATTTTTTATTTTTTTTCCCCCAAGACGTGTAGAAACCAGCTCTTTCAACCAGTCTAACATGAGAGTTGTACTAAAGGTGTATTGAAAAAGCAGGAGCTCCCCCATAGAAACAGGATGAAGCTATTCTATTTATACAAGCACCTCTAGAGTAATATTCATTATGTTCTCTAGTTTCACCACGTGAAGTTAAGCAGTTGGGTATCCTGTAAATATAACTAGTGTTTGCTTAGGGCTTAGGCATGGGACATAGGTTTGTATAGTTGATCTTGGGTGAGCCTTTGATCCAGAATATTTGTAGAGTCAAGGCATTGTTGTACATTTTGTTGCTAGTCAGGACCACATATGTATTGCAAAGTGAAAAATTGTATAAATCAGAAAAAAACAGATACTTGTACTAGCTGAGCATTCTAGTTATTAGTACAGTGCACTTGAGGAGGGGGGAAAAAAAATCAGGTGCATTTTTTTTTTTCTTTTCCTCATTATGTTTGTTGATCCGGGTTCTGAGATGATCTGCCCTGCTGGAGCTGTTGAGCAGAGCAGAGTCCTGGCTCGAGGCCCGAGGTGATCCTGCACTCAGCCAGCATTGGCCCAGTTGCACCCAGGGGAAGGAGAAAGAAGGCCTGTTCTTGAAAGGATCTCTCTGCTGCATGCTAAACAATGCCTCTCCTTTGATTCTCACAGTGCCTGTAGTCACTGAGACTGCCTGCCCCTCCTCTTCTTAGAGCAGCTCCTCTTATAATTGTCTTGAAGAGACACATCATTGTAACTCATTCTCCAAAATCCGGGCTTCAGAAGAAGGCCTTAGCATGAGCCTGAACTCTGTAATGGGTGGAACAAGTGTGCACTCCAAGTGACTCAGTTTGTTCGAATCAAATATTTGCACTTTGGGGAGTGATTGCCATCCCAGTGGGATTAACATCCACATATGCAGCTTTAAGCTCTAAAGCCATCTTTTACAGAAATGCAAATACGTATATTGGTTACGAGCATTTCTCTAAGATGTGTTGTTTTGGGATGCGATGAATGGAAAAAAAATGAACTGGTTCTAAACTGGTTTGAAAAAATGTGTTCTGTGCCTTTACCTCAACAGCTAGACAATTATATCATAAACCTTTGAGAATTAGTATTTGTTTACTTTTAAGACGTGTGAAAGCCTTTTATTTGTGTAATAACAGCGTATTTGTACTTGCTTTCATTCATTCATGCTGTCATCAGTGTTACATGTCTCAAAACATTTGTAGCCCTACTAGATACTTATTTTATTTTATTTTATTTATTTTACTGCATAAAGTAAGATATTACTTTGTGTTGTAAAAGATTTCTTTTGTCTTTTCTTCTTTGCTGTGTTGGTGTGGTGATGCAGCCAGTATGAATGAAGCGGAGGTGGATGGCACAGGAGATGGTAAGTGTGTAAGAGTGTGTGTGTGTGTGTGTGTGTGTGTGTGTGTGTGTGTGGGCAGAATATTGACATACAGGTAATGTTGCATCAGGTTACTGACCCTGCTTGTGGCATTCTACACAGTGCACAACCTTCACTAAACCTCTCTTGAACCCAAACCACTGCTGTATATGAATTTTTTTTTTATTTTTTTGCCTGAATTTTAAAATACCCTGTGGTTTTAGCTATCTACATAACCACGGTTTTGTTGCTTCCAGGGCTGAGGTTCAGTCTGTTCTATTCTGGTGTGATGTTTATTAGTGTCCCCTACTGGCAGGAGAGGTCAGGCACAGGGAGAATGACTTGTGACTGTTAATCGTTTTTTTTTTCCTTTAGCAAATGAAGAAATAATTACATGTCTGTTTCTAAAAATGAATCAACTAAACACTAAATAAAGGATTTTAGACAAAGATTATGACGTTTTTTTTTTATTATTTTTTCTGCACCAGACTGTTCTGTTCTTCTGCACGAATAAACATGTCTTTTCTCTTTTTTCTCCCTTGTTTTTCTGCAGTTTTCTCTTTCCCTGCTGTTCCTAATGAGGAGAGTCTTATAGGTGTGAGTAAGCCCTTGCCCAGGCAGCTGTGGGAGGCCAAAAAGGTGAGTGAGTGAATATATTCACAGTACATCATATGTTATTAACACAGAGGTGGTCTCTGCAGCATGATGCTACAGAATAAATTTCATCATTTTGTATAAAAGTGCATCTTGTACTCTTCATCCAGAGTGTTTCCAGACCTATGTCTACAGGATTAATTATTTTTAAAGAACAAAACTGCAACAAATTGATCTGGCTAGTCTTTTTATTTCAGGTTTTTTTTTTCTTTTTCTTTCTTCCACCCTGTAGAATAGCTCCTGCTTTATTCAGAGCTGCTGAGCTTTGAGACCTTAAAATTTAGTACACGAGGCAGTAGAGAGAATGAGGTTGGTTGGGGGAAAATGGAAAGATTTGTCTTTGATTTCACTGCAATTACAATTCACCTCAAAGGCTACAAAAAGGGCGTTTTTTTTTTTAATGACAAAATGCTCCTTTAATTGATACCTCATGAGTGGAGAAACAGATTTTAAGCAGAGCAGATCATTTCAATCAATTTCAGTCTTCGACATTTCATATGGATCGAATTATGCTTTCCTTGGGTTTGTGTTATGATTACAACATTATGGGGCAGGTATTTTGCTGTTTTTGCTCTAGCTTACTGAGTCCTTATTGACTTTCACAAAACAAAAGGTTTTCTTGTGTGTGTAACCGTGGCCTCACAGTGTCGCGGCACACCTCAATGCTTTAACTATAGCACTATAATACAAATCCCACTCTTGCTGGTGCGCTAATCGCGTACTAGATGGTTTTTACAGTAGCGTGCACGGATTGTTCTTTTTTTTAGAACATACATGTGTCCACTAATGAAAGGAATTGTAGAGCAAATTGGTCACATAACTCTTCTGCTTATTACAAACAGTTTGTGGGCAGCTAAAATGTGGAACTTTGTCCATCCTTGTGTTCAATAGCTGAAGTGCTGCAGTTGTTTGTTTTTTATGTATATTATACATTTTAAGTGAGCTGGTTGAATCACCTCCAAGCTAATGTTTTGTGTTCCTTTGTGACAGGTGCAGTCCCTTTCATCACGGCCCAAATCTTGTGAAGTTCCCGGTATCAAGTATGTCTGAAGAGCTTTTTCTATTCTCTTTTCAAGTCTCAAGACACGTGTTGTTGGATTCCATGCCTGATCTACATGTTTCATGTTATCTGTTTCTCTCTCTTTGCAGTATATTCCCATCTCCGGAGCAAAACGTCGGTCTATCTCACTATCAGGGCACGTTAAATACAGGCGGATCTCTACCGGACCTCAGCAACCTGCACTTCCCCTCTCCTCTCCCCACCCCGCTTGACCCTGAGGAGGGGGGCTATCCTAACCTTAGTGGAGGCAGCAGCACAGGAAACCTGCCTGCTGCCATGATGCACCTTGGAATTGGAAATTCTCCAGGTGAGGTCATTGGGTGTGCACTGGTGACAAAATTGTAATCGCTGATTACATGGCAAACTGCCATATGAGATAGACCAAGTCGTAAATTCAAAACTGTTTGCAGCTTCTTCTTTTTTTTGTTTTGTCTGGAGACTGCAGGATATCTGTGACTGATCCTTGCACAAAATGTACATTTCCTCAGCTGAACTTGGCAGAAGTCATGCCTCACAAGTGCCTTGCCGAACACTCCGCCCTTTGTTTCATGGTTCTTTTAGACATAGTGTGATGAATAAATGCGTCTTGTTCTCAGCACAGGCACATCCGTGCCTAAGAGCAGCCAGAATCTTGCTCTCCTGCCCCCCACACCCCCTCCTGCACTCCCCCAACCCAATCCACCCACCAACTTTCCGCTATCTGATTGCTCTCATTCAGTTTAGCTCTCTCTTGAGCTTTGGACCTTCCATTCAGGCCCATGTCTGGGAACTGACTGCGCTGTCCCACTGCTCCTGCCAACATCCCCTGAACTGGATACAGGTTGGCTGAATTCCAGAATCACAGTGAACTTTGACCCCTGAATTGGCTTCCTATCAACAGCTCTTTTCTCCCTGTCCTCAGTGGTCCAGCGGCTCACAAACAATCTCTCAGTGTGTCAGTGAGAGAGGACAGATTGAGACTACAAAGATTCAGCATGATCTTAATAAACATGTTCGCTTTCAGCAAGTTTCTATCAAGGTTTCAGAGCCTTTTGAAGATTTAATGGCTTCTGGATCTGTGCTGAGCGAGAACTACACAGTTCCTGGACTTGACCTTCTAGGTAAAAAAATAAATTAAGCGGGTTAGCTGACTGAAAGAGCACAGTAACACGGTGAACATGGAGGGATTTGTTATTCAACATTTAAAAAAAAAACTTAATGTTAACTCTTAATGCACCACCTGAGTAGTTCCTGGTCTATAGAAAATAATCTAAACTAGGTGGATATTGTAAAGGGTATTGGAACTGTAGGCCAAGAACTCTTTTTTTCATTCAGGTTCCTCTAGTGTAAATGCATCTAAAGTTGTGTCCCAAATGATGTACTACACAATATTAACATTATTAACACTATGTACTCTACCTATGAATTTTAGAAGTATCGTCTTAAATAAAATGAATGCTAACTGAAATAAACTGATTTCTAACTGAAAGTAGAAGCTTCCCAGTCGGTGGCTAAAGGTGTCGAACGCACGTAAACTGATGTTCTTCTTCTTTCTTTTTTTTTTAAGGTTTGTCATCCTCTCTGAGCAACCCCTCAATCCAGGCATCACTCAACAACTCCCAGCTGCCCTCGTCTCTGAGCAATCCCTCCATCCATTCTTCTCTGCGGCTTTCTTCGCTCTCCAGCCCTCCCACAGGGGGCATGGCCACCTCGCCCAGGAGACGACCAGCTCCCATCAGCCCCCTCACCCTTTCTCCTGGCTCTGAGCAGCGCCGCAGCCTGGGGAAGCAGCTCTCACCCACCATGTCACCCTCCCTGTCTCCAATCACACAGGTATGGCACTTCCACAGTACCTCATCCGTGTGACCTTGAACTGTACTGAGCGTCGCTTTTTAGCAAGTGTAAATGGACAAGAAGATATCCGTTTATATAGAGCTTTCCAGAAATGCTGTTCGAACACAGACCTGCGAATTTATTTATTTATTTTTATTTTTTTCCAGGGGGTCCCCTTGGACACCAGTAACCTGCCAATGGAGCCTCCTCCTCCCTATCCCCTCTATCAGCAATCTCAGCAGAGTTTGCAGCAGCAGTCGACCCAGTCCCATCCAGCCAACCTCCAACAGCGCCAGCCTCAGGGACAGCAGCAGCCTGTTTCCCCTTTGCAGAATGTTGCCCTGGACTTCAACTCCAGTGCTGTGAGTTCCTTAAACTTTTTTTTTCCCTCTACAGAAGTGGGTTGAGTTACAAAATATGATTATTCATGTCTTATCTTTATTAGTATTTACTCTTACTTTTGATACAGTATTTTTGTGTTTAGAAAGTTGTATATGTATGCCTTCTGGAGAAAACCTAGACAAAAAAAATGAGAAAATAGCTTTTTGAGTACAGCTTTAGGGACAGCTATAGTGACTGGAAATCCATTCATGTTAATGATAAGCCAGAAAATGAAAGTCACTAACCGATAACACCTATTGTGTAATTTTTGTTAACTGTAAAAAATAAAATAAAATAAAAAAAAATATCCATGATACAGACAAACTGAAATCCATTTTTTTACCTTCTTAACCTAAATAATCAGCTTAATCTTAGCTGTGAATTTTAGGCACTTGTGACTAGGGCTAAGCAATATAACACTGATGAAAAAACATATCCTTATGCTAGTACAAACACGCATCAGGCATAACCTTATGACCACCTGCTTAATATCGTGGTGGTCCCTTTTTTGCTGCCAAAACAGCCCTGACCCATTGAGGCATAGACTCCACTAAATCCCTGAAGGTGTGCTGTGGTATCTGGCATCAAGATGTTAGCAGCAGATCCTTTAAGTTCTGTAAGATGCCCATAGAGGCCCCACATCACAACTTACAGGATTTAAAGAATACTTGCAGGACACTTTTCAAAGGATACTTAAGGATACTTTTGATAGATACTGACCTCTGCAGACCGGGAACACCCCATAAGAGCTGCAGTTTTGGAGATGCTCTGATCCAGTCGTCTAGCCATCACAATTTGGCCCTTATCAAACTCACACAAACCCTTACGGTCCCTGTTCGTGCATGGCTTCTAGCTCATGAATGTGATATGATTTAAGATCTCTTTGTCCTCTTTAAGCCAAACAGCATGGGTGTATTCTTCAACGATCCGTTCCTGGAGCCGCAGTACTCTGCTCGCCAGTCCAAGTGTTCATCCTACCAGGTGCAAACACGCATAGTGTACCATCAGTATTTCACATACACAATAAAATTCCATCACACATTAAAGGGTTTAGTCTTCATCGTGACAACTGTGTCTATGAATGTTCTTAGCATGTGTGGTGTATGCCGTTGTAGGTTTATTGATTTTATAAATATGTGCCAGTTCTGTTTATACTGGATAGATAACACAGATTCCACTCAAAGCAGGAGACTAGTATTAAACAAGAACAAATATTTACCTGAGATAATAATAGCAGTACAATTTGTGTTTTGATCCAACGTTTTATTTTTCAGCCTAAAGGCCTGCTTCCTTAAAGAGAACTAATTAGAATGTTAAATTTAGCCTTGCTAGAGCATTTGTAGCAAAAACACGTGTCAGATTGCGCTGCTGTGTAAAATGTATTTTGTGTGTATGCTGTTTTTCATGCAGCAGGACCAGTACAATATGCTGGAGCATGCCATGAGCTCCATGGCCGGAGGATTTGACCCCTCCTCTAACCTTTACTGCTCCCAAGCTTCGCTCATGGGCCTGACCGGTAGCCATGGCAACCTGCATGACCCCTTGCAGATGAAGGCTAACATGCTGTACTCGAACTGTGGAGGTGCAGTGCCCAATATCATACTCACAGGTAACATCTGTTACAGAAAACGCTCAGTTAAAAGAAACACTCTTGAAGCTCATAAAACACAGTCTTAAACGAATGCGGTTTTCGTCGTAAAGGGTGATGTATTATGTAACGTTGCTTTCTTTACTAACATTTTTCTGTAATATTTAACTGTATTGTTGTAAAGGTAATGTTTGGGAATTGAAAATGTTTATGTACTGACTCAATAATGCAATAAGTCTGAACAAATGCTTCAATATTGGAGAACACCACAAAGTAAAAAGACATATTTCAAGCGCTGTGCCAAAGCCTTTTTCGAAAATCTATTAAATGACGATATCACTGGCTCCCATTTTCAGACGAATCAAGTCCTAGCCTGTCTAAGGATATCAGCAGCGTGTTGTCCTCCGTGCCCGAGTGTTTCGATTCGGAAGGGGTCTTCCCCCTGGAGGACGAGCTCCGCATTGAACCTCTCAGCCTGGATGGACTGAGCATGCTCAGTGACCCCAACATGGTTCTGCCAGACCCTTCGGTGGAGGACAGCTTCCGCAGTGACAGACTCTGAGGAGCTGCATGTGTGCATGCATATTCATTCTCTCTCTCTTTTCTAACACACAAACAAACTTGCTCAAGACAGGATGCTGCATAAAATTGCACCAGCAGAACCCAATCCTGCTTTACACACACACACACACACACACACACACACACACACAAAGCAAAAACATATGGCCCTTTTCCCCTCACACGCATACACTACAGCTTCATGTACAATTACTGGTGAGATGTTCACACGTTACTGTGACTCACAGGAGCTTCGTCTCTCAGGGGCCATTCTCACTCTGTGTTCTCCATCTGCCACTTGAGACAGTGATGACTGTGATATTCACAGTGAGTACACTCAGTGAATTCTGTCTGATTGCTTCATATACCCGTTTTACACACACACACACACACAGGAAGCCTGGTCCGGGACTGAAAAAGATTTTTAATCTTTTAATCTGTGGCCAGTTCAACATCTGTTAACTCTCCAGCTGGGAATTGATGAATCCCTCCAGCACTCTGCATTTACAAATGGAGAACATGTGCATGAATGTGCATTACATCCTTAAGGGTGTAGTCTTTTTTGTTTTGTTTTTTTTTTGGGTGGGGGGTGGCGTAATTACCTTTCAGGAGTGACACCAGCAGCAGTGTGGTTGTTGTCATTTTGCTCTTTTAATCATTTCTGACTTACCTTATTACAAAGAACCTGTCGAAAAAAAAAATCAAAAGCTCTCGTAATCAGCCTGACAATCAGCACTGTCAAAAATGGATGCAGCTTTACCACACGAGACTCGTCTGACCTGCTCCACTGCATCGCAGGTCTCTAATGGCTATAACCAAAAGAATGTGCTATTTTTACATCCAGAAAGCCATGTTTGCTTCAAAGGTTCAGGCACCTTTGTTAGAAATCAGAAACGCTTTCCGATCGTATGCCAAATAGCAGCCGACCGTGGGGCCTGTCCGGCACTGTCCTGTCTGCACTGTGTGATTGTATAGAGAGAGAGAGAGAGAAAGAATACACAACAGCATGGTGCATTGTGGAACAGAAGGAGACAGCAATCTGCCTGATCGCAGCTCATATTGATGCACCACATGCGCCGTGTCTGTGCACCAGCAGGACGGGTCGAGCTATTTCCCTCCCCTCCAGACCGCATAGCACGAGCTAAGGGTTGCAGTGAATTTCTGTCCCTCATAGATATATTTGAAGAGTAAAGAGATGAGGGAATCAGGCTTTTTCTGTACAGAGCATTATTTTTTCAAATTTTTTTTTTTTTTTGCTTATATAGTTTGTATTGGAATAAAAGATGATGAAATTAATGTTAATGACAAATACATATGCCTCATAATTTCAAAAAGGGAAAACTGTTTACAAAAAAGTTTATGACCTAAAGCTTATAAGTAGGAGTTAAAATTTCTATGATTTTTTTTTTTTTTTTGGTATCATTCTGGAAGAGTATATTTCTATCTTTTATTGGTCCAGTCTGTGAATGGAAGCCCTCTTCATGCTTTTGGCTATGCAGAATTTAGTATCAGTGTAAACTCAAGGCTGGAACATCCCAGATCATGAGAAAGGAACTATTTTACCTGTATATTTAATACTATATACCAGTTCTATATATATATATTCACTTTATACATTTTATACTGACTTGTAATATCTGTTGTATGTTTTTATTTTCATTCGTCAATCTGTCAAGCTCTGAATTTAATATGTTCTCTTTATTTTTCGTGTGATTTTGTGGTGGTTTTATGAACGCTTGGCCTGCATTCCCTCTGTGGTCAGAATGTTTATTTGTGGACATGGTACACATCAAGCATTGCATTTATCGCCACCTTTTGAACATTTTGCACTGATCAACAGAAGGAACCATACGCATTTATTTTTATTTTATTTTTATTTTTTTTAAGGGACTGAATTCCTTTTTCGGCTATGGATGTCGCTGTGATTTTGCACATGATGTATGCAAAAAAAAATAAAAATAAAAGCCTTTTTGAATGTATGCACTATTTATTTGCCACACTAAAATGACCAAGGAATTTTTTTTTTAAAAGGAAATGTCGCTGTGCGTTGTAACGTTGCTCAGGAATGCATGTTCTTTGTCGCGATCACTAAATCATATCACGTATCAGCAAGCTTTTTTTTTTTTCCCCCCTAAGAAGGTTTTGGTCTTGTGAAGGGGGATTGAGAGAAACATTTATTTAAAAGACTCTTTTGTAGGATTTTTCTTGAGCAATACCATGTGTGTACCATGTCCACTTTTTTTATTTTAATCAGCGCTCTGTGGTCTGTGCACTTGAAGGGATCAGGGGAGATTTTATGTGTACAAAACCAAGCAGAAAGGAAAAAAAAAAAAAAAAAGATTTTAACGACTATCTGCAGTTGAAGATGTTGGGTTTATGATTCTTTTTCTTCTTTGATAGCATGATGCAGCTCAGAGGTCAGGGTTTCTGCTGCATCTTGTTTTGCATAGCGTACTTCTCTTTGGCTAATAACTCGGTCTCTCCGTGTCAACTTTGCATTTGTAACACTTTGTATGCAGACGCTTCTACACAGTTCAATAGTTTGTGATGGAGCTCCAGCTATAGAAGAGTTTTATTTTTTTTCCTCACACAGACGGCACTAGCAGCCTGCTTCTTCTGCTTTCTAGAGGACGTCTCGTCTTCTTCTGCCTTATTGTTGCTGACCTCGTGACCGTCCCTCTGATTGTACTGTGATGTTTCCCCCCTATTCCAAGCCCTGTGCTAAAAATGTTTATATATATATATATATATATATATATATATATATATATATATATATATATATATATATATATATATATATATATATATATATATATATATATATATATATATACTTTTTTTTTTTTTCATTATTCTGGTCTGTACTACAATTAATAGTAGTAATGTATTGTTTGTAGAGCAGCATTTTTTTCTATTTGTAGGGTTTTTTTGGTGGTGTTTTACTATTTTTCTTTTTTCTTTTTAAATTTTTTTAGTCGCCTTTTAAAATGTACAGTTCTGTTATTTAAAAAAAATATTTCTTGTTCACTAGTGTTACTATGTTTTTGTTTTTTTTGTAATATGCCATTTTAAACCTTTCTTCTTCTTTTTTTTTTTTTCAGATATTAAAATATTACTACACCATTAATGCTTTTGGTTTGTGACATATAGTGCTTAACTTTGATTTAATATAAACAATAAAACTCTTTGGCTCTCTTTATGTATTGTCAAACACCCCTTTCCTTCCCTTCTCGGTATCTTTAGGATTTTGATGCGGAATTGAAATGAACTTCAGTCTTTCTTCTTGTCTTTGTTTTTGCCAGTAGATGGAGGCAGCGAGATATATTTTCCCTGTTAGTTTGCCTCAGGAAAAAGAGAACGTAGGATCGCTGAGGAATACGCTCTGGTGAGAGGAAAAAAAAAAACATTCGTCCTCATTTCATTCTGTACGGCTTCTCACGTGATGCTTTCAGTAGAAAGATACTTGAACGTACAGAAAATCACAGCACTTTTAATGTCTTTCAGGCTTTTTGTTCTGCTGCCTGAGTGAGAAATTCCTTGCTTTCGTTAATACAGTTATTTCTCCTTTCAGGCTGGCCAAATCCATGCTGCTTTTATTAGCGTTGTTTATGAACTGAAAATATGTATAATAATTAAATCAGTCGAGGAGGAAATTCTTTTATGGTTGACGACGACGATGTTTAAATCGTTTCCGTCCTCTGCTTTGAAGCTCCAGCTGTCGTCTGCCTGTCTAGATTCCGGCTCTAGAAATTCGGTTCAGTCAGTGTACAGGGTTTCTTCTTCATCTTTTTTTTGTCCAGACTGAAAAATACTGTACGACTTGAAAGGGTGCGTGCCAGTCGTCTGAATGTGGAGAAATGCCTGAGCAGGTCTGTTATTACTCCTGTGATAGAGTCTCCTCTGATAATGGATTAAAAAAACACACTGTAATAACATGGTACACAGCCAGAGGATGGGCATGATAAGATGATAAGAGTCTGCTATTTACACTCGCCAGCTCTGGTATTCGCTTAAACTGTTAGGAGGAGGCCGAGCACATGGCTAACCTTGTTTTCTCTTTTCATAAGATATAATCTCCAGTTTCACTTAAATGCTTTGAACTCTATTACACCCTACTGTGTGTAGATTTATTAAACACTACAGCCTCAAGAGATCAGGACAAAATGATCATGACAGTGACTGAAAGATGAAGTGATGTACAGTATGTATGATTTAGCCATCTTCGAAATGCTTGTTACAACTATGCTGGCACCGAACAGTGTTTTTGTCCATTTTCTTTTTTGGACTGTGACTCGGGTGTGTTTCAGATGACGGCCATTATCTTCTGTTGTGAGTCAGCGAGGGAATTTACTGGAGGATTTGTTTCACTTCACGTCTCTCCACTGATGAAAGTAACCCTTCCCTTGAACTCTCCCGGGAAGTCGGAGAGGTGCGTTTCATCAAACAAGTCCTTCTTTGGCTATGGGAGGCTTAGTGAGAGCCGTTAAAACTAGAGGAAGAAAGCTGTTTGACAGCTCAGAGCTCGAGTCAGGCTCAGGGTTGTAAATCTCCAGATTTACAGTAATCCTCTGGTTTTTAGTAAACAGTACAAGAAAAATTGTTAATTACCACAATGCCCCTTTTTTTGAGGCCTTCACAGAGAAATACACTGAGGCGAGTAAACCTGACCCAATTAAAATTGATATTGATATTATTACAGGATGCAATTTCATACTGCACAGGAGGAGAGATGCTTTGTAGCTCTTTAAAGCAGTTCAGGCCTACAGCAGTCTTGATGTATAGTAATTGTGTAATTGCTGTTTATCATTTTTTGAAGAACGACGTCGTTAGACATGCTATCTGAGACCCAGTTCATCAGAGCAGTTAAATCCTTTTAAGCAAAAGGCTGAAGAGGAAGCAAATCGTTTCTTAATAAAGAATTGTGGTGTTTCGACATCAGTGAAGCATAAGAAAGCTGTGTATTTCACAGTGTATTCTTCTTCACTTTGCAAATCTACTCGTTAAATCACTTCTGACCTTTGGCTTGTCCGCTGCAGGGGTTTAGCACTGACCTAATGACTTTAGACTCTAATTAGAGTTTCTCGTGCACTTCTCATGCCCTGTTACCATTATAGTACATTACAGCATTGATCCCAGACCTCTTCTTTTCACTTAAATGTCTTCTCAAGTCTCATTCCTTGTGATTATCACCAACACTACATTAAGGCTTTGATTTTTAATGTTTTTAATATTTTTTTAAGGCACACCCTGTGTATTCTAAACATTCTTGCTCACTCCTTAAACTGATCAGGCATAACATTATGAACACTGAGAGGTGAAGTGAATAACACTGATTTATCTCCTCATCATGACCTGGTTAGTGGGTGGGATATATTAGGCAGCAAGTGAATATTTTGTCCTCAAAGTTGATGTGTTAGAAACAGATTTGTGCTAATTGTGATGGCTAGGTGACTGGATCAGAGCATCTCCCAAACTGCAGCACTTGTGGGGTGTTCCCAGGCTGCAGCGGTCAGTATCTATCAAAAGTATCCTTTAATAACATAGAGACCCCAGCTTTGCAATTTACAGGACTTGAAGGATCTGCTGCTAACATCTTGGTGCCCGATACCACAGCACACCTTCAGGGATCTAGTGGAGTTCATGCCTCGATGGGTCAGGGCTGTTTCGGTAGCAAAAGTGGAACCAACACAATGTTAGGCAGGTGGTCATAATGTTATGGCTAAGTTTATCCCTAACATCTAATGCAGGTTGGTTAAAGTGCTAGAGTAGTGAAGTCTGTCATTTAATTAATTAAAATCTAATCTGCATAAACCAACAAAATTCAGAGTAGAGAAATGCAAAGATACTAGATATTGTGTGATAATGTAGATCTTCAGTGTTTTACAGATGGAATGGAGACACTGAGACATCTGGACTTGGGCTAAACCTAATCCACTATTAAGGAGACAAGACACTGAAGCAAATTTGAGAAATATAGCTCTTCGGCTGCATGTTAGCTCAGTAGACCAGCTTTTTTTTTTTTTCCCCCAACACTTATTCCTCCACCCTACTTTCTACTGACTTATTGAAAAGTTTTTATTCGGTGTATTTTCTTCATTCTGCATTACACACATCAGATCAGATAATCTCGTCAAGTACGATTCTGGGGAATGCGCTTGAGGGACTGAGCAGCTTTCACTTGCTTGGTGGGATTTATGATTTTGTCCCCCTTCTTTATATCGTGAAGTTCTCTGTGCTCGGGATCCAGTTCAGCAGAATGTCTGTTTCTTCTGACCTTGACTCTGCAGCTTCTCGCTCACTTCAGTGCTCCAGATGCTCCAGGCATCACGCCTGATTTTCAAGGTCACTGCAATCTGGGCTCTCTTCTGATGAATGGCATTTCCTTCTACAGAAGTCTGAGCGTGAAGTAAACTGTTCCTGATTTACATCCAGTGTCCCAATGTGCTGCAGATTTTGTTAATCGTTTGTCGTCCAGTCTTATAAACACTGGGGCAATAGGGTCCCGCTGAGATGAAGAGTTTGCGTGTGTGTTTACACGTTATTTTTCTGGTTTGAGAGAAGATAGAGCAGACCTGCTTCTTTAAGACGTCTGTTTTGAAACTTCAGCATCTGTTTTCGGTGCTGTAGTTATAGGAAAATATTGGGATTTTCATCATGGAACTAATAAACATTCATAATGTTCATTCTCTGGTAGCTTGACTCAGGCTTGACTTTCATTAAATGCATGACTTCCAACAGTGTGTTTTCTGTCTTCTGCTGCTTTGACTTTAAATACAGGGAAGTTGTTAGTATACAGAATCGCTGCTAGGCTTCTTTGGAATAAAAAAAAAAAGAATTCCTCTGATAGATCAGAATCATTTCCAAGGAACAACCAGTGGCTCTGTTATAGTGGTGAGATTGGTTGATGATATTTGTGTCTTCTTGGCCTTTTAGAGTGATTTCTCACTACTAAGTTCTTCTGACTGATCAGATGATGAATCATTCCTGTCCTGATGGATGTGGTCTCTTCCAGGCTTATCCTGCCCCTGTCTACAGGGCACGATTGTTAAAATAAAATAAAAAAAGATCACTGGCTCAATAAATAAATAAATAAATACTTCATTTGTCACATATACACTGATCAGGCATAGCATTATGACCACCTGCCTAATATTGTGTCGGTCCCCCTTTTGCTGTCAAAACGGCCTTGACCTGTCATGCACTGTGTATTCTGACACCTTTCTATCAGAACCAGCATTAACATCTGAGCAACAGTAGCTCATCTGTTGGATCGGATCACATGGGCCAGCCTTCACTCCCCACGTGCATCAATGAGCCTTGGCCGCCCATGACCCTGTCACCGGTTCACCACTGCAGCCCGGGAACACCCCAGAAGAGCTGCAGTTTTGGTGCAGATGCTCTGATCCAGTGGTCTAGCCATCACAATTTGGTCCTTGTCAAACTCACACAAATCCTTAAGCTTGTCCATTTTTCCTGCTTCTAACACATCAACTTCGAGGACAAAATGTTCACTTGCTGCCTGATATATATCCCACCCACTAACAGGTGCCATGATGAGGAGATAATCAGTGTTATTCACGTCACCTGTCAGTGCTCATAATGTTATGGCTGATTCTTTTGTCATATATGCTATCCCTGTGCCATTCACAGGGTCAGCCATGATGTAGCACTCCTGGAGTAGGGGGTGTTGGGGGCGTGGCTCAAGGGCTCAACAGTGGCAGTTTGGCAGTTCTGGGGCTTGAACCCTGATCGACAACCCAGAGCCCTAACCACTTGAGCCACTACCACACACAGTGTCTGTGGGAGATTTTGATGTCATGTGTTAGACAGCACTTTCCACTACTAAAGAATTTGTGTCAAGGTGCAGTGAAGCTCTTCTTATGGATTATGGTGACAAAGACTTAATTTACTTTTTCTTTATCTTTAATTTGTCACTCACCTGTATCTCAAACATGAAAACATTGTTGTATTTTGTTAATTTAGGACCTTTACTGAATTATGATTTTGAGTTAAAATAAGTTGGTCATAATCTTCCAGGCTTTTCTTAATCTGATGTGTGTGTGCTTGATTCTTTATTCCCCCATATGTTATGAGATCTGTTTTTAAGTATATGTTCTGCATCACAGATGGTATATTATGGGATCACCAATGTAACATATGGGCTTGTGTTAGAGATTAATGATACCTGTCTGCTGTTAAACTAGCCCACACACACACATAAATGCTGATGTATTGAAATGAAAAATAGAAAGCTTGCTGGTAAACAGCATCACATGTCCTGATTAAAAACTTTGTGTTAGCCAACACCTCAGTGAACTGCATACAATGATTTCTGTAACTTCATAAGGAATTGCTGACACTCCTTAAGCCTTTATAAGATGAACATATTTGTTTTCAAACCCTGTATTAAAATTTTTGCCATCTGTTAAAAAATAAACATGGAGTCGATGTTCCCTCTCAGAGTAGCTCATTTTCTGCCTTGCTTGTTTTATTGCTCCTGTACCAGAGCAGTTTGCCGACATGAACAATTTTATTACAAGACTTTATTACACTTTTGATGTGTTTCCAGTTCCTGTCATTTACATTATAGAAGCTATAAAATGTCATTCCCTCACCAGCCTCTGTTTTTATTTCTCAGCTTCCTATATACACTTCCTATCATCCATGTGTTTATCTGAGATTCTCATTAGTGCTGTATCTCAGGAACGAGGAGTTGAACGTTTGTACAATTTAACTAGAATAATCTTTTGTAAATAACCGATGAACTCGAGATTAATCCTGGCTGTTCATAATCTGATGTTTTAAAATTTGTACATTCCCACACCCTGGGTTAACATTCTTATATGCATATTTGTCAGCAACCATGATTTGATGAATTCAGTCTGTCTTTCTTTCGACTGCTCCCTGCTCGGGGTCGGCACAGCTAATCATTTAATCGGTATGCTTCGATTTATCACAGTTTTACGCCGGATGTCCTTCCTGATGCAACCCTCCCATTTTATCCAGGCTTGGGACCGGCACTGAGAGTTAATTCTTCAGTGGCTGGGTTAGCGCCCTGTCTGGAAATGGAACCCAGGCCATGGCATTGAGAGCGTGGGATCCTGGCGTTGGACCACCAGAAGGAGTTTGATGAATACAAAAAATAATAAAAAATAATGACTAGTCTCATGCTTTCATATCAGTGAGGAAAAAATGACAGGTCTGCCTTTCCACGTTATCTTTCACAGCTTCCTGATCTTTTTTAAATGTTTAAATGTTGTTGTGTACTTTGTTAAAATCCAACTCGAGCTAATTTTTTCCCCTAATTTTTCTGTTGTTCAGCGATTTGCCGCCTGACGCTACCGAGCCATGTTTTGTTCAGCATTGTTCTCTCCAGGTTTTCACGTAATATGAGGTATATAGTGTTCAATTTCTGATTGGGTGTCTGTTGCTAAGCAACTCTCCATAACATTCTAACACTGCATCGTTTCAGGCTGTACACGTTTGGTACCACGATGCAGAATTGGAGCAGAGTTTCATACCCCCAGGTAAAAAGCAGTGCTAACCTGCTGCTTCCAAATTAAGTGTGTGAAACATTCCTCTACCTGGGGGTTAAATGCAGGGATTAGAATGATAACACACGGTGTGAAAAGCCCTATTGTATGTTTAATGAATTACGTGAATAAAAAAAATACAAAAGCCTGAACATAATTAAAAGAAAGTAGTCTACCTTTAACCGAGTAAAGAAATGTTTGTAAATGTATTACATTAACTGAACTGCATTGTCTGATATCGGTGTGTATTTCACACGGACATCTGCTCTGGACGCCGTGCCGAGCTGAAACAGCCAGTTACCATGTACCATCATCTTCCACTTGAGATTTACTCCTGTTAGTGGTTTGTGGCAAATTATGCGCATTTCACAATGTGTCTTTTGGAAAGTCTGTTTACTCCGTTCTAATGTTACCCAGAATTGCTTTATATTCCCTCTGCCACCTTTGATGACCTCAGAGCTCTGTGAGGAGCAGCATTCCTGTGTGTTTTTTCCTGGACTTGTTTTTCAGCAGTTATCCTAAACTGAGTTAAAATCCTTCAGCTTTATCTCATTACGATAAAAACAGTTGCCTCCTGACTTCACTGACACGGTTATTGAGGTCCACAGAGTAGAAACACAGATATTCGGATGTTGAGTAAATGCTGCTTCTTCTTCTTTTTTTCCCTTATTGGTAGGATCTCTAACTACTGTGCCACACATGTACACAAATCTCAGCCAGACCCTGTGCTCTACACACCCCAAGATACCCACTGGTTTATTTTGGTACCACTAACCGTTCATCAGAGTCAGGCTGAGTGGTGTTTATTTGACACCTACAAAGGAGATAAGGTTAAGTTGAATTATTGTTGGGCGAGAGCAAGGATAGGCGACGTGTGTGCACCAGCTTGCAAAGAAAACAGGATTTAAAGTGCATTTCAAATAGCATTTGTAGGATGAATGGCATTAAGATGCACGTTCTTCAGAAGGTGAAATGTTTTACACCCTTACAACACATTTACATGCTCTTCTGCCATGATGTTTGTGCATATTTTGACAGAAAGGCTGAGGGAAAACATCTGTTTCCCAGTGGGCTTTCACACTGTGAGTTTTTTCAGCTACCATGCAGCTGTTTTGTAGTTTAACCTTTAACTCATGATGCCTAGAAATGAAGTTCCCATTCACGCTGAGATTACTGACTAAGGTGTCCTTAAGAATAGCAAGCGTTTGGCAGGTAAATGCCTTTTATTACCAGACGAGATTTTAAACTTTGCTATATATAAGGGGAGGCTGTTGACATAGATACAGCTGTATATCTATCCGCTGCTATTTTTGAAAGATGCCACATCTGGCTCTTGATACAATGTTTACAACATCTTTAAAACCCAATGAAACCAGAAAGCAAAAAGTCTTTACTGTCCACTTAAAGGGACAACATTATTATATTAAATAAACCTCTACTTAAAGAATGCTTAATGATATTGATGATTATTCGGTATGTTTGAACTTCCTTTTTAAATCCATTTATTATTAGACTGCAAATACTGTAAGTCCCTGCTGGCTATAGAACATGAATCAACACCTTCCTACCAATCAGAAAGAAGAATTCAACGCTATAGTAGTCAAATGTACAGAAAGAACTGATTGAACAGATTAACACACAAAAGAAGAAGAAATTGTGACCAGATTTGTGAGACATAACTGGAAGGGTTAACTAACAACAGACATCCAATCAGCTAATCCTGTCCCAGCGGCGCAGTGAATAAAATCATGCAGATAGAAGTCAAAAACTTTGTTCACGTTCACAACAAACTTTGACCGTGGCATTGTTGTTGGCATGACAAGCATGATTTGAGTTGAAAATTGGAAAATGACACTTTATTATATTATATTCAGGTTGGACAGTAATTATTATAATAAAATATTAATATATGTGGCTTGTACAGGCTAACTGAAACTAGGCATCACTTCATGGGTTTTTTGACATTCAGCTGTCCAGTTTCAATGAGCCTGTTGCACACCCTGTGTAGCTAGTTAAATAGGCTTTATTTGTCATATATATTACCGCACAGTGAAATTCTTTCTTCTCATATCCCATCCTTGGTTGGGGTCAGACCTGATGCAGCACCCCTAGAGCAGGGGTGCTGGGGGCCGTGCTCAACTGCCCAATGGTGGCAGCTTGACAGTGCTGGAGCTTGAATCCCAATCTTCCGATCCACAACCCAGAGCCTTAACCACTTGAGCCACCACTGTCCCTGCTAGTAAAGTACAAGTCAAGTATACATTTATACTGGATTATAGCAACACCTGTCCAACCTTAGTATAATATAGTATATACACAGTATATATGCAGTCTTAAGATTAAAAACCACCTGATTAATACTGTTTCGGCCCACCAAAACAGATCTGATCCTTTGAGGCATGGACTTCCCAAGACCTCCTTGGTATCTGACACCAAGACATCCTTTAAGTTGCGAGGTGGGGCCTCCTTGGATCAGACTTCTTTCTATACCACATTCTACGGATGCTTGATCGGATTGAGCTCTGGGGAATTGGGGCCAAGTCAACACTCTGACTTCTTTCTTCAAACCATTCCTGAACAATTTTTGCAGTGTGGCAGGGAGTCTTATCCTGCTGAAAGAGGCCAGTACCATTAGAGAATACCGTTGCCATGAGGCAGCGTACATGGTCTGCAAAAATGTTTTCGGTAGGTGGAACGTGTCAAAGTAACATCCATATGAATGCAGGACTCAAGATTTCCCAGTAGAACATTTCCCAGAGCATCACACTGTGCCATTGTACTGAGATAATCAATGTTATTCACTTTACCTCACAGTGGTTTTAATCTTAGGGCTGTAATTTTGGTTACAGATTGCAAACACAACCTCAGATAAAATATTTAAGTAGGTTTTTGTTAAGAGTGCTGAGTTCAGTCATTCATGTATTAGGATATGTGTACTCAGAGCTGCTAGGGTCTTTGATTAATCAAACCTGCATGTACTTTATATTAGCGTGGATGTTTGTCTGCAAAACTAAACAGCTGATGTTAACCAGTATGAGGTCAAGCACAGAGGAATGTTCATGAAGTGGACAGTGTGTACCATGTTGCATTAGTTTATAAGAGCATCGGTTTACAAACCCTCACTGTTAACATGCACAGTTTATAAAACCCGCAGATGTGTGTGGTTGGTGAGTGCGGCTGCTGTTGAGGTGATTCATGCCTGTTTATGTATTTACATAAGACTTTTCGCCCCTGTACTTCCCTAAATCAAACTAGACATTTATCATATTCCACCGGTTTTGCTTTCACAGTTATTAGAATGGCAGGATGTGTGGGAGTTATGACATGTGCTTTCTCCTCTTCCTGCTGGTAGATAATGTATTATGAAAAGCATATCAGAGTGAGCTTGCTGATATGGTGTCAGGTCTTGTTATCCACGTCCTCTCTGCCTGCAGCATGCCTATCGTAAAACCAGAGAGGGATGGAATGTGTGTCCTGATTCTCTTTTCCTTTAGACTGAGAGCCTGGAACTGTAAACTGTAAACAATGCTGTAATGAAAGACCATAAAAAGCCCATTCAGTGAAGACAAAAGGTTTGTCTCATATGGTTACCTCTGGTCTGCAGTTTAATTTCAAAGTAATATTACTCTAATGTCTACATGTTTAAAAAAGATATATGGGTGCATCCTGTAAGAAGTGAACAGAAAAAAAGTTTTGCTGTGACACTTTTGCTTGACATCTGGAAGATTTGTAACAATCCCAAAAAAGAAAAAAGAGAATATGAATGGTTGGAACAATTAGAAATGATGTGCAAATATTTTTTCAATCTGTCATGTCGTATTTAATTGTTTTTGTTACTTCATGAAGAACACGAAATGTCTTGTTGATATAAATTAACTTTCTGCTTCCTTTTCACGCAGTTACTGATTCTCCGCTCTTTCTATCAGTCTCCTGAGACATGTAGACTCAAATAATGTATATTATAAATACAACCCAGGCAATGGCATCTCCAGATAACACACACAGACCAGCTATGACATGAATGTTTATCTGAAAAGGCGTCAGGATTACGAGCTGAAACATGGGCTCCATGCTCATGTTGAAACAGTCAGCTCGTGCGGGAAGCATGGCGAGAGATGGTGAGAGATCTTGGCACGTTATTGGAAGGATTCTGGATGTGGACTCACAAGGTGAGGACAGCTGTCGATGTCAGAGTCTGGAGGATTAGCGCTGCAGACAGGCAGGTTCTCTGTACATCTGGGAACAAATGATGGATTCTGGAGCTTGAGAAGATCTGCGTAGTTCAGTGTCAGAAAGAATTATGAGTGACACCTTGTGTACTTCAGCTTTCTTCAGCCTAATCTAGATTTACAGAATCTGTAGCTTTGTGTGATCAGTACTCACTTTCTTAGTCACTTTTAATGAAAGCCTAAGGTCAGTTTCAAATACATGTCTTACACACCAAAGCCATTTTCACATTAAGTTTGAATACCTGAGTCAAAATCCAGTACTGATTCTTGCCACAGTAGCAGGAGGGGCTCATGATCATACAGTAATTTTATATGTATATCAAGCATAATACACTATGTTGCCAAAAGTTTTGGGACATCTGCCTTTACATGCACATATGGAGTTGGCCTGCCCTTTGCAGTTATAACAGCTTCAACTCTTCTGGGAAGACCTTCCACAAGGTTTAGGAGTGTGTTTATGGGAATTTTCTGACCATTCCTCTAGAAGTGTATTTGTGAGGTCAGGCACTGATGTTGGACGAGAAGGCCTGGCCTACATTCTCCGCTCTAATTCATCCCAAAGGTGTTTTATCAGGTTGAGGTCAGGGCTCTTTGAAGTTCCTCCACACCAAACTCACTCATCCATGTCTTTATGGACCTTGCTTTGTGCACTGGTGTACAGTCATGTTGGAATAGGAAGGGGTCATCCCCAAACTGTTCCCACAAAGTTGGGTGCATGAAATTGCCCGAAATGTCTTGGTATGCTGAAGCATTAATAGTTCCTTTTACTGGAACTAAGGGGCCGAGCCCAACACCTGAAAAACCACACCTGAATTCAATGATTTGGAGGGGTATCCTAAAACGTTTGGCAATAGAGTGTAATTCTTTCACTGGAATGCTGAAAGTAGAAACAGGAAGTAACATTACAAATTGATAATGTGCCAGTCACATTAATAATAATACATTTTATTTGAGGCCCCTTTCATGAAACTCAAGGTCACCTTACATCAAATAGAATCAAAGATAAAATACAAAGCAGTACACATGCAAAATCTAAATAAAAACAGAAAGACGGTTAACAGAAGTCTGAAAAGGCTTTCCTAAAGAGATAGGTTTTAAGATTAGATTTAAAAGACGTGAGAGAGGTGATTTCGTGGATGGACAGTGGAAGGGAATTCCAGAGGTATGGTGCAGCCCAGCTGAAAGACCTGGAACCCATTGTGCGTAAGTGGACAGAGGGAATGGCAAGTGAGTAAGATGAAGAGGACTACATTCATGTGATGCTGAGCAAGGATAGCTTTCACACCTGATCGTACCATCATTTGGTTTGCTTGACCAGTGACCTCCTGAGTTCAAAAACAGCATTCACATTTCAGCAAACCATCCAGAGTTTGAGAAACAAAAATGCAAATGTGAAAACCATCTTTAAGTAGATGCCGGATGATGAGACAGACATAAGAAAAAAATTGTCTAAAGTTGATCTAATACTGTTCTAGAGTCCTACAAAAAGGATTACTGTCATTTTTCCCTCTGAAAACATATTCCCATATTTTACACAAATATCATTGATTCATAAAAGCATCAGCTTTATTGATGAAATTCAGCAACCGTCCTTATAGGAATACAAGATTTGTATCTGTGTTAATAACACATGCGCTCCAGATGCTATAGCTGGAGGTTAGGTTGCAACATGTACCATCTTTTACTATTAATCCAAATTTAACACACATGAAACCAATTCTTAAATCCATGATGCATAAAACCATGTTCTTGTCTGGTATTTGTCCAATATATTGCCAAGTAAAGACTGTGGTGTGTCTCAACCTCTTCTCATTCCTCATCACCTTGCTTTTTTTTCCAAGGCTCACAGCTAATCGTATCTATATTTCAGTCATCATCCATGTTCATCCCAAAGGTAACAGTCCATCAGCAGATATTCATTTCCAAACACTTATAAGCAAAAATACCTTCATTGTAGATTTCACAAACCGTTACTGAACTTTAGATAACACCAGATGGAAGCCGTATGCTGTTATACTCTTACTCATCCTGATAATATGCAACTGTTGTCATTTGTGTGAATTCTCTTGTTAGTCCGGAGTGTGCTCATTGGGGAGCCTAAAGATGTTATACACTTGCTACAGAAAACGTCTGTGCAAGCTGGAACAGGCCAGAGGAGGCCCGGGTGTCTCAGCAATCACTCGCTAGTGAAATGCTTCAAGCACTTAACCTTGTTTTCGGGAAAAGGGGGCTTTCTGAGGATTGACGTGACAATTCTCAGTGTGCAGCTGATGGGGAATTGAGGCTGATATGGTCTATTTTAGGAATGGTTTCCATGGCTGGAGATCAGGCATGTCTGAGGATTTGCTGGAACAGCTGCCAAACGCTGCCCGCTGGCCGTCCATTGTTGTGGTGTTTACAGTCAGAAGTGAAATATATATCAGCCAGGCGTGTCACTGATTTCTACAAATAGCTACTGACTATCTTGCAAAACACTGATTCGTAATAGTGCCTCTCCTTTGTCCTTTGCATGATTAACCTTTCTGGGAAGTGAAGAATGTTATCTTGTGCGTCAGATTCACTCTGTAGTTCACATGCAGGGAAAAAAACAGTAGTGCTGAATGAGCACACAGTGTTCAACAGGAGACAAACAAAAGTTTTAATAGTGAGGATTTTACTGTACATTTTCCATACTACTGAGTAACTTGTGCTTGAGTAAATTCCTGTTCAAATCACGTGTTCAAAAATATAGGTCCATCCAGCTTCAGTAATAGTCTGGTTTTAATTTTGCCATTTTATGAAAGCCTTATCGTTTTATATCATAATATAAAATTGTTCGAGTTAAAAAAATTAAAAAAAAAAAAAAAAAAAGATCATAATTCCTGGTAATATGTTGACATATATGTGTACATTAACAATAGCAAAAGCATGGAAACGTGATAAGTAGTCTGGATAAATACAGCACACCTCGTTTCACTCGTTAAACAATACAGTTTAAACGGGGCGTGTTTGGTAGCTCTTAGGTTGCCAGATTGATACTTTACGTTCTGGAAAAGACTGAAGGTTTGCATGTTCTGTCCTTACTTCTGGGTTCAGTCTCCTTCCCCAGTCTAAAGACATGCATTGCAGGCTCAGTGGCATCTCCAAATAGTCTGGTGTGTGTGTGTGTGTGTGTGAGAGAGAGAGAGATTGTGCCCTTTGGTGGACTGGCACCCTGACCAACTGGATGGATGGATGGATGGATGGAAAGGACAGGCCTCCAACATTGTCCAACAATGAACATTCATTCATTCATTTGTTCATTCTTCTTTCGCTTATTCCTATCCTGAGAACTCTGGCTAGTCCACCTAACAGCAAGTTTTTGGGAGATATGAGGAGGAAACGTGGAGAAAATGCATTCAGACACCAGGAGAACCTACACACAAACTATATGCACATACTGTAGTAACCCTAAAGATGTGCGATGCGGCAACATTAGCTGCTGCCTGGTAGACATCACAAAATTTCAGTTCCAGCGATCACAATCCGTTTCAGATACAATCAGATTTGTTCTGAAATTAAACAGATTCATGTTCAAAACAGGAGCTTTAAAATCAAAACGCACCTTGAAAATGTTTTTATATGTATGGAAACTGAAATGCACTCTTTTTGTACTTTATTAGGATGTGACTTGACTGAGTAATGTATAGCGACAAAAAGACAGCTAACATGAGTTTTATGAGTGGTAGATTTAACGTCGATTACCTGTCTCAAAACAAAACATATTAGTAACCAACTATTGTTTCTATATAATAATTGACCTAAAGCCACTACTGCCTTAGACCATTTCTTTACACTTTGTGTGTGACCATCACTCTGGAAATGGGTAAGGAACTTGTATCTGAGAACTGGCTGATGAGTGGAAATTTCTTTTATGGGGTCTTTTTCATTGCCTCGAACATTGCATCATTGTCGCTCTGTAGTTATACAAGTTCTCTTTGTATCTATGTAGGTTTCCTCTGGGCTCCCTGGTTTCCTCCCACCTCCTAAAATCATAGGATCAACAAACAAACAAACAAATAAAATGTCATGCTCTTTTCAAGCTTGTCTTTGGTTACTGTGTTTATTTCTCTTTAACTAAAAACTAATTACTTAATCTGTTGTTTACATTGCTTGTGTCGCTCATAAGGATAATTGAGAGCGTTCTCTGAATGTCCTCTGAACGTTTTACAGAGGAATCGTGAGGCTGTGTGAACTGGATCAGTCTAGGAGTGAAACAAGTGAAATCTGGCAACCCTGGGTCTTGCTGAGTGGAAGTGAGCGGAGTCTCAGGTGAGGAGCAGCGGCGCTACAAACCGCGTGTCACGCGCTGCAGGTAAACTAGTACTGAATGCGTGTTCCTAAAGACTGTGATAACTTTTATTGCTTTTATTTGTATTATTAACTTCTGGTTAACTTTTTGTTAGTGAACTTATACGGAGTTCTATTCAGTTACTCAATGATCTTAAATATCTGTGTAGTAATAGCTATATTTATATTCCGATGCCTAGATAAATGTGTTCTGTTGCTGGATTTTTAATTGTAATGTTGATGATGATGATGATGATGTTGATGATGTTAACGTTTCATTTCCAAGGTGATCTCCAAAAGCCAGTCCAAATGAGCAGCTTTAAGAGAATCAACTTCTTTAAAGCTCCACAAGATCCGTCTTTCAAGATCATCCACTGATGGTGGTGATGGACCTGGTCGAGCTCCATTAAAAGTCAATGTGCCATCGGATTTCCATAAATCACCTGCATGCTGTCAGTTGAAGGTGGATTTTAGAGTTGTACTGCCTGGAAAAAAAGAGCATCTGGAACCCCCATCCCAAAAAAACAAGGATGATTTCCTTCTAAACACTTCCAGCATTGCCCCCTGTCCTGGATTTTACACATTCCTGTGCACCACAGATGTGAGAAGATGTTGGGCTTTCGGTCTGGCTCCTAACCAAACAGCAAGAAAAGTCTTTCACCTCTCATGGGGCTGTTATGGATGTAATGAAGAACACTTTCTGGTTGAGAATAAACACCCCAGGGATCCCAGACTGTTTTAGATGATTCCTAATTCAGATGTGTAGAAGTTTAGTGACATTGTGATTGACTTGACACAGAGCTAGGATGCCAGAGCAGCACTGCAGGTAAGTGTAGGGAAAAGTGCTTGGCATTTGATTGTGCTTTGATAAAAGTGCTTTGAGTACATGAGTGAACAGAGGTGGAGCGCCGAGCATCAATCCAGGTGTCAAGTTAATCTCTGTCAGGCCAGCACATGTGCCTTCTGTTGTACCATAAATTTTATGAATTGAATTTACTCCGCTAGTTAAGGTCACAGAAGGTGTACATGGATCTTTTTTTTTTTTCTTTCTTTCTTTCCACGTCTATATTTTCCATCCTTACTACAATAGTAGTGTGCTCTTAAATTGCACAGACTGTCTTTCAAACTTCAGGAATATATATTTTGTGGAGATCAAACCTCCATGAAGTAGATCCTTTAGCTCTTGAACTAAATTAAATTACAATGAATTCCACCAACCCCGTCAATACAGAGATATTTATTGAACTAATCCACTATCATCATGCATACATGGATATTCTAGCTAAGTTTCTGTTGACGGGACACATTCACAAAGTCCAACTGGACATTGTGTACTTGTTTTCTAGTTACTGAGGTTTATATTAAATCTGTTTCATTTAAGTATCCAGTCAAATCAGCTAATAATGTTAAGAGCTATAGTAATAATAAGAGTTCAGAAATAATTATGATAATTATATAATAATAATGATATAATAATAGCTTTAATAACAGTGTGTTATTGATTTCAACCACTGCAACAAATCTTTCTATACTTTTCAGACTACTGGTGGTCACTGAACTTCATTTCCAGACCCACTGTTACAGATGATTTATATCATATATGTTGGATGCTGATGCTTATTCCTAAAATACTGTAGCAAGTTACTTCTCTCTGTCGTGCCATGTATTTAAACCGAATGAATATTTATGAAGTGGCAATCTAGACAGACAATGCACACAGTTTTAGACTGATCAGAGATTTCACTAAAATGCTCCACGGGTTTGGCCGAGAGCAGAGGTCATGTATTCACCTGCTCTCAGCATGCATGGACAATGCATTCTGTCTTATGTTAACGGCTGCGGTTTATGACCTCGTCATACCCTTTTAGCGTCGGGCCTCTTGACCCCAGGAAGCCTTTGACCGCAATTCAGTTCAAATATGCAGGATGTCTCTCTGCGTGCTGCTGTGTTGTGCCTTTCGTCTTGGACGGAGCATGCTGTGACCTTCTTTGGGTGCTTGATGCACTTCCACCAATTAACTGTGAGGGAAAGGAATCAATGGAAATCTGCAGAACAGACTTAATTTTTATGAACATAATCCCAAAATTTAAATAATAGGCTTATTCTTTAAACGTAATGATTTCACAATTCTACGAAAATTATAGATTTTACCAAGGTATGGATCAACCCATTTAATTAAAGTGTCCTTTTGTTTAACTTTAACTATAAGTATTAAAAAAAACACTCTGAATAAGTTGGCTTGTAATTTTCACAACTCTAATAAAAATAAATCCAGGCTCCTTGAATATGTTTCACAGACCCCTGGTCGTCCCTGGCCCCCATGTCAAGAACTGTGAAGTTAGAGAAACAATTTGAGAAATCTTGGATCCCCCCCCCCTCCCCTCCACACACACACATTAAAAGTATGGATAAACAGCAGCTACTCAGATTGGTCTGATCACTGGAGTGTGTGAAGGAGATATAGATCGTGGGTGGCTCCCGTTCTGGTACACGGCCAAAATTCACTGAAACAGCCTGTTTAAAATCATAAGCCCAAGATGTGAGGATAAACACTTTTCCACAGGGAATTAACTGTGATCAGTCTCCTGAGACATACAATCAACCTTTTTTTTTTTTCAGTAAGAGCATAACATTGCCAGGAAGAAGGACAGGAGTTTCCCTGCAGTGTAAGGAGTTCATGTGGAGCTCTTATTCAGTGAGTCAGGCTGGCTTGCCCAAGAAAACCTTTCCACAAGTGCATATAAACATTACATGATGGCAGCATCACACAAACACGGTTTCAGAAGGATTCATGCTCAAGAAGAGGATGGTGGAGTTTTATAGATGTGTGCATATATTCATTATTTACAAAACCACACTGACTGGACTTTATAGGCAATGTGTAATGTATAGTGGAAGAAAACAGATGCAATGCTCATGCAACGAGATGCAAATCAGCAGAAGTTAATGCGTATTCTTTTAGAGCATTAGCAGGAATTTCTGACCTTGGCTTCTTCACTCATGGGACATCATTGTCGTGACAGGTCAGACAGAATCATTTGCTGTTATTAATGGTGTCTCGGTGACCCAGGGTCAAAAGGCCATTGTTGGTGACGCTGAAGAGTCTCATCAATTGTTTTTGCCTTCTAGCGTCTTGAATACTGCACAATGGGATGACACAAAAATGTGCCATTCTGGATCACTTCTATCAGTTTCTTTTTGGAATGATTAAATAGAAAGTGTAAAACTGACCAGAAATCAGAAAACTGTAATAATTATTGTGCTTCTAACCAAAATAATTCTCATGATAAGCAGGAAGCATTGACTTGTAGCCATAATGAAATCTCTACTAATCATATTTTCACTAGATGATTTGGGTTTTTTTTTTGGCTCTCTAACAGATGCTGTGAATCCACATGTTTGGTATGATTTGTACATTAGTCACATTGCTGTGTGAAGTGAAATCTTGTGCATCATTAGCAACAATTGGGAAGTTTCGATGATTTTTTCGATTTGTCTTTTGCTTTTGTAGTCAATGAAATAAGATTGAGGCAACATCGGTCAATCTAATATAATTGAAAGTGACTGAATTATTAAGATATGTTGTTTAAAAAAAATCACATTTAAATGTGTAAATAGGCTAAAAGGTGACAATGATATTAAAAAGTCTTCCTTTTTTCATTACCATCTTTATTATTTGAGAATTAAATGTTGATAACAGATAGGATGTTATAAGAGGCTACAAAATCATATCGTATTGTAGCACATTCAGTTGAATTACTGAATTTCGAATATGTCGATATCACGTGTCCCGTGGATGCCTGAGGTTTATAGTCCTACTAAAACAAAGTGTTTTTTACATTCCATGGAATATATGAGAGAGGTTTTACACCAAAATATTGCTTCATTTTTAAATGATGTAGATCTGCTTGTAAATCTCAAAACCTAATAAAGTGTATTGAAGCTGAAAACATTATGGCTCAATATCATAAAATCACAGAATTATCAGATTAAACCGTATAATGGCAAACTGAGCTGCCATCACAGCTATTGTTTTATTTTCCATTTTATGTGTAGAGATATTGATTTTCTTTCCTCACATTTATACCTACAGTATTAAGCACACACTCTTATCCAAAGCGGCTTGCAGAAATGCTTTGTTGTCTCCGTCAAAAACATCTCAGGATAGTCTTAAGCTAAGACCATTGTCTTAAGGAAGTAGTACAACAAGAGATTAAAGCGGCCACAAAAACTGAACCATGCATTTTTCTTACTCTTTTTCTTATCAGACAGAATTTACAGAAGTGTATCTTCATATGTATGTCCTGATATACTGTATCTGTTCATCTATTCTCATTGTCAAGCTCTGGAGAATTAAAACAAGGAATGAAAAACATAAAGACGACATATTTTAAATGGCTAGTAATAGAACACACTGTTAGTATATATCGCTGATGGAAAAATGTTTTGAAAATAAAAGTACTAAAGGAGGCCCCTCCATTTACTGGGAGCTCATTCCTTTTTCTATATAAAACTCAGCAGTATAATGATGAGCACTTATGATTACTTTAATTACGGTATTAAGAGGTTTCAGTCCAGTGTGCCTGGTTATTAATTCTCCATAATCAAGGTCTGAATGGTTGTAAAAGGCTTACACTGTTTGTTTGGTCTGTCTCTAGGAAACTGTCTCTGTTCCAGGCGCTCACCCTTGTTATGCTGTTGACGTCCCCGGATTGCCTGTCATCCCAGCAAGTAAGACAACACCGGTTCCTCTTTTCCATCATACGCTTCCTTGGGTAGGAACGCATGGTGCAGTACTACACTGAACAACAGCTCGACTCCATGCCAGCACGGTTTATCCCCAGACTGCGCGATTACTCTAAATTACACTTCATCCTTGATCTTGTCTCATTTACAATAATTGGGTCCAGCATGAAAATCTGGTTCCATCAGAAATCCTCAGCCAGGTTTTAGGATGACGTTTGATAGTTAAGCTGACAGGACTGTGGGTGTAGCGCTACGTGCGGTAATAGTATATTCTGACTGGCAAGTTTCCCTGTCAGAACTGTAGTGTAATACTTCATCAAGGCATCACTGCTGTCTTTCATCACTGATTGTGGCTGTCAGAGTCAGGGTTCAGTTACAGAGTAAAAATTCTGCCATCCTTTGCTTGATTGTCAGCAGGAACTTGCAGGAGGAGTCTCTTCCTTAAATTCCCTTTTCCTGTCGTTTAAGTGGCAGGTGTGGGGCTGTCTGTCTGAAGAGGGTTGAATTTATTGCCCTTCTCTTGTTGTCCTTTGGCCCCCACACACATTTTCTCCTCTCAGGCCTATTTAAGCTTGAAGTACCAGACATATTTGACTTGTTCTTACTAAACACTAATATGCACATTCCGCTTATTGCGGTTTTACTCTCTAATCAATAATATAAAACAACTAACAACTAAACCTGAAAATGAGTCACTGCATGTATGATTCTTTTTATGAATCACAATGTATTTTGCCCACAATAATCATTTTCTTGAAGATGACATCCCATAAATGCAAACTAGCCATAAAGTAAGTTTCTTAACAGACCTTGGTCACATTCAAATTCCTTCTCAGTAGATCCAATCCAAAGTCAGGATGTCTCCAGCTACATTGTCCCAGGGGGAAAACAACCATTCTGAAGGTTAAAGGTCGATTTCATTAATCCAGCTTGCCCACTGGCCCCATGGCGGTTTGTTATCAACACTAATTTGAGTCTTTGGCACTTTAATGAGGCCATTCGCAGGTCACTCTACAATAGGAAGTCCCTGGCTGCAGTTATAAATCTCTGTGCTGGCCATGGTTATGCAGTTTCATGTCATTACGTGTTTTTCCAGAGAAGGCTTTAGTCACTTGTTATCTGTGTATTATACTTCACTGATTAATATCTAGTCTAGATCTGAGAATCATCCATTAAAAGATTTTGTTTTAGTCTCCACTCAGCTTTGGCATGACATTTATTCATGATATGAAATGAGGTTAATGATGGACTTTGTGCATGTGAAGTGTTAATGGAAAATTATGGAGCATGTGTGAAAGCATAAAAGTCAAAGCCACTGACTTACGATGGTGCCCGAGTTTTAGATACATTGCCAGTTTTGCTTCTTTGTACTACATTCCACACAGTCCTCAACATTCTTCATATTAGATTTATGAAGCTATCTGTATTATTTTTAGTGAGAAACCAACTGCTGTGTGTGAGATTGACGGACGTAGCAGGGTGTGCACTCCTGACTTCCACGCTCTTCTCACGTTAACACACACAAATATGCATGTGATGGATTCAGGGTGGCCCCGGGGACCTGATGAAAGCTGCTGTCTCGTCTCGCTCCCTCGCTGCCTGTTTGTCTCGGATCAAAGCCAGAGACGGATCTGAGAACGGCACTGTAATGATATCCAACAGGACGATTAATTCGCCTCTCTAGAGAGATGCTATAGCAATACTACATAACTAATAAGACAGGATGACACAATAGCTAGCTGACAATGTGGCTTGCTTTGTCTAGTGCTAAGGAAGTATGTAGACGTCAGAGGCCCGTGAGCTATGCCAATAAATTGAAAATGATTAATGATTTCTGCCTGATATCAGATTTGCTATTGTACCATGTTCCATTATAGTTTAACACATATATTAGCCTACATTTCAGAATTTCCTGGTACGCTAAAAGATCCTTCATAAAAACTGGTTTAGAACGAAATTTCTTGCATGGTATAAATATTACTTGGAAGAATTTATAGTTTTGTTTTGTTTTTAGCACAAACTGAGATTAATCCGATTTAAGAGCAATGTGGTGTCCCACAAGGTTGTGTTTTAGGCTGTGTATTGTCCGCTCTTTATATCCAGAACCTTACACATCAGAAAAATCGCTGAATTGTTTAACTGTCTTGCTGTATGTATGTTTTGTGGGTATGTTTTTGTATGCCTACCTAATGTATACCAAGCTAAGATATGCCCTCAGCACTGAATTTACAGCTTGACAGTTAAGATCTGCTTCAACTTCACCATTACCCTGGGTTATTTAGGATGCACTTGTGGAGCTTAATTGTGCACTTAAGTGCACTTAAGTTCCACATTGACTACAAGTTCTTGCATATGAAATATGCAAAATGGTATCTCTCATGTCTTGCTAATGCCTTGATGTTTTTAGGTCATCTCATGCACTTTGCTCAGCTGAGGTGGGTCTGTTAATCCTGACGATCAATTACAAAATTACCCATAAACTGTGGAATAAATTTTCTCCATAAATTAGTATTGGCCAATTCCCTCCCACCAGCCTGCATATATCAGTTACCTACCAAGGAGGATGAAGGCTAACACATTCTTCCTCGGTGACACATAAAGCCAACTGCTGCTCATGCTGTATCACATGGCAGTGTAACACATTTATAGGAAATGTCAATCTGCCCTTTTCTACATACAGGAGTTCACAGATACCCATGATTGGCTGATGTCATTGTGACTAACAGGAGAGAGAGTATGTCCCCTCTCCCACCCAGTTTTTTGCTTTGTTTTGACCTTTCTATGTATTTTAGATGTATGCAGATTTTGCACTGTATTTGAACCTTCCAGGTCTTTCAGGTGCTGTTCCATCCCAGTCTTACGCTCAGCACTGGTGTCTCTTTTTGACAGACTCGGGGCAAACGTGTTGGTCGTTCATCTCGAGTGCCTCGGCAGCTGTTTAACAACGAATGGGCATCATGGGGAGTTTGGTCCGAGTGCTCTCGCTCTTGTGGAGGAGGAGCTTCCATCCGCCGACGGACCTGTATCTACAGGTACAGCTGTGGTGTTTTGTCTAAAAAATGATAAAAGAAACACACACATCTTCAAGTAGCAGTTTTTAAAATTCATTAATAATATGAAGAAGCAATCAGAGAAGTGTAATAGAAGCAATCAGTGTGAAACAGTTTTATGCTGCTTTTTTGTTCAGGAATCCAGTTGGAGCATCATGTTTAGGAGATCCCAGGCAGTATAAGATCTGCAACACTAAGGTACAGAAAATATTTAGTTAATAAAACTTGGTGCATTTCGTTATTGTGGAATTATCATTTAGGGTATTAGCTATTAAACAGCAAAGCAGATGTGTGCTGGTCTAAAAGAAATTTGCTTCATATGAAGCATTAAGACAGCAATAAACTGTTTATCAGCATGCAGCTGATTTTTTATTGACTTTAATGCTGCTATTTATTTATAAAACATGACATGTAACAATGAAAAATTCATAGCCTGCAGCTAGTTTTGCAGCCATGCTTGTTAAACTAGCTCCTTATCTGCTTAACCTGATCTATACAAAAATCATGAAATTAATATACATCATTTTGGTAAAATATATTTCCATTTTCTTAAAATGGAGATGGCAAAGTTTATGTTACAGGCAGGAGAAAGCAAACGTATTCAAAGGTTTTTGCCGTGAATTCAGCCACAATGGCATCTGATGGGTTTTACCAGACTGCCACACAAATATTTAAAACCTTGTAATGAAAATATTAACCAACAAGCCATAGATTTCCTTTTTAAAGGTGCTTATGAAAGCAGACAAACCTGAGCTAACTGTCACACAGCTATTTTAGCACTATTTGCAAGATTGTTATAGTCAATGATTAAAATAATTCATCTAAAAGAATTCAAATCCAGAGATGAGTGTAGAAGTAGTGTAGAGAATAGATTGTGGTATCACCCAAAATGCCAACTGTGTATAGAAATAGGCTTGGAGATTATAAAGTTTGTCCTCTGTGCTCTCATGAATCACAGACTGTGTGTCCTTTATTAAGGAGTCTGTCCGCCTAGTGACTCAGTATGAAAGATGGAGAGACGGTTGATAGAGCAGGACTTAGCTGGTTCTAAGCAAGTACGGACAGGCAGGCAGGCTGTGTGTGTGTGTGTTGTCCCTTGCTTTTAAACACCTCTGGTCCTTCTCAATCAGAGCTGTCCTCCTGGATCTCTAGACTTTAGAGAACTACAATGTAAAGCTTTTGATGACCAGCCCCTGGTTGCTGGGAGCAGTTACCAGTGGATTACGTTTCATGGAGGTCAGTGAGACGTGCATGCAAATGTGTGTGATGTGTACATTTTCCCCTCAACCTAGACTTAAAGTGACCTCATCAATGTACTTTGGATTGTTCTCATGTCCCAGGCTCTGACCCCTGTGAGCTCAGCTGTTTGGCCCTGGGGCACAATTTCTACTACAATTTTGGGCGAGTCCTGGATGGCACACCCTGCCCAACCGAGCCCGGGGCCATATGTGTGAGCGGAAAATGCCTGGTGAGGGGCAACCTGCACTTTAATACGTCCCTACTTCTTTGGCTTTCATTTCTTTGATACTGGAGAATCATGAACAGCTTGTTTTATGATTGTTTTCGTGACAGACACAGTCCAGGGATTATCCAGAGGTTTGTGCCATGTGGAAAATCTCAGCTTTTCATGTGCACCCTTTTCATCTCTGTAACAGTTTCATGCTCATGAGAGTGTCAAAGTTCAAGTTTTAAATGCTGGACTAGCCCATGTGGAGAACGGTTTTAAACACCAGAAACCCATTACTCTTGCCAGTCTCTCTCTCCTACATTTTTTTTATTTAAAGCAGGGTTCAGTTTGTGTTCATGATACCAAAGTCCTCAAGCAGACACCAAGTTGTGCTTATTTATTTATGTTTTTATTTAATTTGTATAATGTAGTTGTACACCAAAAGTGTAAAAATATATTTTCTTCTGCCTGTAGGTATAATTTGACACCTCAACAGTTTAGTTTACAGTCACGCACAGGCTGTGAAACTGTGTAATGCTCCTGGTTTGCAGTCGATATGTTGATGCTATATTATATCTTTAAATGTAGCTTTCTTTGTTTTTATGTCTGGGTATGACATTTTTACACGCAATAACTTTATTTCTGGTTGAGAATCATGTGGAAGAGAAATAAACAGTATTTCATTTCGGGAAAGTCTGTAGTTTTCAGAACTCTGTAAAGCAGAAAATTCAGGATTTTGCCTAAGCTGCCACACTTCTATGGTAACAGATGCAAAAAAAAGCCAGCTCTGTGCTCAGGGATGTTAATGACAGATGGGAGAGCAGGTGGAAGTGTAAGCAAGAGAGTTAGGGAAGTTGATAGTGACTAAAAAATGACTTATTTACAAAGTTTTAATTATTATTATTTATTATTTTAGCTCTGTTATCTGAAGATAATCTAAATGGGTAGAGTGTGTTCAGGATGCTGCTCATATTACCATTTAACAATAGATACAGAAGTTGATCTGAGCACATGTATAAAAAATGTATATATATTGTTTATATTTTATGCAGATTTTTTTGTGTCATTTATACTTCCCCAAACCCTGGACAAGAGAACTAGAGAATCTGATCACTCTTAATACTCTCTTTTATTGCATTTTTTTTAGATAACATTTTACAGTTAATTATAAAAAGTGCGCTTATCATATATTATATAAAAAATATTATTTACATTTTTCCTCTCTGCTAACCCATGTGTCCCATGTGGAGAACATTTCTTCTCTCCAGAACCCCATCACTTGGAATGTTGTGTCTTTTGCATATTTTCTCACTTATACAACAACTCAGGTTTTAAATTCCTTTTGTGTGAATGAGGCCAAGACTTTATGTCTCAGCATGGATTTTGCTGCAGACCTTAAATTAGGGTTTTGCTTTAAAATAAAACCAACATTGTACTAAAGAATCCTTGACATGGCACATTTTACATACATGTGAAGGGGAATTTATGAGCTGCGAGATGAGAAGTGTGTGAGTGTTTTAAGGCTCTCAGGCAGATTGTATAAAGGAGAAGCAGGTGGTCTAATGGTGCAGGATAGATTGAGTCCAGATTAGAATGTGAGTGCACCTTGAAATATACTTAAGGTATACCCAGTATGTTTCGAATCACTGGCTCTAGACGACAGTGTGAAGGGTTATTTAAATCCACTGACTGATATCATAGTGGATGAAAGGTGTGTGTGGAAAAAGGAATGAGGAATGTAGAGCAGCTTTCTGACTCTTCTGTTCTCTCTGAGTCTATACACGAGTGCGTGACAAGGTTGGCGTGAAACAGAAAGCGAGGTTTAATTATAGCCCACTGGAGTTGCTAGGGAGAGTCTGTTGTAAATACCTCCCTATGGATTTGTTAATCCCCCTCTTCTAATTTTCCTGAACCCCTCCTCCTGACTCGCCCTCGCTGATCCTGTGAACCTTACTCACGGTGTTTTTCCCAGCCTCGTTTGATTCAAATAGGGAGCGAGGTCATGCTGCAGACCATCTCTTGTGGCATGACCATGAAACAAACTTCAGGACTTTAAGCACGATCAGATGCTTACGGTTTGCTGCAGTCAGCCTAATGAGGTCCATGATGGTTTTGTTCTTATTAATGGATGTTATTGTTTGAGGTCATTTCATCATGTTAAGATTTAGAAAAATTAATAATAATAATATAGAAACATATTTATGGAGACACCACATGGCTTTGATATTTTCTCATTTTAGTGCAGGATTTAGTATTTAGTGTTTCTCATGTTGCAATGCATCTTGTCTAGCAGACTCCAGATTTTAATGTTTTTAAAAAGTGCAGTTGTATTTCTAATCTGCATATTTTACTTGCATGTGAATGGCTGTAAGGTGTAATTATGTTTACAGCAAATTGGAACATCTCATTTTATTGTAACAAAATCAGCATAGTAGCATGAGTGACATAAACTTGATTTGATGAGTCAGTGTAATTGTATAGTTTTTGTAATCATCAGAGAAACTGAGGCAAGCACATGCATTATTTTAGAGCAAAAAAAACAAGGATCACTTTACAGTGAAGAAATGTTTTAGGTTAAAGACAATGTGTATTTTGTCTGTTTTTAAGTCCTAAGAAGACTTTGGACTCTTCTTGTGTAAAGACCTGTAAGCTCCTGGCCATGGAGCCAATCCCTGAACACTTGGTCACCTAGCAGGAAAACACCCACCTCATGGGGCAATTTAATAGTCCCCCTACCTGCATTCTTTTGGGAGGAACCCGGAGAACCCGGAGTAAACCCATGCAGATAGTCAGAGAGCATGCACAGAAATTCCACATAGACAGAAACCTGAGATCAAGATCAGACTGGTGATCCTGGAGCTGTGAGGTGGAAATGCTACCTGCTGCACCTTTATTCAACATCAAAAACTTGTTCATGACGTCCCAGTCTGCTTCACACTACGTTATATAAAGTATTTGGAAAATAACCGCTCATGAAAAAAGCAGATATTTGTATACAGATATGAACACACTGGTGCCATATAAAATACTTTGTGGGGTAATCTTGTGGGGATTTTTATGGGTGTGCTGTGTCCTGCTGCTAAAGTGGTGTGTGCTGATAAGTGGGGATGGGCAGCTGTTGGGTTTCTAATCATTTTTCTGTTTGTTTGTGTGTGTAGAAACCAGGGTGTGACCTGATCTTTGGCTCCCAGCAGCAGGAAGATGCCTGTATGGTGTGTGGAGGCCAGAACACCACCTGCCTTCATCACCGCAGTGTGTACCGGAGTATCGGCCAGGACATCGGTCAGTAGTGATTCTGTGACAGTCATATAAACCGTCAGTTCAGTGTGTATGTGCAGTACGAGGTTACAGTACTAGGAAAATATCTGGTGGTAGATAAGATAGATTTATTGTGGCCGTTGTTCAAAACTTGGACTGAAAACAGCCGTCGTTCTGACTCTTGATCAAGACTAGTTTAAAAGTTTGAGCAGTTTTCCAGGGAATTATTATCCAAATTGTTCCTGTAGGATAAACTAAATGTTTACAAGACACACATGCTGTATACATAAGGATACACAAAAACCGCACACAAAAAAATGTACTGACCCCTTTAACTGAGTTCCACCTGCTTGGAAAAAAAAAAACATCTTCATGCTAATAATGAAAACGAAGACACTTACAGAAGGGAAAATACACAGATAATGCCAGCTTTGTCCTCGAATACCCTTTTTCTTCATCTGGATTTCTAAGAGTAGGATAACAGCTCAGTAGCCAGCAGTCTGGTGCTTTTGATGGTGAGGTCACAAGCCAGCGATGAAGAGAGAGTCGTAATTCTCTCACTCCATTCCACAAGCAGAAACCACGAAACAAGTGTACAGCATGGCTACAGGAAGTCAGGGCCATAAAAACACACACACACGCACAGATAGTGTACATCGAGTGTGTGCTCTGATGATAAATGTGGTCTCAGCATGGTGCTCATATTCCAGCAGTGTTATAACTTTTTCCCCCTCCTTATCTCTCCACAGGGCCGTTTGGATACAATGAGGTCACCATGATCCCAGCCGGAGCCACCCACATCAGAGTGACTGATAACAGCAAAAACTATTTAGGTTTGAACAAGGCCATTTTTCCTGTTCGCTTCAAGATAAATGTGTTTTTCTGTAAAAAAAGTAGCTTACATAATTGTTGTTACAAAATAACTTAAAAAGAGCAAGTGTTGAGTAATTAAAGCAAAATATCCCTTTATGCTTGGTGTGGATTTAAAGTCTTGGAGAAGTATTTAAATGCTTATATTTTACCCAGTTGCTTTAAATTATTGTTCTTCGCTCACCAGATTTCCTTTGCTGGTTTGCTTTCACTTAGTTTGTTTGTGTTTGTTAATTTCTTTTCACTTGCTAAGTTCGCTTTTGCCTAGCAGTTTAACTTTCCCTTGCTATTCTACCTTTATCTCTTTTGTTTATTTCACTCCCTAGTTTGCGTTTTTGTTTTATGTACACTGATTACTTTTGCTCCGAGCTTTTTGCTTTCACTCATACACCAGGCATAACAATATGACCACCTGCCTAATATTGTGTTGGTCCCCCTTTTGCTGCCAAAACAGCCCTGACCCGTCATGCACTGTGTATTCTGACACCTTTCTATCAGAACCAGCATTAACTTCTTCAGCAACAGTAGCTCGTCTGTTGGATCGGATCACACGGGCCAGCCTTCACTCCCCACGTGCATCAATGAGCCTTGTCCGCCCATGACCCTGTCGCCGGTTCACCACTGTTCCTTCCTTGGACCAATTTTGATAGATACTGACCACTGCAGACCGGGAACACCCCACAAGAGCTGCAGTTTTGGAGATGCTCTGATCCAGTGGTCTAGCCATCACAATTTGGTCCTTGTCAAACTCGCTCAAATCCTTACACTTGCCCATTTTTCCTGCTTCTAACACATCAACTTTGAGGACAAAATGTTCACTTGCTGCCTAATATATCCCACCCACTAATAGGTGCCATGATGAAGAGATAATCAGTGTTATTCACGGCACCTCTCAGTGTTCATAATGTTATGCCTGATCGGTGTATGTTTAGTGCACCTGGTATAAGCTTTATTTTACTCATTTGTGTTTTGAATGATTTATTTTATCATATTTGGGGAACTCGAACCAGTTAAAATCATCTCAAAATATCTCAAATGGATACAAAAAAATGAGAGAGGGCAGGAACTGTTTAATCTATTGCAGGAGATTAAGACCAACATTAACTCAGAAATCAATCATAGGTTTTTGCTTCCTGGCCCTAAACATCACAAACCGTCCCTCCAGAATTATGTGGTTTTGAGACTGCAGAAGTGAATGCAAAATCAAGCAAACTACATGATATTCAGAGGAGATTTTTAAAATGACCACTGATGTTTTATGAGATTTGGATCAAGACGTATCTTGTGACTGTCTTCGATTTATCTACGTCTACCATGAGTACAGCTATCATAAAAAAA